>NW_026542600.1:60294897-60894897 GCF_028750875.1 Macrosteles quadrilineatus
ACTATGTTTGAAATTTCTGTGAGATTTAAATTACCCTAATTATTTTAAGTGTATACAGTTACTATAGGTATATAGTGTATATAATGGTACCTACTGTAGGCACCAAAGATTAAATAGAGTCTCTCTGATATGTAATAGTATTTGAACATGTACATTCCTTAGACGATTGCTTTGGAAACACATTTTTACAGAGTCAAATCTAGGGTTGAGAAATGATGAAGTTTTTATTTATGAAATTTATAATACCCTTTAAACTAGACAATTTTGAACATTCTTACACATGTTTGGGCTCACAAGTACAAGCCCTCAGGATATTTGACTATACCTCTTCAGAACATGGAATGTAAATCAAACTGAGCTGAAATTTAGAGAAATGTTGATGACTATAAGATTGCTATTTTTGCAACCAAACGCCTGGATCCCCTCTGGTGAGTGTCATATCAATTTCATGTGTTTAATTTTCCCATCTCTGTTTCAAAACTGAGCAAGTAATTGCACCAATAAGTAATTATTAAATAAAAATGATAATATTCCAATAGAATTGACCTAAACTATGAAAAGATCGAGGGAGTGCTTATTATGAGACACAATCTATAATGCTGCCTGTTAAAATATCTTGCCAAAAGTAATGGAACTCAGTTGACGTCTTGGAGTTCAGATAGAACGTGAACACAAGTTGAACAACTTCAAATTCACAGTTGAAATTCTAGGATGAAAAATATTTTTTGGGAAAAGTAACCAGAAGGAGGTAATTTCTCTCTCAGTGCAACTTGTGAAAATGAACTCAATTTTAATTTATGAGTAGTTTCAATCCTAGTTAGCATCCAACTCATCAAAATCAACTCACACGTTGATGAATGTGTATAGTAATAACTGCTTAACGTTCAACCAGGCGTGTTACTAGCCTAGTGGTTAGCCTGTCAGACATCTGTGTGAAAGGGGTGGTTTCCATTCCTGACTTGTCTATACAAGATGGAGTGGTTTGAACAGTTTTACCTTAAGGGTGCGCACTACCTCAGCTCGGGCTTCAGTAGCTATGTTGCGCCATTGAACAGCGCCGCGAGAAGCGCTTGCAGAGGTTTATGGGCCCTGCCTTTGTAAATTACCCATACATGCTAGAAACGGTGGTTTAAAGAACAAAGAAAGAATAATCCATACGACCTTGGTTTAATTTTTTTATAACGATTCTTAAATAAGTTTAATTAGTTTGAAATTGCCGTTTTTCGTCTACATTAAAAGAAGATTTTCAGGCTTTATAGTAGGATATTAAACATATTGAAATCGCCATACTTTATATAATTTAATCTTCTTCAAAATTCCACCCTAACTTTGATTCTACGTTAAGTGTAGCCTTCGGAAACACGGGGCCCCCAAACCCTTGCATTTACACGGAACGGGAGAGGTAGGGCGGACCCATAAAAGTGTTTATGATTCTAAAATTCAAAATGGCACTGCCGTAGCTATAAAAAAAATACAGATAGCACCCAAATCTCAATGGGTGGCTTTAAAGCAAAGTGTTATAGATAAAGTGTTAGAAGGAGGGATACAGATACAGACATTGGTTCTAACCTCTGTGGCACACCCGTTGTTGGTGGTATGGGTACAAGGATTGGGCCCACAGTTGGCACAGGTAACTATCTCATTGGCTCCTCCCCCCTCACCTTTCTTGTCCCCCTGAAAAGAAGAGAGAACAAAAATTAATCAGTGATCAACATGAGATAAGAGTGTGTGTGGTTTTATTGGCCAATTAGCCTTTCCTCATATGTTGGTATATTCTTCAATTGACATTGGTCTATTAACATTACTTAACTATCCTTAACAATTGGTTAACATTGACACACAAGATGCTTTTCTCCATCAACAAGTACAAGTCGCCCAGAAAAAATTAACTTGAAGGTTTCAAAACATTTGTTGATTTAAATTTAGAAATACAAAACTGATTATATCATGTTACCTGGATGAAAATCATAAAAATTAGTAAAAGTATTGTGAGATGAAAATCTTAACAGATTGTAAACTTAAATTTACAACTACATATCACTTACACGTACGTTAATACTAGTACGTAATTTCCAACCATTCAAAACATCTCTTTGACAGTTGACAATCATTTACAAAATCCACATTTATTCAAAACGGTTATCATATACAGGGTGAATTTTAAATGAGTTCCCCCCCTACTTTTTTCTACATTTCTTAAGATATCATCTCCGGACCACGTCAGATCATTGTTGAGTAGTAAGTACTTCATTTGGACTGGGTATACATTTTTGGCCGCCATCTTGGATCCGCCATATTGGATACAAAGTTTATTTTTCAAATGTAAAGGTAGGGTTGTGACCCATTATTTCAAACTAGAATTTTACGCTGATTACAATGCCGCAATTAGTTTTTAAAAATCTTGATTCGTTCTAAAGTTATGAGGCATTTTTATAACTTTATTTTTAGCCCATTTTAACATTGTGCATTAACAAACTAAGACCATAATCTCAAAATAGTGCTAGATAAAGATAAGTATACACCACCATTCATTGTTGACATATTTTCACTTGGTTATGACGGATGTAATTTTTTCAGCCGCCATCTTGGATCCGCCATTTTGAAACATGATCAATGTCATTAAATAAGAAGGTGGTGTTGTGACCCATCATTTTGAACTACTTTTTTATACTGGACTCAATGCCGCAATCCGTTTTTGGTTATCAAGCTTTCTTGATGAAATATTAAAATACTCTTATTTAAAATTTCAATATTTCAAAATCCAAAGATGCAAATGAAAAACGGATTGCGGCATTGAGTTCAGCATGAAAAACTAGATCAAAATGATGGGTCACAACACCACCTTCATATTTAAATTAATTGATCACATTTCAAAATGGCGGATCCAAGATGGCGGCTGAAAAAACTACATCCGTCATAACCAAATGAAAATAAGTCGACAATGAATGGTGGTGTATACTTATCTTTATCTAGCACTATTTTGAGATTATGGTCTTAGTTTGTAAATGCACAATGTTAAAATGTGCTAAAAATAAAATTATAAAAAGTCCTCATAACTTTAGAACGGATCAAGATTTTTAAAAAATAATTGCGGCATTGTAATCAGCGTAAAATTCTTGTTTGAAATAATGGGTCACAACCCTACCTTTACATTTGAAAAAAAACTTTGTATCCAATATGGCGGATCCAAGATGGCGGCCAAAAATTTATACCCAGTCAAAATGAAGTACTTACTACTCAACAATGATCTGACGTGGTCCGGAGATGATATCTTAAGAAATGTAGAAAAAAGTAGGGGGGGAACTCATTTAAAATTCACCCTGTATATTGAAAAGCAACCAACAACCTTGTGAGTATTTCAACTTTGTTTTCCAAGCTTAGGCTTTGTAATTATAATGTACTGATTGCCTTTCACAGGGAGTCCTAAGAATCAACGTACAAAAATTGTATCATAAAATTCTGTCGACTAAACTTGTTATCAGAAGTGAGATAAATACTTGTCTAAGAAGTAACATACCACGAAGGGCACTTGATTGGTTAAATGTTACCTCATTACCTCCATCTTTTCATAGGGTACAGAAGTACTTACTAGGGTACAGAAGTTATCTCACAAAGGTTCCATACATAGTGGTGTTTGTTTGGTATCAATTAAATGAGGGTTGTTTGAAGTTTGATAAAGGTGAAGGATTAAATGAGGGGAATGAAAGGAAGCTAGCGTATAGGGAACTTACGTAGGTACTTATCTATTTTTATCCATTCATAGGGAGAAATGTTCATAATAACCTAAATTTCAACAGGACCAGAAACTGTGTTGTTGTACTGAAAATATGATTAGTAAAGTTGAATTACCGATGTTAAATAACCATCACTGAATTGTAATTGTGCATATTTTGTATTAAACTTCTAAAAGTACAAACTCATAATGGTAAGCATAAGTGAATGTGTCAACATTTTTGTCTGAACTTTTGAGGCCAATCAGCTCAATTCCTTAATTAACATATGAATGTGGAACCTTTCATGTTCACTGTATTTTGATATGTTTGTTACCTTACATATACATCTGTGATTTAACGATAGAAATTATATATTTTCTCCCTCTATGTTCATTGTTACACCAGTGATAACCATTAGTATTTTTTAAGAAAGACTCACTGTCATTTATAGTTTAAGTTAGTTAAGTTTGCATATTTTTAACCCTGGTAACCTGTTAAATGTTAAATAAAGGGCAGCCTATAATTTGGATTTTTCATGTCAAATTTTTTAAGTACAGTATGTATATAAGTATTGCATCTTATATCTTTTACAATAATAATGACAATGTCAATTACTATACTGTGTTGTTAAAAGACTAAATAAATGACTATTCATAACAAGGTTATTTTGCCCTTTTGGGCCTGAATTTAAAAATTTAGGAATAAAACCTAATACTTATAATATAAATAAATACATATTTAATAATAGGGTATTTTAATTTTTTGCAAAAAAAAAGCTTTTTCAAGGTTAAAAAATGAAGTTTTTCAACAGGTTTTGTAAATTAAACTTGATCATAATAATGCACTCATTAACGTATACAATGTTTGACTTTATATACATCCAAAGTTTTAACAGCCCCTCAGTTAAGAGTAATCAAGGGGTCAACAAATGGACTGAATTACCACTCTTAATTACTCTCTGGGGCATAAATCTCACGTTTATTTAGCACACATGTTAACTATAAACCTCTAAAATTGTCTTTAAACCCTGTCTTAAATGTAATTCGGTATCTATACTTTTAGGTTAACATAAACTAAACCACACAACAACTCATATTATTTTTGTATTTTACTAGAGTTGTATATCCTGGATTATTATTTTAATTTTTTCGATGACTGAAATTATACTAATAATTATAATAATAATAATTATACTAATTATAATAATACATGAAACCATGGATTTTTGTGGGGTTTTATCTACAGTGTAAACACAGTGTTGGTTCATGTAAACACTTTAACCCATTTTCAATTACTATTCAAACCTTACAGCTGTCTTGTTTTTTAAGTCATACTTACTCTAAAATATTAATAACACAGTTTTTATCACTTGGTGCCAGTTAATTTGGATGGTATTCAGTTTTTAAATAACTAGAAAGCTTGCTTGCTATTAAAGCTATTCAATGTGTATAAAATTGTTATGTGTAATAAATCTTCTGATTTATTTATTTATTTAGGTGAAATGCTTATGGTGAAAATACAACCATGTTGCATAAAGTGAATTATTCCTGTTACCTATGCTTTGTGTGAGAAATACTGATATTAAAATTAGACTAAACATATAATTATGCTTAATGTAATTTTGTTCTTTAATATGGTATTGAACTTGGGGGTTCTCATCAGAAATATAGAGAATCTTACTTCTTCTTAATTACTGTCCCTAGCTTAATTTTTTAAACACTAACAACTGTTCAGTCTAAATATGATATTTTACATAGCCAAAAATACAAGATTCAAACATAATTTTAGGAATCCAAAACATCAGTAATAACTATTTCTTTATGACTTTTTTCTCTATCTACTGATTCTTGTATTATCAATGCAATTTTGACTGACAATGTCACCTGTTTAGTAGCTATACCATATTGTAAAACAAAAACAATATTCCAATAAACACTGACCTTGTAGATATGTTTAAAAAGTATGGACCATATGAAGATCTATTATGTGGTCAAAATAATTTTATGAATAATATAAGCTCCGCTAACAAGTCTTCATTTGTTGATAACATAAAAAATGTAGCAATATTCATATTGCTATACTATTATTTTTCTTGCCATGATTTGAAAATAATTCCCATAACATCGTAAGCTTGAGTTAGGTAGGATAAAAAGGCTTTCCTGCTACAACCTAAATTTTGCCTTAGCCTTGGCCTTTTTAATACAGGGTTAGGCAAAAGTCTGGAACCCCCCAGTTAACTTTTTAACACGTTGCAGTAGGAAAACCAAACTCGGCACACATTTACAACATAAAAAAATGCACTTTTTCTTTAAAATTAGAACTTGTACCCGGCCCTCAAAGTGGGGTATTTTGGGGGCAGCCCCAAATTTTCAAATGTAAACACCCCTCATGTGACCCCTCATTTTAAAGGGTTTATCAAGAGAAATTGAATGGCGCAAACCAGAGGTCCTTATCGCACCCCTAATCAAAATGGAAGTAATTTTGAAATATCCCCTATTAACTTTTTTACAGGTTATAGCAGGAAAACTAAACTCAGCATACCTTATTAAAAAAACTTGAATTTACCTTTTGGTCAGTATTAAAATGTTATATTAAAAAAAACTTGAATTTACCTTTTGGTCAGTATTAAAATGTTATATTTGAATACTGACCAAAAGGTAAATTCAAGTTTCTTTAATAAGGTATGCTGAGTTTAGTTTTCCTGCTATAACCTGTAAAAAAGTTAATAGGGGATATTTCAAAATTACTTCCATTTTGATTAGGGGTGCGATAAGGACCTCTGGTTTGCGCCAATCAATTTCTCTTGTTAAACCCTTTAAAATGAGGGGTCACATGATAGGTGTTTACATTTGACAATTTAGAGCAGCCCCCAAAATACCCAATTTGAATGCGCCATTTGGCTGCCATTTTGCTTAGGGGTGCGATATTGACCTCTAGTTTGCACCATTAAAATTCTCTTGGTAAACCCTTTAAAATGAGGGGTCACATGATAGGTGTTTACATTTGACAATTTAGAGCAGCCCCTAAAATACCCAATTTTGGGGGCTGGGGCAAAGTTGTAACTTTGATAAAAAAAGTGCAATTTCTTATGTTGTAAATATGTGCAGAGTTTGGTTTTCCTACTGCAACGCGTTAAAAAGTTAACTAGGGGGTTCCAGACTTTTGTGTAACCCCCATGGTTGATATTATTTACAAAATAAAAAAAAAAAAAAAAACACAAGCATTAAAAAAAAGAACCTTGTTCATTTATCATATGTATTAAATTAGAAATACACTCCTGTATATCAGTTTTGGAATTTGTGTATTAAATATTAGGTTCAATCAATAACAACTAGATTTTGGATTTATTACAAATGATATAAAAATATAGTTAAAATTGTATTTGATTTTTAACTTGAATAACAAAATTCAAACAACGAAGCAAAAAGAACTTTTTGAAAACAATATTCAACATGCAATCTAAAGGACTCCTCATTCCAGAACTACTATATAAAATTACTTGACAAATATACACTGTACAGTTGACCAATAACAAATGCAGAAGCTGAAAAATTTCCATATAATTTGCCAATGACTACTGCAAATCTCTTACATTTACGCTACTGTTAAGATTATTTAAATTCAATTTGTTATTAACTAAAATGAGAAGCAACCATGGCATTACACAAATCACATCCCATTCAGGCAATCTACTACAAAATTAATAACTTTAAATTTTACTGTGGATTTAGATTTTACATATTTCAATCAACAACATAATTTGATTTATGCGATGTTTGGAGAAAGTAGCTTAGGTATTGCTCATTTAATATACTACATACCAATAAAATAATAATTCAAATTCATAGCCCCCCATGCCTTAAGTGAAAAATAAACAATAAACCATCATTACTTGTCTTAAACCTCAACCTAAACCTTGTCCTGTTTGTGTTGTACCTCTTTCAATGTATCATTACCGTTGGAAGATTTAACACCAGCTATGTTTTTAATGCAAAATAAAGACTAAATATCGTTAAACTCGTGTATATATTTTCATCAGGAGAGTGTATATTTATGAATGCATTTTCTATAACATAAATGATACGGAGTGTAATTAATTTGAACATTGTTTTGTTTCTTTAGGAGGGTCAGTATTTTACCAAAGTATTGGATATTAAATAGCTCGGTAGAACTGTAATGCTAATTGTACAATACCAAAACCAATCCATAATCAACTTCCTGTAAATATTTACAGTAGCATCTTGATTCATGACTAGCCAGGTTAGGTAGGAAAGGTCGGACTATACAGAAAACAGTCAACACTACTGTTCACATGAAGTCATTAAATGACAATGTCTCCATTGTAAAACACATTATAGAAATTCAGTAATATATGAAAATTAGTTCTTCTATGCAAACAAGTATTTTTTATTTCCCTAAGCCATCGTAGTATAAAATAACTGACACCACCATTGTATCAGTAAAATATATGATGAAATGGTAAATGTCCACACAGTCATAAGTTTCTGCTTCCATCACAATGGCACAGGTATGAGGAGTTGGCGAACTGTTTGGTACTTCTAGTGGTATGCAGAATGCTAAAAGAATCAACTAGTACAGTCAATTGCAGGAGCCTAAAACCTGGCGCACATCTTCAGAGGGACACATCATGGGTGGCCAAAGTGAAATAAAACAATTTTACACGATGGCCACAGAAATGGTCGGGAAACACAGAAAATCACTTGAAACTGATAATCAATACACTACTATACTACCTGACTCAAAAATCATATAGTACAACCCATTTTACTACAACAAATGTCTACTAATACAAAACGTGATAACCATCATGTCTATGCAATGTGAAAAAATCACACTAGGAGCATCTTTAAAAAATTTAACAAACCGTATATTTTTTTTCCTATCGGAACCTTTTTGCGAGCATATTTAATATACAGATTAATGAGTGTACTGCATAGAACATATATATATTATAGTACGCAGTATCAATTTGTACTATATAGTATAGAGTTAAAAAATATCAAAAGCTGCACTAGGTCCCCGAAAAATATAAAAGAGGTCTTAGTGGGAACAATTTACTTATAATTTAAAATCGGGCTTAGATCTGAAACAGATTGAATTATGAATAATGAGTTATAACTATTGCTTAAAATTTAAAAAAATCTATTGGCGGTTTATAAATTATATGTTACTACTACTAAGCGAAATGTTAAATGTATAGTGTTTTTATTATTAATAAATGCAGTAATCGTAATACAGTCTCCTTTTATTTACAGATTTCAGTTATTAAACCATTCTAAAAACTCTTAATTTGCATGTTTCTTTACGTGGTTACGTCCCTGAAGGGTAATATGTAATTAACTCTTAACTCCTGATTATTTTTTAAATAATTTATTTTAATTTATAGAGTTGTCTCAATATTATACTCGTAACCCATGGACACGTATCAATATCCAACCAATATTGAACAAGTTGACTTTATTATTGTTGATCTTATTAGGTGTGGAGAACCATTTATGAAAATCTATTATAAATTTGATCACCAGAAAAATTGCATTTATGCTATATTAAATTTACTGAAAAGCCACACATTTTCTGGTGGATCCCCAGTCAATCACCTAACTATTGATACAAAAATAAAAGTTTGTTTAAAGTCTTGATAGTACATTTCCAATCGTAAGATCGATTTATTGAATGGAATATAGTTCACATAGCTTAGTCTTATCACAGGAAGTCCGTTTTCTGATCGGTTTAAGTTTCACTTGGATAAAGAACAAAATTAATGTTGTACAAAGAAGTTAAACTAATAATTATTAATATAAATAAAAATAAAATATTAAATACTAAACAAATTTTGTTTACTATTTATTGTCAATACTGTGTCTTACTACTCAATTCCAAAGCTAGAGTCTATAATATTAGGATTCAATCCTTTAGGTAGAAATAGCAAAGAAGTCAAATAAACCAAGAGGATGGTGAAATAGACATAACTTAAACCTTCAGTTCTAATGAAAGATTCATGTTGCAGTAAGTCATTTTTTATGACACGGCTTCCATCTGGGAAGGGAGATTATCTCCATTACAGTAAACATCCTGTTCTCCCTCTTTTGGTCCTTACACCTAAGAAGTCTCAATTTTGTTTTCTGTACAAGTTAGACAAAAAGGTGACAATAAAGGAATAATGTGGCTTCGTTCAATTATAAATTCACATATAAAAATAAAAATCTTGTTCAACATAAAAAAATGTTATAAATAAAAATGATTCAGTAGTAAAATTGTTTCTCCACTTTAAAACTGTTCCTGAAACTATTTTTAATTCTCTATTCAAAACTGCAATTGACCTAATTGAGGTGTGGTACACATAATACAAAAGAGTTAATAAAATATTTGAGCTAACCACGGCCACCTTTAAATCCAGGCCGCGGCATGTGTTGAATTGGCAACGTCGCAAGTAGTACTGCTAGACGTCCCATAAGATAACATAACAGACAGGTGACACCAGCTTATTTAATCGTGTATTATTCATTTAAATTTAAATTGATGAATTTAAATTTATTGACAGATTGAAAATAATACACATAATGTTCTAAAATAAAACATTATAAATTTAAAATATATTTCTGTACATTTAAAATGGAGTGAATATTTTTACATAACGGTAACCAAGCTTTCGTAAAAAGTACACAAATCCTCATTAGCTGCCTGTACAAACAAAACAACCCTACTGACTGTGTTGCCACTTCGAGCGGCCTGCAACGATATAAACCGTTGGCGGCCTGTGGCCGTGAACCAATAGAGCAACAATGTCCATGGAGCATATTTTATATAAAAATATCACTTTTCCATTTAATACATGTACTAATATATTTCAACTGTAAAAAAAACTCCTTTTCATGTTAATACCCCTGTAATAAAAATTTATAAATTTAAAATACTGTGTGATTATTACGGATAATTAACACCATACATGCAAAACAAAAATAACGTAAAAACAGGCCAATTTAAAATAAAAGTAGATTCTGTTACAAAGATTTATAAATTTATGAATATGCGTTATTGAACATATGACATTAAAACATTTATGACAAATATAACATTAAAAAGATTATCATTCAAAACAACTCATAACCGATGGTTGGTCCACGAGGTGCAGAGAATATTTTCATCTGTTTTGATGTAATGAAAAAATAAGAACATAAAACACAACTCCAATTTACAACAAAGTAGATTTTGTTACAAAGATTTATATTATTTATTTGAATATACGTTGTTTGAACATAGAACATTAAAACATTTAAAACATTTATGACGAATATAAAATTAAAAAGATTAACATTTAAAACAACTGATAACCGATGGTTGGTCCACGAGGTGCAGAGAATATTTCATCTGTTTTGATGTAATGAAAAATTAAGAACATAAAACACAATTATAAACACATATGAGTAAATGAGGATCAAAACGTAATCGTGAAACAATTAATGGTGAAAATTTTATACAGGAGCAAACATTCTGTTAGGTGTAACCTAATGGATATCCAACTAAAAGAGAAATACAATCTATTACTAAAACTCTGATCCTACATTTACCTGCTAAACATTTTCAAGTGAACAATTTATAATTCAGTTACAAAATATTCTTGGTTAAGAGTGTTAACAAAATGATACATAAGCATATTGGTAACTTACATGTTTACAGGCCAAATATAGAAGTATTATCATTTTTTTTAATACTAAAATTTGCTGACTTGATTATTGTGTTATAAAACGTGTAATATTTCAAAGACATTTTACATTTGCCTTCATCCACTGAATGGGTGAAATTGCACAATTAAATAATAGTTTAGTTTTATTAAGTATGGGTATTTTTTTAAATGGTGTTATATTATTCTCATTTAAAACAAGCATTAAACATAAATTGTTCAATGATTAGACAATGGAAGTAAACAAAATAATTATTGAAAGATGAAAATAATGGTTTCTTTTTACTGTTAAATCATACAAGTTTTGATTTAATACTAATACAAAATATAATATAGTAAATAGAACCAATGAGAAATTACTATCACAAAATCTTATTACCAAATTGAATCAAACATTTTATAGATAATGATCAAAAATAATGTAGAAAGAATTTATTCTTAATCTATTCTTAGTTAAATATTTATTCTACTTCTTAAATACAATTTTATTAGATGACCAGCAAGCCCCTACAAATGGACCAAATAACAAACTGTTTTATGTGTCTACTGTGGGATTACAAACAGTTACAAATTATGTATAAAAATAGTGGATAAAAATAATAGCAAGGAGATTTAAAAATATTGGTACGTGATAAACTATAGATCATTATAAAAAAAATATTCATTGCCATTTTTATTCATAGCAGATGGTTTCTGAAAACCCATAAAGTCATTGATTATCCTTATCAAAACTATATTAATTCAAATATTAAAATACTTTCTTTGAGTAATATGGAATGAATTAGTAACCATGATAGAAAAGAAAAAGTTTGTCCGCCCCAGAAAACCTTCAGATAAAGAGAAATTTCAATTGGCTACTTGGATTTTCAGTAAAATATTTCCTTAAAAATGTCAGATTTATTCAGTATTGAAATAACATGAAGTTCTATGAGTATTTATGCTCCTACAGGGAAGGTATTAAAGTGTGTTTTGATTGAAATGTTAATGGCTTAGTATAAAATGGTTTGACAAATTTGATCAAAATATATCCATAAACGAGCAAACTTCAAAAGCTATTTATTCTCCATAAAAATAACAAGGACATTTTTAGTTTACAGTTTTAGGAATTTTATTTATAACTGTTAGACATGAAATAATACTTTAGTAAACAAATTTATCAGTTTTATTTCAGCTCTACAAAATGGTTTAGAAATAAATTGCAAAATTTTATGTTTTGAGGTAAAAAATAAGAAAAATTATTTTCACCCCATGAAACACTAATCCCATAGTCAGATCATGCTGGTTCGCAAACTCGTTAGAATTGCAGTAATATATGTTTACTTGTTTGTAACAAATTTCATCAATATCGGACAAGTTATCGCGCAAAAGGACAATTATATACATTATATATATGCATTTTAACGGATGGTGTTTTTGGCCTTTGTGAACATCGAAAAGAATATATAAATGAGTCCCGGCTCCAGGTCTTTCTATGAGACCTTCGGTAATATGCTATTCCCTATATGGGAAATTTGCTAAAAATAGAGGAACCACCTTAAGAACCGTGGATTGTTATAATATCCTAATCTGCTGACACCCAATAGGTGTATATTATCACAGTACTCAGATGGTCATCGGTAATTATATCTTCTTATACATGTGACATCTTGGATTACCATACAGTAGGAAAGAAAACCCACTACATTGTCTTCCTCGTAGTGTATAACATATTGTAACTACTCATACTTACCTTTTTTACATTACTAATCGTGTCTAAAAGGGGCACATTATTTTCAAAAACAAAATTTAAAATGCATAGTTTTTATCTCATTATTGTAACTCTGGTAAGAACTATCCCTCTGCTGCTAGGTCATTTTGAAAATGTCAATATATATTTCAGCAATAAATTATTAGGTTACTAAATTGCACTATATCTTCCCTTATAAGTACATTCTACTGAATTTAGTTATATTTCAAGATATATTTTAAAGGTTATGACTCAAAGTCTAATTCTTGGATATAAATAAAAGACTGGTCATCTTAGTAACATTTTATACTGAGGTTTATGTAAACTCCCGGAGAAACATATTTTTTAAAGCCAAGAGGGCTTTGGCTTACTCTGCTGCCTTGTATGGATTAGTATTTATGTTTGTGAGAGTTATGTCTAAATAGGGCAACAGAGTGATTATTGGCACTCCCTCTCTTCTCAATTGCCTATTCCTCTACCAAGAGCACATTCAAATTAGCACTATTGAGGAGTGTAATCAAATCCTATCTGTGCTTCTCCTTCTCAATCATAACTATTTCCCTTAGGGGAAAGTTTCTTGAAGTCCAAATAGCCACTGTTAGGAACACTTTAAATATAATAAAAAATCAACGGTTACTAGGATTATTTTTCCTCCTAAATATTTATTTAAGTTCACAGTTTCCTGATAACCTGAACAAAAATCAGTAGGTGGTGAAGTGAGATTTCAATAGACATTATTGTAAGTATTTTTATTTTAGTAATAGCTTCATCAGTTTTTTCAACCATCTAAAATGTGTCATAGAATAGAATATGTGTGAATTAAGATTTGAACAAAAAAATTGATTCATTATATGAATTGAATTAAGCAAAGCAATGTGTGGTGGTACAATACAAGTGAAAATGTTAATATTTATTTTCTTTCCCCAGCCAGTAAGTGATAAGTTTTGTTCCTTCTTTGTAGAAGATACTTCTCCCAACTGCACAAACCCTAAGCCTGCATGTATTGTATTGCGCAAAGCCAAAAGTGAATTCTAGAAAGAAAGACAGTGATCGTGTATTTTTTATTGGTTAGGTACCATTACAATAATTAAACTCAACTCACATAGGTACTGACATGATTACAAAGTCATCAAAACCATAGTTTTTACTATTAACTTAGATAATGTTTTTCTGTGGTTAAATAATGATTGTGTGAAAATAATTAAATTAAGTAATTTATATGGTTTATTAGTAAAAAAAAATGCTGAGGAGAAAGACAAAACTTGGTATAGTTACATAAATTGTACGTAATTTTTATTGGCGATGCACTAAATAAACTCATTCCTTGAAATATAAAGAACCCTTATAAATTTAAATCAACTAATGAATGTTTCATGTTGTATCATTTTAGTTTATAGGTTAGTTGAATTAGTTATGACCATTAAATGTATAATATAGCTTATTATGTTCTGTATGGATTAAACAATCACGAAAGTAATGAAAAGAAAACAATATACAGTATATGATTGGTTACCAAACCTTTAAGTACAATTTTTATGGTACACATTTAAAAATATTGTTTACCAAATATGATTCGATATATTTTTAAATTTCAAAGAAAAGAGATTTTTGACAGTATGTAATGATGAGTATTGGTTTTGGCCCTTTTTGACAGACTCAAAATAACTGAATCAGCACAGTCCCTCTATTCAAAAAGCGTTGTTGACAATTACTCAGTAAGAATTGTGGAATCTACCAAGCCTCGAACCAGTCTCTATCGAGCAATCAAACCTGCAGGCAACAAAGAAAGCTTCCAGAGAATCAAAATGCATGACAGCCAAGAAAGCGATCGGAACAAAAGAGAAATAAGAGGCAAAGTCAAATATCAAGCGAGAGTTTGAAGTCTTACCAGTGGAGTGGCCAATATTAGGCCTATCCGGGACAGGACTGCGGGTAAACGCTGCAACACACATACACAAACCTGCACACCATGCTACTCACACCACACCCGAGACACGTCTACTGCTAATGCTGACTCCAACCCCTCCAACCCGACCACGCCTAACTTATATAGGCCTTGCAATGATTAGTTCAGTTTTACTTAAGCTATTTTCATGTTATACTTAGTATCAAAATCTATAAAGAATTAAGAGCTCACGGTTAAATATAAAAAATTAGACTTTGAGTGATACACCTCATTGAAAAATAAAACTCTACTGTAGTAGAACCAGTAAATTAATTGGTTGGCACATTTCCAATTTATAACTCACAATAAAGTAAGTAGATAAAATTTTATATAATTTTTTAAGCTTTTAAAATTTGTATTCACCCTATAAATACACCCTTTTCATGAATTTTGGTCAATAAGAGTGTATCTAATATGAAAACTGTATGAACAAACAAAAGGGACAAGGAGGGGGGCATATGGGGGAAGGGGTATGAACTGTATGTGTAAATACTTTGCTTTCGACATGAATCAATTTGTATGCTCAAACTGTACATTTTATATTTAGTATTGTTAGCATAAAATGAAACCACTTTGGTTAATTTTCAGACCAGTTCAAGTTTTAGGTGAAAAGTGATATTAATTAGCTGTGCCAAATCAACCTCAAAACTTACCGAATTAAAAGTAAGACTGCTATATTTGAGAAGTATTATTATTTTGTTGAAGAATGATTATTTGTACATGGTCTGATATAAGCTTCCTCTATATCGATTTAGGGGTTGATAATTAGTCCCCATGACCACATGTCACTGAAAGGTTATCAAATACTAGTCCTACTATATAGGCTATATTACAAATTATTGTACTATGTAAACCTATTGGGACATACATATGGTGTACTCAGTAAAAGCATAGATGAACTAATAGTTATTGATAGTTCGAATAACAAATATAATTATTTAATTAATCCATGGTAAAAGTGTTAAAAGAGTAAAGACCTATTTTGGTTTGTTATATGTAACTCTTTCACAGCATTTCAAAAATATATAATATTTGAAAATGGTTAGCAATTAATATTTTTTATACAGTAACTACGTTGAATCTCTTTAGAGTGGTTGTGAATACAAAACTTTCTACTTGTGTTTATAGTCAATTGCTATTGTAAATATTGTAAAATTGATGGAGAAAATAAAATGTTGTTATCCTCATTCTTATTCTTAGTATTTGAGGGACTATTGCAGACAAGTTTTCACAATATTTAATGTTTAGGAAGTTGTGTTTGTTGCTAAAAAATTTATAACTAAGTTGTTATAATATACTACAACAATTTATTTTTAAATGGGTATGAGAAACATTTTGTTTTATCAAATTTGTATATTTATATAATAAACTGTGTTTATTACAATTGCAATACAAATTGGCGTCTCTCTGTGTAGCACACACAATCTAGAAACTACTCGCTTTTATTATAGAATCATTTTTAATTATAAAAAATGTTTAAATTGTAAAGGTTACTAAACCTAATTCAAGAACACATATCAAACTAGCATAACAAGTAACACTTTTATACTAATTACAAAAAGGTTATGATTAATGCTATTTTGTTAATTTGTTTCATTATTGACCATATGTATCATCAATATTTACAACTGAAATACTTGTACAATCATTATTATCGGCAAATTAAATAAGTATACGTATTTACTTAGAAATAAGCAACTTAGTTGAATGCAATATTTTCGACCTCACGTTGGGTAAATATTATATAGGTACTATATTTAAGTAAAATGATGTAAAATCATAAATAGGATGAAATCATCCAACAGGCTGAACTATTTAGTAACATAGTTTGGATTGTTTTATTGTTCTTAAGATATGCTAAAATATGTCAGTGAAATAATTACTCGTCACAATGAATTGAAGCTTTACAGTCAAATGTTTCCTCACGACAACATTACCTACAAAACATATTCCAACATGAACATATTGGATAAGGTTTACTAAATTGGCTTAAGAGATGGTACCTTCATTTAAATTTAAAATGTTTAAAGGCCATTTTTATTCAAAGGGTTGACAGTCAAATGTGAAGCTTTATTCACTTATGTATATTATGATGAAGGATTAGTCAAAGGAGCATCTAGCTGGCACCTCCCATTTGAAAAGAGCCAAGTTTATCTTTGCACTTCTTATAAGGATTATCAGAATGTACAAGTATTTATAGAGAATAGGCTTACTTTCTCCCGAAGGAGTTGCATTGATTCATTCTTTAACAACTCACATCGTGATAACTTGTCACAGTTATCGGGGAAAGCAGATTTCTAACAATATGTCTACCAAGCTATCTATCCTCCTGTTTTGGGTTGATCTAATTGAAGTAACACTTTGGAAACCAAGAACCAAGAGTCTTGAGAACATGGGCTCCATATTTTGTGCCCATATTCTGTACAGTAGACAATACCAGTAGTACGCTCTTCACAATATCCTTTCTCTCATTTTTCACATAACCAGTTGATCTTCAGCCCCTTCCCTCTTGTGTTTCTCATTTTGACAACAGGGTAGGCATAGTAAAAACAACAGTTCAAACATCAGCTGAAATAGCAGTCCCTCTATCTCTGCAGTGATTTTGTAAACCGTCTATTGTGCTAACACTTTTAAGTGGAAATGACCTTAAACTGGTGACATCATGGTGGGAAATGTTTGATAAAATAGCCAAGTTGACACATGTTCCTGTATAACCTGGATCTTTGGTGGTCCAATGACAATTTTGCACCTTTACAGGGAGCTTCACGATATCTGTTTTTGTGAGTTTTACCAACTTTCCTTTAAGAGTATGTGTTTTTCCTTGATCCCCTGATAGAATAATATGTTCTCTATACATAAAAATCTAGGTCCTCAAATCTTGAGTTTTGTATCTTGATAAACATGAATAAAAGTCAATCAACAAACAAAAATTGAAATTATACAAAATAAAAAGAGTATGGTAGTAAATTAATTAGTGGTGTGTCAAAGAAGAATCTCAAATATTAAAACTTATATTTTGATATGCAATATGTATTATGAGTGTTTGTGAGTGTTAATGAAATATTAAGAGAGAAAAAAATAGTAAACCATGTTTACAAGAAGAACAGAAAGGAATCTTTATTTTTACAATATTAGGAATTTTAGATTTACAATGATCAGCTGTTGATTTTAATATTAAATGTGAAGGCTAGTAGGAAAAATTATCTAAAAGAACTGAACATACTCCCGGCTTTGAAGTGTCCTCACTTCAACAGTTAGTTTATAACAATAGTTATTTGTGCAACTAGTGAGAAAAGTGAGCAATTGACTCACTCGAGAGAAATCCTTACTCACGAGCCGTAGGCGAGTGAGGAATGGTTTCTCGAGTGAGGCAATTGTACTTTGAACTCGAGTTGCACATTATACTTTTCCTACAGTTACCATAAAACAAATAAATTGGTGAAGAAACATAACCTATTTTTACACAGAAGTGAACTTTTAACATAACATTTAATGCGAAGTGACAAATACAACAGTAGGCTACAACAGCTGACCAGCTGATTTACAGCCAGTGCTGCCAACGTATTTCGCGCGCATACGACGTTGACTGCATGTTACGCGCTCACTATTTCGTGCCTTCACGTTGCAAATCTGGAGTGAGACAAAGTAATTAGAGTGAGACAATGTTAACATTGTTTGACTGATGAGCGAATTGGCCACTTTGCTTTCTCAAATCAGTGAGAGAACATGTACATTGTTAGGTAACTGTAGGAAAAACACATTACCTAACACAAAAAGTTTGTTTTAGGCCGGCTATAGCAGCTGTTTGCATTTTTCTACTTCTCCTTTTCAACCTATACCATCTTTGCTGGGAAACACCTTAAAAACTGTTGCTGGAGACCACCGAAGTCCTAGCTCTTTGAAATGTTGAGCACCAGAGTTTTGAAGGAACTTTGGTGTTTTATGATGAGATTGAGTAACAGAAGTGAACAAGTCTTGACAGTTCATAACACATTTCTTCAATTCAAAGCACTCTTGTTTCAGTAATTTGTCAACAAGTTGAGATTGGAGGATGAGCGCTTCCTCTGTAGTTTGTGATGAAGAGTAGCTATTGGTCAGAGCTCCATCGGATGATATAACCACTTGACTGGATTGCTTGATTGTCTTTACTGTAGTGGTTGCACTGTGGGTTGGGTTAACGGCAGCACTGTCTGTCGTTTGGATAGCAACCCGGTCAGTAGGATGGGTGACAGTTTTATCAGTAGGGTTTATAACACTACGGTCACTTGGTATGACAGCAGTGTTGGTAGGATGGATAGTAGCACTGTCACTTGTCAATGTAGTTGAGCTCACTGTTGTGTCTGTATTCATCGGTTGAGGTTTTGTCACTGACACTGTGGTATTTCTAATTTTCGAGTTTGCAAACTTATGCATAGTGTTTGCCACCAACCTCGTGATGAGTTTTTTTCAGGTTGTATAAGCTGGATGCCTTTGGTTTGAAACTCACTTGATGGGTTTGGTTTGGTTACATTCATTGCAGTGGTTCTCTGAGGTTGAGCTGGACTTGATGAGTTCGGTTTGGTTACATTCATTGCAGTGGTTCTCTGAGGTTGAGCTGGACTTGATGAGTTCGGGTTGGTTACATTCATTGCAGTGGTTCTCTGAAGTTAAGCTGGACTTGATGAGTTCGGGTTGGTTACATTCATTGCAGTTGTTCTCTGAGGTTGAGCTGGACTGCAATTAACCTTGGCCAAATAAGGGTTAGAAGAACCAATTTCTGAAAGCACCACCTTAAGGTAGCTGGTGATGTGGATGAATAGTTCACTGATCTGGTCCTCATCTTCAGCTAAAGTTTCAATGTTTAAATCATCTTCACTTGACGTACTTACAATTTGATGAAAATAAGAATCAAAGTCTTCTTTCTTCTTATGGGCTTCTTGCATTAGAGTTTTTAAGGCTTCCTGTTGCACAACTGTTAATGACTCTTCTTGTTCAACAAGTTGATCTACGATGTTTCTTATTTTCTTGAGACGAGTTTTAATAAAATATGTGAGTCGAATATAAGTTTCAATTTTAAAATCACTATTTGGAGATGCCATTTTACAAAGATGAGGAGATAAATTTCATAAATTCACAAAGTGTAAATGAGAGGGTTAAGAGTTCCAATATGGAAATAAGAGTTTGGTTGGGTAAGAGTTCAAAGGCACAGAAAATAATGGGTAAAATGAGGAAATGTTGATGTATGAAGAGTTTTAGTGGATGAAAGTAATTCCAAATAGCTTAAGTAATATCTTGGATCGAAGGACCATTAAATAATGTGGAGTGTTTGTGAGTATTAATGAAATATTAAGAGAGAAAAAAATAGTAAACCATGTTTACAAGAAGAACAGAAAGGAATCTTTATTTTTACAATATAAGGAATTTCAGATTTACAATGATCAGCTGTTGATTTTAATATTAAATGTGAAGGCTAGTAGGAAAAATTATCTAAAAGAACTGAACATATGAATACTATCACTGGAACAATGTACAGTACGGTCTCATATCTATACATAACAAAAACTAATATTGACCACTTAATCTTTCAATTTATTTAATATATATGTTTATGATAGTGTTGATTGTGTTTTTTACGTTTAAAGTAAATAAGTCACATATTCATGTAACTATATCAAGGTCAGAAGTCAATTTATTTTAGTTTTGATTGCATTGAAAAATTTTATTATAACCTGTATTTTTTTTCTTAATCAGGTAACTCAACAATTTTGCGTTTGGGTTTCAGGATTTGAGATTCGGGACTCTATCGTTTGTTATAAGTCTCAGTTTTGGTTTCAAGATTTGACATTTCTGGTTTTGACCATTACAAAATTTAATTATTGAAAACTCTTTGCAAACAGTTCAACAGTGATTTTTTAGACAAATATTGGCCAATTTATTGCAAATAATCGAAGTAAATCGTATATTTCCATAAGCAGATAACGGCCTTGCCACAATATATTAGTAATAAAAGAAAAACAGAGAGGATAATTCAACAATGATTATAATCCACAGCTGATTAAGCTTGAACAGCCCCAAATAATCAATAATTCAAAAAAGGAACACATTATATGAACTTTATTGGACAGTTAGTTATAGCTTCAACACATTAAGAAGAAGAATACATATTGATAGCACTCAAACAGCTTACATTAGAAAGTTTGTATGGATAAACATATCACATTGAATTAAATTATAAAATATATAACCTTCAGTGGAAGCAACATCAACTATAATGCAGAGAGTGCTTGCCATTTTCATGCAAACATGACTCAAGTGTTATTCATTTTCATTCATGATAAATTCTTCTACTCAATAGGAAGACAAGCCAGACAAAAACCGAGAAGAAGCACTCTTACAACCCCATACATTGAAGAAGTTTCCAACTTTACCAACATCCAGGCCTGACAGAGGAAAAAACTATCTTCCAGAAAATTGTTTTCCCTCAACACCTTGCTCATTTATTATGAAGACAGCAAGAAAGATAATTTAGCTGAAACCTGGAATCCAAAACATCCTCACCTAACATGCACTCTCTTCAAGTTAAACTATTTCAAAGAGTTCTTTCAAAGTTCTTGAATCCACAACTTAAACAGATCTCCTACATTAATAACACAAATACAAATATCTCAATGAAAGTTATTAAAACAGTACTTTGATTGTAATCATGAGGTAAAATAAGGTTTAAAAATTATTCAAGAAAAATTTGTTCAATTAGACTCTGTATACCCGTCTTTGGTAGTTGAAAAATAAAATAATTTAGTTGTACTTTGGATTTAAGTATTTAATAATGGTTTTTGTCAATATCTATACATTACACCTAATACAAATCGAAATAATTTCTTTGAACTACAAGAATATAGAGCAGACGTTATCGATAACACCGGTGATATAGCCTACATTTATATGGATATAACTGTACATCTATCCAGTATCATGCTCATAATTTATTTAGTGTTAGATACATTATTAAGAGGCAAATTAAAACTATTCATAAAAAAAACTTAATTAAACACAAAAAAAATCACCAATAATGAAGTTAAGAAATTGTTTAAAATTAAGTGAGCTTAGATTAAGGTGATTGCGTTAAAATATTGGAACTATAAATTTGTAAAAAAAAAATTAGAACAGCATTACCACGACTTATTTTCTGATCAATATAGGTTGAAATATTTTTTTAGGGCCTAAAAATGTGACGATCAGCTTATACAAAAGATTAGGGTAATTTTTTTTCCCATTGGATGCCAAGCTTTGGATGGATTTTTCCGTTGATTACTGTAAGGTCTGTAATGCTAACTCAGTTATGTTGAACCACACACTTATTTAGAACAGTCAACTGCCTAACAAAACAACTGATATTTATATTGATTGATAACAGCTAGAAATTACAAAACACTGTCTGAGCAAAGTAGCTACTCTGGTCATTACATTAGTTTTTGATTATTACAATTGCCATAACAAAAGATAAGCTAGGAAAAATCTTCTTGAAACTGTATCAATCCTGAACATATTTCATACCGGTTAGGGGATAAAAAAGAAACGTTAATGCATTTTGCATCAGCATGTAAAAAGTATTTTTAGATAAAATATCTGATAATCAAAGAATTTTGAATTTAGAACCAAAATTAAGTCACTAGCTTGGTTTAGAAGATTATTAATTAAAATAATTTAAAACAAAGACATTAATAAGCAAGAAAAACAATATAAAAAACTTCCTAAGTTTTTATTTTAAAAAATAACATAAAATATTGGCAAAACAACAAACCCCTTTTACACTCATATTAATCAACCAAAAATCAATCACAAACATAATACACAATATGTTTTTGAACACGATTAGAAACACAAATATCATATGCTACAAGTATGCTATACATCTAGAGAGCGAGTGAAGAGATTGACGTAATTAATTTTGTTGAAGCATATGATTTGTCATTATTACTGTAAGACTGGCTGTGAACTTGGGAATAAGTAATCGCCAACACTCAATCACCATATAAGTGAAATATATGTGACATGCCAAGTACATACATACATAGAGTGCAAGTGGTCTGATAGTGGATAAAGGCATTCGTGTGAAACGTCCAGGAATCTGTTCAACAAAACCGATCACATATACTTTCACACCTCAGTTCGAAAAATGTGAAATGTTCTTCACGAAGTGTCATGGAGAAAAATTTACACTTCAAGATAAAAAAAAAACAATACTTGATTCAAGTACGATCCAAGATAAACTAAAAGTACACTGCTGATACTGATTAGGAACGGTTATACAAATGTGTTTCCCTAGTGTATTTTCTTCCCTAAACAAATTGGTGCATTTTCATATGGGCTCATCTAATTTAATAGCTATTTTATTTTTCATAAATAAACTATCCCACCTTGATCCTACTATTAATACAGGGGGGAAATATCCCATCACCAATCAAAGGTAAAAAAGTATTGCTGTAACTAATTATTGTTGTAATTTCCAAACATCTAGAATACAGTAGTTAAAGAATTATAAAGGTTCAGACTTGTTTTATAACCTGCATATTAGTGCTTTGTAAATGTTGCTGATTGTGACATTACTTGTGTATTATAGCATGTTTAATGATGTCTGATAAAATATGAACCTTAGAGCAATATGGTACAGAAATGGTATTTCCAATTGGCCATGAATTGTTGAAAACTAAAATCATATAAAAAGAAATGCTCTACATTTTTGTCTACATAGTGAGGACTGCAAGTAAAAAGAGGAAAGATAGGCAAATGGAATAAACTGGAAAACCTTATCCACCTAATCTTGTTAGTATTACGGTATATTTTATTCTAAAAATGCTTGTTACAAAAATACTACACTTTATAATATTGTTTATAAAGTTTGTTTTCCACATAAATATATTTCAAGTTTGGATATTTTGTTTCAAAAATATAACATAAGTAGAGCTTGTTGAATATCATATTTTGAAATGTAATAGTTATATAACGTATAAAAATACTTCTGTTTACACCAGAAACACTCACACATGCAAGCACACTAACTGCCACAACCATACAGGTAAGTATTTAAACCATGCCCACTTACCCGAGATATTGGAAAGTGTAAAAGTAGTTTTAAGGAATAAACTTTAATAGTAAGTCTTATTTCCAAAATATCGTGCAATTGTGAAAGATTTCTAAACTCCTGCTAAGAATAAAAATTAGATACAATTAATAGTTAACAGTTTGAATGTTATCAAAACAAATACCATACAAAATAACTTAAACAAAGGTGCCCAGCGGAATGGTAGATGTGAATTGATGTGTAAGGTTGTTTTAGATTGTTGTGACCTAATGCAGTGCTTAATTTCTAAACATGTTTATTAACTGTATCGACTATTGCTTTATAATGTAAAAACCATTAGAAGATATGGGAAAAGTGTAAACCATCTACAAAATAAATTTAGTTGTGACTACTATCCTAAGCACCAAACTAACACCTCCCAACAAAAATATTTACTGGAAGAAATTGAACAATATCATCGGTTGTACAATTTGCTGTAAGTATGGTATAGATTGTCTGATAAATTCATTATATTAAAGTCCTCAAAGATTGTTATGAATTGAGATTTAAAGTATGATTATATCTTAATTTTTCGGCGTTCAAGTGAGCACTCTTTAATCAGTTATTTTAATTAGAACAGTTATAAGACAAAGCTTTAAAACTTTAATTACATTAACTTTAATTTGAATGTAAGATTTCATTAAATTCTACACAATGGATTGTTAATGTATTACTTATGTTCCTGAAGTGCATTCAGCTTGTAATTAAAATTTAATTTAATTTTATCTATGATTTAAAATATTCTCATTTACTCATAAAATACAAGAGGTAGATTTAATTTTATAAAATATTTATTAAATCAATCATATCTTATATCATAGATTTCACTTGAATATTGCTGTGCTCAGAGCTATATTTGCTACCTGACATCTAACTCTGCTAACATACTCGTAACACCTTCCTCCGGCCGGCTTAAGATTGCTGTGGTATGCCTAGGTGAGAGCATGAGCATGATTAATTTGAGCATAGAATATTCATGTGTGCATGACTGATCTTTGTGCATAGTTGATGACAACCTTAGTATGAATCTTTAATAGCAATGACAATAGAGGAATTTTCATGCTGCATTTAGTAGCAATACATTAGCTCAAGTTCCAACATAGATTAGTCCTCAATATAGCAGTAATTGTAAACTTAAAATTTTTTTTATAAAGAGGTTGGTGGTCTACTTTAACCTTAAATTTGGCCCTCCACACAAGCTACGGCCGAGCTGATACAGTACAAGGGTGAAGTGTACAGAAAAGAAATTGGGGTAGGTACCAAGATCCGAACCCACAAAAAAACTGCCTTGGGCCCAAAGTTTATGGTGATACCACTGAGCCACTGAGTCAAAAAAATGTTTGTACTGGAAGCATCTTACTTGCTCTTGAAGGAATTTTAATTTTGAAAAAACAAACTCATCACCTAGCAAAGGAGAAAACTTGACCAATATGGATGTGATAAGACTGATTTGGCAGTTTCAAATATGCCAAATATGATTGTTCAGTAAGTTGAGTTGCAGCTTGTATTTCAGAACTTTCAAAATTAATGAGAAGAATAAATGACCAAACAAACTACAGTAGAAGAATTTTACAAAGTTCAAAGATTTTGGACTTCCCTTGGAGAGATATAAATTAATCTTTAAATATTTCTATGAATACATTTTTTTACTTAAATGGATAGTGTTAGAAGTATACTGTTAGCACAGTTAGTTTATATCTTGTTAAAAATTCTCATAATAATTTATAACATTTATACATGATGTATTTTTTTTAAATTTAATATATGCACACTTTCCTCTATAAAAATATATTGGAACATGTCCCTTGAAAACGTTTAAGAACCTATATGAATGAAGAAATATCACTTTTGTAGTGACCAAACACTTAAAGACCAAACAAAACAAATACCTCAAAACTTTAGTCTTTTAAAACAAATAAAATCGAGAACCCAATATAATTCCATGATATAGATGACATTTGAAATAAATTATTAAACTTTCTAATTACATCCACAATAATATTATTCGTGGAACATTCTTTGAATGCTGAAACTTTCTGAAATATTTTTTTTTAAATTGACATCACTTTTCATAGCATATACCTTCTGAAATTAAGCACTGAATTCAGCCTATAACAAAGAACAATTTGGATATATTTAAACATATTTTTAAATAAAAATCCTTACGCTCAAAGCCCTTCATAAACATAACGATAGGGCACCTCTGTAAATTTAAAATACAATGCAAACTTGTTCATACATGCTCAGTACACAACACAAATCATTCAATATGAAATTTACGTAACAAATATATTTAAATATCTGAAAAAATATTTATACATTAACTACTGGCTTAAGGTAAATTTCTATGATGTTTTAAGCAGTACTAAGTGACTCAAAGATTTCTTCCATAATTAATTGTTCTTCCATAATTTTAAGGGGCTCATAACGAACTAGTTCCTCCCTCAATTGCAGCAAATATGATTCATTAGCCGCATATGTTGCAAAGGTTTTTCTGATTTTTGATGAGTTATCAAAACTATGGTACGTTCCTAAACAGTTTTCTATAACTGTGGATTGACAAAAAGTATGTGATAAGAGTTTGACAAAGTTCTGAGGAAACTTTTATAGGCGAGAAAAATTATTATCAGTTTTTCAATTGAATAAAAATTCATTAACCTTTGTTTTAAGTCTAAGCTTGAAAATCCCATTAAATTAAAATGATGAAATGGATTACGCTAATAATGTGGTAGAAAATTAATCAAACAATAATCCATTAGTAAAAATATTAAATATTTGTTTTTAATAAAGAACTTGAGTCTGTAGAATTCCATGAAAGAAGAAAAAGAACCTCCTTAAGAATAAAAAAATCTGATAGGTGAAAAATGTGGGTAGATTGATGCAGCCATCAGCTTGATAAAACATTCATAAAAATGTCCAAAGTTTGGATGATTCAGGGGTAGTATTTAAACAAGCAGAATTACTTTCTTTAGTGTAAACTTGTATATGAATGAACATGGAAATAAGTTACGGAAATGTGATACAAATTTAGTGAAATATGTGTTTTTAGCGTTACTAGATACCTTAACTACCACATTGGTAGGTTGGTTGGTTTTAATACCAAAATGGTAGTATTTAAGCTGGAAGCTGTAAAAAGGCCTTGAAAACAGAGTAAATATACTTAATATTTACAGGCGAACAAGATTCAAAATTGGATTTAGCATTTTATAAGAATCAACTATAATACTTTTGCAAAGTATAAATCATACATAGCTGATTAGGGAATTTAGTAAACAACAAGCTACTAAAGTACAGAAGGAAAACCGATAGTCATATGGGCGGTTTGCCTATAAAGACACTTAAAACACTAATTAAAACTAAAACTAACTAATATGAAGGAGTCAGCATTAAGCAGTCGACAAAAATAATGATTAACACTTTGGGCAAAAGAACTAGAAGAAGTCGCAGAAGATAATGGACAATACAAACCAAATCAATCAATAAACGTGAAATACCACGCAACAACGTGAAATAATAAAACCATTACCTGAATTGTTCTTGATTTGGCCAATTTAGACATACAACTGTAAGAGGGATGCATGTGCTTGTTTTTGCAAGATTCCTCAATAGGGAATAATAAATTTATATCCATCATTACCATGAAAAATTTTATATTGCAATAAATATAAATATATTATTATATATATAATGATTGATTTAAGTTTTAAAACTGTCAAAAACCATTAAACCTTTCAATGAACACCAAAAATACTGACCAAACTGACTCTTGATAAAAATAATTTTGACTAGGGGATTTTAACAGTATTACACATACATTTCTTGTAACTATGTAATGATGTAGTTTAGAGTATTGGTGTGTTCTCTTTCATGATTATTTGAAATGAAAGCCTAATCAACAGCTTTCACTTTTGTGATGACAAATGTAAGAAAATACTCTGATGGTAGTTAAAATTTGTTAAAGACCTTCTAGTGTTGAATTTCGAGCAATAACATCAAAATAGCACTAATTATTAGTTAAGATATGTCTATATAGAGTTAGTTATTTAACAAAAGTACTTCCTACTATTTGTGTTATAATTGGTTATGTATATCTGCCTAATCACAGTGAACCACAATGTAAAAAACATCAATGCTGCATGAAATCTAAACTAACTCTATAAAAGCAAAAACTAATGAAATACAAAAAAATATACGTAGAATTTACAAAGGAGGATATTTAACTGTGACAAGTACTCTTCAGTGGTCTTTAGGTAAGAAAAATGTAAATTAAATTTAAATACTCTAAAAAATAATAAAATAATATCTTAAATTAAAAGTACTAACAAATTTGTAGAGGTAATGTAGAAAGAAAACTGCCAATAATTCAAGTTAAGCGTAAGCATACCTGGGTAACAGGGTTTTCACCAGGCCTGTAGACGACGTTGTGGAGCGGGCGTTTGCGTCCAACGTAGTTAACACAGACAAACTCAAGCAAACTGGCGTAGATGAAGCACATACAAACACCGTCCCATACATTCATGGCAGTCAGGTTGGATACCACAGGTAGAGTCGACCGGAAACCATTAGAGGTAGTGAAAAAGTTGAGCATTGTAGTTACACCTGAAAAAAACGATTGCTTTAAAAATTTAGTTCCTACACACACGACTATGTTATATATATGAAACATGCAGTTCATCAGTCTCAGAGGTAAGATTTAAACGTTGTTAAACCAATGGTACGTGGTCAGTTGTGACGTCAATAGGTTTGACATTCGGAGCAATGACATTATTACGTGATGTTCGTAACTCAATTGAGAGATGGCCTTTGTGTCATCCTAAATACGGGGAATGGAACAGACGAAAGTGAAGCCTAATAGAAAACTAAGTTAACTTTAGTTTCTGATCATGTTTTTCAAAACTAAATTAACTTACATTAAACTTGGCTTTAATTGCCTTTGTATGCTATTTCTAAATTTTTGTGTTGGTGCCTTGGCGGAGTACTTCCTGCTCTGTTTAATATAGTAAAACAGAGCATAATGGTAAAAGATGTTTTTGTATAATAGCAAACAAGACAGATACTCTTTTAGGAGCTACTTAAACAAAGTACAGTTTATTTCTGCCCTTTACTCTCATCAATGGCATTAGGTTCATAAACATCAGTCATCTAGCGATAAATGTCTGCAGCCGATTTGTTTCATGCAGTCAAAAACATATCATTGACATTTTCCTGCATGCGACGGGAGATTCAATAATAAAAAAAATCTAGACACACAGTTAAATGTACACGTGACCTCTAGAGCTGCACATGACACAGTTCTGTTCACAAATGATACCAGTAAGCGCGAGGAGTCTCATACATGCGAACTTAAAAGCTATACACACAACCCCTTACAACCACCTCGTATTTTTAACTGAGTACGTACCTATCATAACCCTCGCAGGTACCGCGTTCCATTCCAACCAGAACGTGATGAATGACGAAGTGACCAGGATTATTCCCGGTATGAACACTGTCGTGAAGTAGAAAGCTCTGTCCCTGGTGAAGATGAGGTCTACCTTGAGACAGCTGTAGTTGCCTGTGAGAGCAAAAACCATGCCAGTATAGCAATTGTTTGACACATTCTGAAAATGATGTTTTACATATCGAAGAAAATTAAATATATTTTGTTTAGTTAAAAATTCCTCCCCTCAGTGTAGTCAATTTTAAAAGCACAAAATGAATGAGTAACTAATTGTTTTAGATCCACCCACTTTTAATCTGTTTTAGTTTATGTTGTTTTTTGGCGTTTAGATCTAATATGTCAAATTTTTCATTTTTTATTATAATTTTTAAACTTGTAACACGTATTATACAATTTACTATTTAACAATCTATAACGTATGCACGATGTTTGGTGCATTGTATAATGTTTTCAACAAATTAGTAGTACTACCGACTACCTGCAATAGGGGAGTGAGTCTAGTTAATTTGTTGATTACATCTGTTCATCTGGCACCTTAAACAAAGCACAAGTCGCGTCATACTAGTACGAAAAACTGTCATTAGGAAATGTTTCAAGTCCCATAAATAAAAATCATTCCCAAATTCAACCTTCGGTTCAACAACACCTAGCTTTAGGGATGTTTAAAGTGATTTTAATCACACCTATAGGACACAATGTGTTCTTAAGAAACATGCCACATAATTGTTAAACTTTATAGGAGCTACAAAGTTTACGCATTAACTATTTATTTATAAAGGGCTCAATAAAAATAATGAGTTTAGTTAAAAAAAAACTATGTTAGTTTCATCGAAAAATATAATCATTAAAATAAATTTATCTGTAAAAGTTCTGGTTAGGCTTGGTAAAATTTAATGAAAAGGTGACACATTAAATTTTAACATGGTCTCGTAAGTATCTGAAATGTTTTTGGGCGTTTTTGGGAATCATGAGGTTACAGCAAGACTTTTAATAAAAAGGTAAAATAAAATAGTTTTGTTACAGAATAGCCTAAAATCAATTTATATTAATAATTGCTTATCTAAGAAGTATTTTCCTTGTTTAAAAAGTAATAATCAAATGTCATACTTTGTGAATGGATTATTATTAGCTTAGCTATTGTGTTGTAACAAATAAGGACTAAAAAAATATTGAACATAAAAAAGTTGGTTTGGAACTAATTGTATAGTTTATTTGAGATGACCAAGACGCAGGAAATGTGTGAAAACTGAAAACGCAATGATTGCAGACTTGACTTTTTTAAACTAATGCTATTAAGAGAAACTTTTTAAAATTAATCTATAGATTGTAAGTTTTGGGGTTTATTATTTTATACCTCCCTAGAAGTCTTCTATATCAAAAACGTTTAAGTAAACCTAATATATAACTAAATAAAACCAGATTAAACGGGCAATGAATGCTAATAACAATATTTTTTAACCATGCAAGTAGTATTGATCAACTTTACAAATTACAGGTCGACTAATCAACTTATAGGCATGTTCACCATGTATAGAATTTAATTTTCCTTAGATAAATAATCTACAGTACACTAAGCAATATTATCAACGTAACAGAATTTCAAATGTTTGTGAGTTATTTTTTAGTACAACTTTGCAAGAAATCCTCATTAATTGAAATAAATTGGGGTTTACATAATCTTTTCTTTAGGCTGAATAATTGAACGTACATATATAACAATGTCAATTCTGACACTGCAAAGTTTTATAGTGGAATAGGAAATAGAAAGCTTTTTATTGCGATCACGGGCTTCCATATTCGTAGATTGCCTACACATAATATTAGAGACAACTTTTTAATCTGATGATTTACATAAAATAATATTGAATTATTTTTTTAGTTCCCAGTAAATATGTATTACACTCATATAGTGTCAATGTTACACATCAAAGTTATATGTTTCACGAGGTTATTATTTTTTCCTAGGAAAATTTAAATGATCAAAAAACTTTCTTCTGGGAAAACAGTTGTGTTAGTACAAAATGTATTGCATACATAATATTAAATACGAGCACCAAAATAATTATCTGGCTAGACTTAGGGGTTGCGGCATTATCACTTAGATAAATCCATTGGTGATTTCGTGGGATTTGAACCCGAGACCTCAGGAACCGAAGTCCTGCACTCTAAACATTAGACCAGCTCACTTACGCTTTTAAAGCATTAGTCGGAAATGATATTGTAGCCATGAAGGTTTTGGCCATACATATTGTAGGCTATACTAATATTTTAAGTACATGTATTGAATATGAGTGCAATATTAGTTGTACTATCGTCGGATCACAATACATAGACAAAAAGTTTTAAATTAAACGTATATTGATTGCAATTTTTATTGCATAAACACGCATATTTACTGTTCTTGTATGCAACAAAATTACATTTTTAAACTTGCAACATTTAATTAAGATTATTTATTTGTTCTATTATGACTTAAAATCTTTTCCAAATTTCTTGGTAATAATTCTTTTATATGATCGGCAAATTTAAGAGTTATGTCAGATTGTAATTTTTCTCTGTTACTTTTTACACGGTAACTAACCGTTATAGGGTTAAGTAAAGTATTAAATAACCTTTCGTTTTACACAGAGATTAATTATTTTATGAACACAGACGAAATTGTAAATAATCTTAATACACATTTATTAATAAATAAATTAATAACTTAACTTTCACTTTCATAATAGAAAACTATAATAAAGACTACATAATACAATATAACATCATTCAAGGCAATTAAATCTTAAGGCTACTTTATAAACTGTCTACTTTCAAGAACTAATTATCTTTTAAAATGCACACTCTAGAGCTAGCGTACAACAAACTATGCAGGACTTAAAGTCAAACAATATACATGCATTCATGCAATAAAAAAAACGTTATTCATACATATACCTGATTGTAGCTTCAGCGATATACCTCTAGCGAGCTGTTTGGATTCTTACGTGATCAATTTGACGTTTGCCTTATGTTATTTTTTGGACAGAGGTTAAATAAAGCATTTGAAAATTTTAGCTAAAAATGAATCTTTACTAGAATAATTATTCAGATGGTTACTATAAATGTCATCAACTATGCCTCTTTCTATAGCGGCATAGTTTGAGATAAATTCCAAACACACCTCATTATTTTAAGCAATAAAATTTGCATAATTAAAACTATGGCACATCCATAACAAATTGATTGATTGTGTTTCTATCCTTAGATTTATTGTTCTTGTTCACATGGCTTTAGGCCTGTACAAGGAACTTATCAAACAGAGAAAGTTATGATTAAAGCTGAACAACTTAATTTATGCTGGGATGAGAATGGAAAACGTAAGCCAGTTGCCTAATGTAATGTATTATGAAATACATAATAAAACTCAGGCAATTACGTAAATATATTTCATGCTTTATTCAATGGTATTATGCACTTTGGAATGGATAATTAGTATAGTGCTGCTGTTGTAGTGTACTTGCATTTACACTTCCAGCTATCTAGATCAATATACAATTCAATATACTTCGTAATAGTGTACATACAAGTAAAAACACATAGTTGAATTTGCAACAAATACTATTGGATCTATATTTTTTCATTTTCAAATGTATGTTTGTTATAATTAATATATTGTTATAATAATATAATAATAACCCACAAAGGAATAATTGGTTGACCGACTATCCCGAGATTCGTTGATTTAAGCGAAATTCAGGTTAGAAGCCCTACGGTTATTACACATTACCAGTAAAAATCTCTATGCATAAAAAAAACTCCGTTTCAAGAGTCTTGGTAGTCCAAAGATGTTAAGATGTAACCTGGAGAATGCTCTGTGTTATACAATTTAAAACTTTATACACCAAGGAAACCCACTGTATCACAAGAAAACGCTTTTTAAGACTAGACTTATACTAATACTACATATCGAGATTTTTACTAATATATTTCAAGACTAAACACATTTTTACTGAAACTACCGTATTTGGCTGGAAAAAATGTCATCTATTATTACCGAGGTAATGTGTATAAGCAATAGCAGTAGGGCTTCTAAACTGAATTTCGCTTGAATCAAAGGTTCTTGGGCTGGCCGGATAACCAATTATTACTTTGTGAATTATTATCATATTATATTATCATACTAATTATTCCTTACATAATACAAGACAACTACGGTTAATATTTTGTTTTAACGAGTAATAGTGTTGTTTCTTCGCATTTAATTAAATATGGTGCATATAGCTTTGCCAAAGGAAAATCTACCATAGATCAAATTTTCATTTTAAAAGAATCAATAGCAAAATACTATGAATTTAAACAATCTTTCTACTGCATTTTCATAGACTTTACAAAAGCTTACGACAGTTTAGACAGAAAAAGAATATGGAAAGTAATGGAAAAACAGGGAATTCCAAAAAAACTTATAAAAATGGCCTCATTAAGTGTCCAAGACTCAAAATGTAAAGTAAAAGTGGAAGGACAAGTGTCAGAGGCTTTCTCAGTAGACACTGGAGTGAGACAGGGAGATGGAATATCCCCAATACTTTTCAACATTGCTCTAGAAGAAGCACTACAGAAAGTTAAAAGTTCAGAGGTAGGGATAAAGATAGGAAAGAAAATAAATATTTTAGCCTTTGCGGATGATGTTGCGATATTAGCACATACAAAACAAGACTTAGAAGATCTAGTCAGAATATTGATTGAGGAAACGAAAAAGGCTGGCCTTGAAATAAATGATAGAAAAACTAAATATATGCAATGTGGTAGACGAGATGACCAAGAAGAGGACAATGAAGTCCTGCAGATAGAAAACCATGTTTTCCAAAAAGTGAACAATTTCACCTACCTGGGAGTCTTATTAACAAATGATAATAATGAAGAACTGGAAATAACTAACAGACTCAATGCTGCAAACAGAAGCCTCCATGCATGTAACAAAATTTTGAGCTCAAAGCTGTTATCCCGCAATACTAAAGTAAGAGTTTATAAAACTATAATTAGACCGACACTAATGTATGGATCTGAGTGTTGGGTAATGAGCAAAAAATCAGAAAAACGGTTAGTAACTTTTGAAAACAAAATTCTTAGGAAAATATATGGCCCAACTAAAGAAGATGGATTCTGGAGAATTAGACATAATTTCGAAATAAGAGAGCTATATAAAGACCCAGATATAACAGCTGAGGTAAAAAGCAGACGCATTAGGTGGGCGGGTCATGTCCTCAGAAGAGAACATGGCACAACCTTAAGCAGTGTATTAAGGAACGACCCAGAAGGCAGAAGGCCACCAGGCAGGCCTAAACTGAGATGGAAGGACCAGGTGCGACGGGACTTGAGGAAGCTGGGTAGAAATGAAGACCAGGCGCAGGACAGAGAAGGCTGGAGGCAATGTGTAGGCGAGGCCAAGTACCACTTGGGGTACCTATGGCCACTGCAGTAAGTAAGTAAGTATAGCTTTGCAACCGTAATCATATATTTATTTATTTTGTAGGATGGTAGTTTGTCTTATAAATTCTTAATGCTTAATTTACAGTACCTGGTTAGATATTTGCTAAATTATTCTCTAAAAATATCAGATTTATTTTAGATTCAAATGCTGCTACTAAGAAAGACATATAGTGTGTTCTTTATTGAAATCTTAATAGCTGACAATTTCCCGGTATTTATTAGGCGTACAACAACGCTTCAATGCAATAAATTATTTGGGTTTTTAAGCTCTACAAAGACATTGGCAGAAAAATTGCAAAATTTTAACAATTTATACCCCATAATAATCCTTTCCCATAGTCCGATCGTGTTGGTTCACGATTTCGTTCAAATAAACGTAGGTATTTACTTTTGTACCAAACTTCATGAAAACCCAACCATCTATACTTGAGTCACCGTGCTAACGGACACACTCACATAATATAAATGGATTTGACCGGATGGTGTTTAGTGTTTTTGGCCTAAAATGACATAAAAAACTAAAAAATAAATCGGCCCCGGGTCTGGATCTTACAATGCGACCAAGGTTAATAGCCTATTACCTACATGGGAAAATTGATAAAACCCTTTTAATAATGTAATATTAATGAAACACAGGGGAATAATATGGACAAGCATTACAATTACACAAGAGTAAGAGTTAGTCTGGTATTATTGATAGCACATTTACATTAACAAACGTTGGGCAGAAGTAATTAGTGAAATATCTATTAGAGGCAATACAAGAAAAGAGTTGAAATCAACGGCATGCTTATTTTGCGGTCTTGTTCCTAGAGCTATACAAATTTACATAGGTTCACCTAAGTAAAGTTAGGTAGTTGTTGTTATTCACTGACTTGTCATAAAATATGTTTAACTAAAGCTATTTTATAACATTACAACGGGAGTTCTCAAAGAATGGAAGTTTATGAAACATATCAACATTTTAGATTCTAAATCTACTTTCAAGGCTATGTATTTGTAATACTAATACACTTTTATTGCTCAGGGCACGGATGAGCAATTTGTGGGCTAAATGTCTTGACACAAGGACATTTGGGGTTGGATCAATACTACTTTAACGGTGTCGTGTAAAGAAACTTATTTCATTTTTGTTCGAAAGAGCATTTTACCACTAATATATTGAAAATAAATTTAATAAAATCTCAACCATACTAATAAAAAAAATCATTGCTTTAAGTCTCGTATATAAAATGATGAAGGGGTCAAAAAGTAAAAACCAAGAGTCCCGTAATATTTGACTAATTTGAGTTATGTAATTTGTAAAAAGGATGAAGTGAAATCAAAAGCTTTAACAAAATGTTTTATTGGGAAATACCAATTTTATAATACTAATATAAATGTGAATGTTTGTGTGTTTGGATGTTTAAGTGCAATCACGCATTAAATATGTATATTTATGATGTATTTATTATGATGTATATATTTATGATGTTTATGACTATGTTATTTTAATGATGTTAATTTATTCATCAAAACTGTGTTGTTATCGTATTTTATACTACTATATTTCATATTATTTATTATTATTTCATATTTGTTATAATATTTAATTATTGATCACACTATAACTATTTCACTTTAAGTCACATGCAATTTTTTTCAATCTCAACTCAACTCTCATGTAAAATGGCGTTTGCCGTGCATGTAACAAATAAACAAATTAATTAACTACTGGTCGGGTTAAGCTGAAATTTGGCATGATGATAGCTTACGTTCCCGATTGACATATAGACATACTCTTATCTCTAAGATCCTTTCGGGCTCCGCCCCAGTGGCTCTGGAGATTCCCATGTTAACCTTATATTTTTTTATATTTAAAAGGAATTAATGCATTTTGTCAGCTGTTTCAAATACACAAGTTGGTTCTATGATATTCAATAGCATTAAAAGTTATAGAGTTTACCAACAGGGTGCAGCACTATAATTTTTTTGCATTTATGACAACAGCTAATTTGAACCAAGCAGCAACAAAAAGCTGTCACACAATTGGAACTGTTAATCCTACTTTAGTAGGATTGTTTACAGTTATGCTTATATTTTTGTTTCATATTGTGATAATGTGTAAATATTTGGTAATTTACTTTTTTGTATTGTTTAGGTTAAGTGCTAGAACATTATAATGGCTATGGTAGATGTGTTATACTATAGAATACCGTAAATTAAAAGAACCAAATTTTCACAAAACCGAATCCTCTCTCATTGCAAACGCAAAGCACGAGTATAACTGCAATACATATTTTATACTAATACAACGGTGCATGTAAATCCAACGCTATACTTAGCTGCACAGTACCTACTTAGGAAACAAACTATTGTGATGGATTTTTTTATACTTTTGAAAGTTGGTTTCTGTTCATACCCCTCACTATTATACGAATGAATATGTGATAGTCATAGATACAAATGCCTTATCTCAATAAAGATAGGTATGAAGCTATTTTAATTGTGTGATGCAAATGTGTCTTAAAATATGCCTCTTAATAACCTTACTCTTCATGATTGAATACAATGTTGACGACTAAACCGAGAACTTAAAGAAATAAGTTCTATTTTATTCTTATCCCCGACATACGTAAAATAACCTAATAGCACCTAATATTACCTACATAACCTTATATAAATGCTGCAAATTATGCATTACACCGACATATAATGAGGATAAAAATCAATGATAAATTTGTTATGCTGTGTAACAATGAAAAGAAATTATAAATTATTATGATGTTAATATTTGTACACTAAATTAAACCCTCCTTCCCATCAGCTCCATCAATACCTCGTCCCAATCAGTAAAGAAGCCCCGACTACATTTCTGAATGCAGTAGAACCGTTTATATCTCAATTTAACTCATCATTTTTAATAACTATTCATAAATATTGAGAAAAATCCACAGTTCCCCTTACTAAATACAGGTTTAGTAACGAAACCATTTCAAGCCTCTTGCTAGTTTCAACAAGTAACTATTTAGCAAAGGAGAAAAACCGAGAAAGTCTTGGAGACAAAGATTTTTGTGAAGAACTCAGGATAAAGATCGAAGCTATGTTATAGAACAACTTGTTGGGGTATTGCCATGCATTTATTAATGATATAACTACGAATAATACCAGGGAAAATACAACCTGAGGTAGCGTACAGGTTCAAAACTTGGTTGTTAATCGGAATTGACATGTTTCTAAAAATAATGTAAATATAATAAATCACAATTAATGACATATACTGTAAACTGTACAATAATATAGTCCTATGCCTACATCTCATACATAATGCAAAGTTGCTCCTTATTGTGTAGGAAACTGATGAAATGTGTAACATTTTCAATACTGTTGATGATTTATTGTTGTTACTAATGACTATATTATTTCCGAGTCGTTTTCAGGTGTAGTTAGTTTTAGGTGAACAAACCTGCAACATTATATGACAGCATTCCTCGTTAAAAATAAAGTTAAAATGAGTAAAAATCAAATACAACCATTAAAAATAAATATGACGACGTAGGCTTTGAGATGACCTAAATAAATGTTTCAGATATTATTATTGCAACAACAGTGTGTTTCTGAGAGTAATGTGAATCTTTCAGGTTACGAGCTTTCCATATCATGTTTAAGTACGCTTATTTCAGTTGCAGTAAAATTATGTAAATTTATATTTTGAAAACAATATGTACGTAAAATTTTATATCTGGATGTATGGTGTTGATGTAAGGTCCGATCGATGTACTCTTCTAGCAAAATTCGAACAGCAAAGTTCAAAGTTTCATTAGATTAGTGATTAAAATACCTTATACAAATCAGTATAAATTGGATTTAGGAGTAAACTCATACCATATACGCATTAATATATATACTGTGCTGTTGTTTTCAAGTATAAGTATAAGTACACCCTATTTAAATCTTTCAATATATTTGGGTGTTCAATTTGGCTTACGTGATAGATGGAAAGGATCAATTTTAATCTTCGTCTGATAGATTTACCATGGTAAAAATACGTTTATAGACCTAAAGCTGGGCGATTTACAGTGTAAACATATAACACGTGAGCCATGTCCATATCACATGAAAAATAACTGAATGTTTTACGTTTAAAATCAGTTTTTCAACCCCAACAGTGGACTGATTAAAAACAATTAGAACATTTGTTGTCAAACGAGTGTCGAATCCTATGATTTAGAGATTACAAAAACTAATCCCGGGATCAACCCAATTAAGAGTGCGATAAAAACCTTCAAATTTGATATTTTTGATACATTTTTACATGACGGTCAAAGAAGTTGAATAAATCCATATTTATTGACTATCTGTAACGAAACCATAAATATAAATAGTTTGCTCTCGAAGACAAAATATAAAAAAAACAACGAGTTAATGTTACCAATATTCTTGCAAAAACAATTTTTAAAAACCGCCACAGCAAACCTGCAGACAAAGCGAATTTCTATTTTAGTGCACATTTTTCCTTGAAAATACCTAATTTATCTCTATTTTAATAAGACCTGCTTTAATGAACACTTACTTTTGCTGCTACAGTGAACCTAATGAAGATTATTTCTAGTGTAATGTTAAAAACTGATAAACTATTAAAGAAATTTGCCAAATTTGGTAAAAATATATAATCATAAAGAAGAAAACCACATAAATTTACCTATTCTTCTATAAGAATAAAATGCTAATTTAAAAATAAAATTTTGGAATTTTCTCCGTAAAAATTAAACGCACAACAGCGCTTTACGTACTAATTATTTGTTTCCTTAAGGCCTACAAAATAGTTACAAAATTGCAAAAGTTTACTTTTTAAGGGCCAAAAATTGGGAAATCCCAATTTTAATCTTACCCCGTTCCCTTGATCCGATCATGCTGGTTCGTGAACTCGTTCCAATATGTATGTGTACAATTTGGACGATTTTCACTTGAGTTATCGTGCTAACGGAAAAAAAACATCATATATATGCCATCACAATACTCATCATGTATAATAATTACCTACCAACTATAAAACTTTGTTTATGAATTTTTTAAGCTTTTAGTTTTGTTATTGTATTCGCCCGAGATTTGTATGTGGCGTGTTTGAGATATTTGCGCATCTCCCCCCATTCCTTGGAGGGAATATTCCTTTTCCTTGCAGCCCCAACAAAAATAAACCCTTTACCATTTACAAAAGAGGTACAAAAAACTCATGTAAACAAAATTATACAAACGATTCCATCATATCTAAGTTCAATTGCCAGTGCTCTTACTGAAGTTGATAAAAATAAACCATTCCCAAAGAAGAAAATTTACCATATATATATCCCACAACTACAACTTTTTTACAATGTAAGAAACTTTTATTTGAATTAATCTCCTAGTGATTCTTATAATTTTTACAGCACTTTTATACATGATAAACATTGAATGGGAATGTAATTTATATCACGACACTGCCAACAGAGGCATTTAATGGGGCTCTTATAAATTATGTTTGATGAAGAATCTATGGACCCCGTCATTAATAAAAAACAATTGTGCCCAGTAGTGAAGAACACAAATTAATATAAGTTATAAGACTTCTTATTAACCTGGATAAAAAAACTTGGTAAATAAGTATTTACTTAAATTACAACATATTAGGGCAAATATTAGCCCTAGTACTGAGCAGTATGAGAAAAAAAGTATTTTTTGACCAATTTCGACCTCAATAACAGTAACAGTATAAGCGTAAATATATGTTTTAAGTGTCATAAGACGTTTCTTTTATTTACTTTCCGTAAATTTCGACCGACAAAGTTTTCTTATTTTCTTTGTAAATAAAACTTAACAAAGTAATAAGAAATTTTCCTCGCGTTTTTTTATCACAAAGTGCATAATTTAATTACATTATTTTTTCTCCTAGAATTTGTTATCAACACTTTACATGCCCGTAATCTTGAATTATGTGTTGATCAAATGGACTAAGCATATTAGAAATAGTAAGATACACTTATATCGACGCTTATACACACAAGAAGAATACCCTTATACCTTAGATAAAATTGATTAATAAGAAAATTTAAATCACAAACGGACGGAACGACAGAAAACATGGCTATGTAAATTAATGTATAAATGTGGTTTTCATATGCCATATGTTGTGGTTAATTGTCTTGACAAGCGAACAAGTACACAAAATGTGTCTTGAAATATAATATACACTTATTTTAAAAGTAAAGAATACAAAGTTTTTAGATATTTAGATAAAGACTACTTAAGTTTTTGTCTATGCCTACTAACGTAAGTTTTGTTTAGGGTATTTATTAATTTAGCGATTGCCAGTTGTGGAAGAGTTCAAAATTAAAAATGCCCCAAAGAAAGAAATCTTTTCTTTTCAATTTACCATCGTTTCAAAATATAACAATACTCCAATTTTAATTTATTGTGCTTCCAAGTTTTGATTGTCCAATATAATATAATTTATTGTCTTTGTATTGTAAACCATAGACAGACTTGTAATAGTAGTAGTTGGGAAATTTACAAATAGTCTAGTTTACTAATACAAAATATATAGCTTTAAAATTATTTAATAACAAAAACTCATCCTAGTAAGTGCAATACAAGTTAAACTTCAATGCCAAAGTCGACAAACATTTAATTACTTAACTAACGGATTTAGAGTTTAAGAATTTACTTTTGGATTATACGAAAGGGGAAAAGCACGACTCTCTTTCTCAGTTATGTTTGAACCAAACAGTGTTTGGGTCTAGTATAATCAGTAAAGGACCAAACTGGCGTGATCAGCGTCCCACAGCTCCTTCTCTGTTGTGTAAAACACGTTAGAAATAATGAAGCTACGATACAAAATACTAAGATCAAAGCAACATCAGAAGCAACACCAAAGAGCGACAGTGAAAGCAACAGTAATAGCAATAGCAGAAGCAATAGCAATGGTGATAGCAGAATGGTAAAGTGAGGTCGATACGGATGGTATGGCTTTGCCGAGTATTGCTAGCACTGCACCTACCTTGCTCTTCGAAGCGTCGCTGGCACAGCGAGCAAATGTCGTCCTGTTCATCGTCAGAGTCTAAAACATAACCCGGCCTACTCAGCTAGTTGCCAAAGGGGAGGGAAACAAGACAAACAGAAGCGATTGTTGATAGTAGTCGCCAATTACAATAGCAAGCAGTTAATTGCTGTTAGGTCCATATAGATTTCGAGTTTTGCTGTCTTTCTGATTTTCCGATAAGTCAAGATTAAATTTTACGATATTTTCTTTGTATGTTTAAAGTTCTTTGAAATATTACAGACAACGCAATTATTAGATATTGTATAAAATCAGTGTTTAGGAATAATAGTGAGGAATGTTCTGTTTGAGTTATTTTAGGGTTTTATAATATAATGTTTGAGATATTATCATTTTAGAATAAATTAAGTACGTAATTGGAGTTTAAATTAATATGAAAAAATCAACCGATTTTGCAAAAAATAATATTTATTTTTATCCTCGTTAAAGGAATTAACATTAATAGGTAATTCTTATTTAGGAAATGATATGCAATGCTGACAGATCTTCATATTTTAGAGGGTATTTAATTCATTCCACAAAAGTAAAGTAAATGAACTTTTATCATAGGCTTCTTTATGGAAAATCTTTAAAATACAGTATAAACAAAAAACGAAATACTAATCAGGCTCAAAGCTATATTGCACCCAACAACTTAAATAGGCTACATGTTTTGGCTTGATGGTAGTAAAATGAACATATAAAGTCCACAATTTTAGTAGGATCTGGATAAATCTACATATAAATTGACAATTTGATACGGAGCTTCAGCGACGTATCTACTTAGGATAGGATAAAATATCAAACCGTGTTAAGCAGGAGAGCCTGAGTTGTTTAAGGGGCTTACATGCTGCAATTTAGAATAACGTAGTTCTGTACATTTCTATACATTTCACCCTTAACCTTAGCATCGTTGCTTAGCAAAAACATAAAAGGTTTAGCTAATAAAATCTTTAATGTAAAATAAAGCTACGACAAACTTTTATTTTAACCTTTTGAGTCAAAACTATTAATAGTTTCACTGTTTTGAAAAATAACAATACCTTATCACTTTTAACCTTAACCCATAGCAATAATTCTGAACACAAAACTGGCTAGCCGTAAAGTGTTTATAAGTAGCCTTGGAACTCAGTTTGGAAAAGGGGAAGGGATTAAGTGTTAGAATCACACAAAGAAGAAGCAGTTATTCCCCCAAAGGGAATGTCGAAAAAGCTTTTGTCTTGTACAATCATCCTCAGGGGAGTATTCTTAGTTCTGTTACAGCGACAAACACTGAGATTATTTTTCGACAATATCACTGCCAGCAGGATATTGTAGTTTCTGGTAAAATATTAATCTCAAATATATATATATATATTTGATGTATTACAATTTTTTATCCTTTTCAAAGACTCACATACACAAGGGAATAATTATAAAAACATTATATGAAAGTACCAGTTAAATAGCTCATGTATACGTACCAAAAACCTTCCTTGAGTTATAAGATTAATAAGTATAAGTTAGCTTGGTTTGAATATAAATAAACTTTACACCTTTAATTAAACCCAACTAAGTTGATGGTATAAGTCAAATTTTTGTATTTAACAGTTAAAAAGGGTAGCTTATGCGAGCTGACTGACAAATTAGGCACATCATTTTAGAGGTTTGTTTTAAAACCATTCTTATTTAACTATAGGGGACAATTATCCATCGCTGTAAAAAAAGCTCTATAAGTTTGACATTCTTGAACAATTTACTACAGTGCACCTTATTTCGTTAACACAATTTCTTGGTAAGTTTAGTCATGATCAGAAACAAGGGCTAAAAAAACAGCTGTTCATGTTTACCAGAAATATAAAAATTCAACATGGTATAACATCTTAATTCTACCAGACAGTGTATGAAACATGGCTTGCTAGGGTAGAAGGTGGTGCTTCTTATTTGCAAAAGGGCGATTCCCAATCTAAGGGAGGAAACCCAAGCAGGGATATTACAAACACACGCAAAAAAATAAAATAAAGAAGTTATTAGGAGAGTGTTGTGTGATAATGAAAATTGATATTTACTGTGAATTTTGTATTATCAGAGTTAGTGAATATTCGTCCTATTTACGTATATTTACGTAATTTACGTATATTGGTATTTACATAAAAGTTTTCAAATTAGACGATTTAAATAAAATACGAGTATTTTGTTTTATATAAATAGCAATTTAATTAATTTTACTTAGCTGATAATGATTTAATGCAAATAAATGAATTTAATAGGCTTCAATTTACGAATGAAAGAACTATTAGTACAAAAAAACACATAAAATATTATGTTTATCTCCATCTGTTATTAGGGCAATTTAATAAAGTAGTTTTGAAATGACATTAGGTCTATCTTTTTTTCATGCAGAGGAATAACTATCAGTATTACGTTAATTTGTAATAACCTAAAATTTATTAAATCGTCCTGATTCGAATTACCTGTTTTTGTATCTATAGCTATAAAATATGGTAATCCACAATGTAACTTTAATAATCTCAATGAAATTGTTTTTACTTTTACATTATTTAGCATTATTTAAGAAATTTTGTTTTAATAAATAGTCTATCCTAGATAAGGGAATTGAAAGTAAGAAAGATGAGGGAAATACCTAAATATTTTATTTTTTATTCGTCTTATTGTGCTCGAGAATTACATGCTCGAACATATTTCAATATGTATACACACCAAAAATGTACACCTACAGCTTTATTTAGCCTATTTGATGTAAAATATATATTAAATTGTTATGTTATAATAGTTTGTCTGATGTCAGTTGTCCAGTAAATTAAACCTTGGCCTCCGTTTTTCAATTATTATATAGTATCTTATTTTGTGTTTCCAACAAATTGACTTTTAAAAACAAAACCCTACTTAATAGTTTATAAAAACCATTCTATTTGATTCCGTTGTAATATGCTAAGTTTGTTGTGATTTCAACATGTACTGGTTTGCCATTTATCAAATCTTTTTGTGCTGGTTGGCATGTCTAACAAAAGAATTGCTCTAATTAGAAAAAAATGTGACGTTGTGTGGCTCTTAAAGTATGTAAGTTTGTGTGTGTGTGTGTGTGTGTGTGTGTGAGAGAGAGAGTTTTTTTTTTAAATAGAGTTCAAACGTGGAATTTAAATTAGGTATATAGCCAAAACTATTGTTGATGGGTATTTAAACAGTTTTGCAGTATATTTTCATTAAATGAAAAGTTATATTTTTCATAGTCCCAAAGGTGTCATTGATCTCATAGCTGAGTACCATCATCAAATATAGATTCTGTGATAATACTAGTGTATTGTAAAATACAAATCCTGTTTTGGTATGTGTTTGATGTGTGGCAACTCTATATATCGAAGTCGGTGCAGAATAAATGTTTTTATTTTGATGATACATCTTATATTAAGTGATTTACGCTTTTATCTTAATATCAGAGGATAGGAACAAATGACTTACAAAACTGTTGTTGTATCCAATTAGACATAAAGAAGCAGAAATGCCAAATGATATTAAAAAATAACAGTTTCATATTTTAAAATGTGACTACCTATCGACATGGAGGTCTTAAAGTCAAAGCTGGTAGTGTGTTTTAGACTAGGGTATTGTTTATAAAGTGAGAAGTCATTAATAACTAATAGAACATGTAAATAGGAATCCATAGGAATCATAACATGATTCTTCATTCGTTCATTTAAAAGTTTTATGTTAACACCACCACTAAAATATATATATGAAATGTTTGTTTAAAGTCTTATTATGACCAAACAGTTTTTATTTAGCTTGATGTTATATTTTATAAAAATATCATATTTCATTCCAATTCAGATTGAAAGATAATCTTTATGTAACAGAACTCTTAAACGTATTCATAGCTGTCACTATTGAAGCGTCCATTTTATTACATCAGGAAAACGATGGATGATGATTGATTGAACTAAAAAAAAAATGCTGAAGACAACTCGTTAAATCTGACCATTTTACAAAAATATGAAAGTGTGCTCTAACGTAAAATAATTTTTTAAAAGTAAAAACAAACAAACAATCTGTACAATAAAAAAAATGTGGGTATGGATATAAATATAAACCGTTAAATGTAGAAGAGACGCTGAATACGAATACCACTAGATATTCATTTCGTCAATGTTTAAATGTTTGACAGTTTCGAGTGTAACCTCAGCTTCATCATTGTTACTTGAGTTATTACAAGTGATATTTGTTACGACTGCCATCAAACTTAACTGTCAAATGTGGTAGGAATTTATTTTATAAAATATAAACAAAAATTATTTAAGCTAAACATTTTGTTGTTTGTAACTAACCTTAACTAAGGAATCAGTTATACAGATTTAGACCTTTGATTAATACAGAGATGTATTTACTTATTGAGAAATGTTTTAATGACATTTATAAAAAGAATATATTAGTTTGGTAAACTCCTTATAGCTTTGTCATCACTCATAAGACAAAATGTAGGCCTACACACTAAATTACTACTCGTTATAATTTTTGGATCGGTTTCAGCTACGATACCAAGAAATGTTTTACAAGTTTGGTTCTAGAACTCTAAAACATACAACAGTAAACGTACAGAATTGATTTATATTTTATTGTTGGATTTAGAAAGTGTTGTCTTTTTAATTCATAAATTAATGACAGATTCCTTACCAAGCGAGGCATACTAGGAGGAAATTTAGGACAACCTTTTTACTACACAGACGCATGCAGATCACCAGCGGAGCTAAAGTAAAAAGAGTCAAGGGAGATTTTGGATGTTTAGATGTGTCCGAGAAAATCCTAATCTCAAAGAACCTTAATTATTCTACAATGACGAGTACAACTAACAGCAGAAATTTTGTAACGCCAAGTACATGCTTAGGTTTTGGATGTTTCTTGATTGTTTTTTCGCACGAGAAGAATAGTTTCTTGTAGACTTGATCGGAATGCAAAGCCATACCAAGTTGTAAAGTAGAAAACAAATACCAACAAACACAGACACAGAGATTGCAAAACAACACAAATATGTCAAAATAAATGATAATACTTATAATCTACAGGTGAAAGGTGGAAGGTGACAGTTTGAGTTACTTATGTGGTGTACACTTGCCATGCAAGGGTGCTCTACATTAGCTGCTGCATTACTATCTTATATAACTACACGTAGAGTGACTCTCACATGTGGTTGTGAATTAAATGAACTTTGACTTTGCATATAAATTGGTTTCAACAAAGCATTCTCAACAAACCAGATTGTCAACATTGAAATACCAAAGTTTGTAATTTCCCAAGAAAGGCTTTGTTAAGATATACATGTTTTGTTCTCATTATAAAAAAGTATTATTTAAATTGGTTTTGATACTGGTTAAAATATTGCCAAGGACCAGTCTATGATGAATAGTGGGTTTAAGGAATATAGCGATTGTATGATTCCATTTTTTATATATTTAATGTACACGATACATTCTTTTTCAGAAAAATTACAATTCAATAAAATTGATTGTCATTGTTAGTTAATATTCGGAGATAAGTCAGTATGATTATTAATCCAAAAGAAGCACGAACAAGGGTAAATTTAACATTCCAAATATAAATTTATCTTAATGTTGGTTTATACATTTATAATTTTCAATATCTTCCTCCTAAGAGAATTTTTTTTGTAAAAGAGGACTGAACTAAAAACTGTATCATGTATTTTCGTAAGATAAAATTTCACATCGTTTATGATGGTGTATTTAAGACAACCCTATATATAATTTAGATTTGGAGAGCCTACAGTCCATTTTTTAGCCAACAACATAAATATTTAAAATAATTCAAGGAGTTTTTTGTTTTGGCTTATTTGAAATGTATTCAATATTCTAACTTTACAATGATTCAAAGAACAATATGTAATTCTTCGTTTACATTATTATTTAGGTTATGGGTAAACGTTTACAGGAGTTGTTGCAAAGGTTGGTCAGTCTTCGGTTAACTTGTAGTAACTACAACGCTGCCTGATCAGTAATTAAGTAAAGGAGTAATATTACCTGATTACCAAAGAGACAAGCTGATTTTGGACTTTAGTAAATGCCTATTTAAATACTAAACTAGTGCCAGATATATCCTGATGCTCCCAAATGCAAATGTAGCTTACTTAATCTTATGTCAATGTGTATCTATATCTATATCTATATCTATATACTTATTTAATACGCAAGCAGGGTTTTTGTGACAATTACTCCTCCGAAACTACTGAACCGATTGACATGTTTTTGGTGTCATTGGAAAGAGCGTAACGTGAAGTTGTGCAGGAAACTTTCTTTTTAGGGTAATAATTAGAGAGTGAGGCCCTGGGGCCCTTTAAAGTTTCGTATTTCTCCATAAGATTAACATGGGAAACAAAAATTGGTATGAAAATCCAGCTTTTGCCAGAAATTAAAAGTGAGAAGAAGAACATATGTTAATTTGTAAACAGTCAATAAGTTTGCTAATTTAATAGTTTGCTACAAACATTTACTGACTTGGTTGAAATAAAATATTTACTACTTGTATTTGGGTTGGCGTAAATATTACAATGGAAAAAAGCGAGAGAGCCTGGATAGTTTGATATACTAAAATGAAAACTGAATTAACACTGTGCTGCATTTCTTAGTGATCATTGAAAGAGCCGATCGATTTGCAGACTATGGAAACACAGGAAAGTCATAGAACACCACCAAGGAGACATTGCTTTGGAAACGCTAGAAATAATGTTTTTTTTTTAGAATTTATAATCGTTATTATGGACAACATAATGCGGCTATTATTAAGGCTATTTGTAGAAAACATAAAAACAATATCAGCTTTTGAAAATGATAAAATATTTACAAGAAATGTTGATTATATCGATCTTTTAATGTAAATCTTGAGTATTTCTATAATCTTTGAGTCGAATCTTTTAAAGTCATCATGTATCATGAATGTTATTAGTTTTAAAATAACGCCTGTAATACTTAGCAATTGCTCGAATTCGAGCAACAGGTTCACTAGTATGATATAAAATATATACAATTAAAGCATATTTCCTTACTCGAGTTATACAAGTTTTAATATATACTTAAGTAGACAATCTTGTCAAAGAAGTAAAAAGCCTTATGCAAAACACAGTTAGTTCACACAGAGCATTAGAAAAAAATTAAGTAAAACAAAATTCAAAATAAAATAATGTAACGGACAACACAAAACAGCAGCTGCTACACGACACACAGCCATGTCAACTCAACACACAAAAGCCAAGATTATTACAGGGAAAACGTAATGAATGAATGAATGCACCTGTGCATTTTTGAACTGAGGATTTAAATGGATGAATTATATTTTTATATTAAACTCAAAACATTTATAACCATCAAAAAGCCAATGAGCATTCAACAGATAAACGAAAATTATTGCACTATTATTATTATTGACCTATTATTATCTTAATTCGTATAAAAAAAAACTATAGTAAGAATTTTTGTATTCATTTTTATTGATCATAAAACATTAAAACTTAAAAAATACAGTAGGTGTCAAAAAGAACAGTTAAGAATCCTTAGAAAATGCATATATACATATTATATTTTATAGTTTATTTAACTCATCAAGCGGTATTGCTTAGGGGAAAGGTTGATAAAATTATATGAGAACAAACAAAACTTTCAAATTTTTTAGTTCTGGATCAAAAAGCTTTATATTAAAATTAATCTAAAAATTTGTATATAGCTTCCTATTTAGAATATAAGGCCTAAAGAACTTACAAACATTATTAAGTATGTAATTTACAAAATATCTATTTACATAAAGGCAATTATCTTTAAATTTCACAAAAGTGTTAACATTTAAGACCTTGCTTCTATGCAAGGTTTATTCTCTTATAAACACGTATGGTTTACAGCTTATCAATAAGAATAATATTAAATACTATCCGTATGTAACTAGGTGACAAAAAAATGTCGGAAGTGAATGTACTATTGGTCAGATTGGTCTGTTTATATTGTCGAGATTGTTTGAAAATTCAGTCGTATTTTAAATGAGCCATGATTATAATAATCTTTGCACATTTCAAAATGTACTTCCCATCTCCGAGGTTATTTATGATGTTTTAACAACATAACAGCTGTTACGTTAAGCAAACGATTTTATACCAAAAGCTTAAGTAGAATGATAGCGCCGGCTGCTAGACCTTTTTAAATTTTGAACTTATTTTCTAAAAAACTGGAACCCTAAACTTAAATTATGGCTTCGACATTCCCTAGTTCTAAAAATTATCTTTCTTTCAACACAAAAATCATGAAAATTCATCAAGTGGTTGATTCAGAATCGTGAAATAAAAAAACCCTGTTACGTTTTAATATTATAGATATGTTGCACAATTATGTCGTAGGTTCGATTTATTTGTTTTAGATTGTGTGATAGATTATGGAACTAAGTAAGATTTCATAACCGTTGCTGTCTCACCCTAGGCTTTGTACCCGAATTTGCAAACTGTTAAGGATATGCCAACAGTTTTATTGATATATTCTACTGAAACCACTGGAAAATTACGATTTATACGTGTATTGAGCCATTTTATATAATGCTGACAAATATAATTTTCTTAAAATATGTTTGGATTAGGTTTTAAAATACATAGCGGTTTTTCAAAACTACAGTAAATGATTGTAGTTTTTACAAAACCAAGAGTGTTAATTTTAACACTATTTCTGAATTTAATTTATAACCGGTATAAGATTTAGTAATAATAATAGACTTAGAAGAAAACACATTTATGTGATTCAGTTACATTTTATTTCTAAAACCAATAGCGAAAGTGTAACTATCGTGTAATGATTTGGCCCTAATATTAACAGTGGTAAATATTAGTTGACTGCTAAGAGTTCTTTCTCTATAAGACGCCCATTATGTACAAAATTACGATTCTCACCATATTCTATATCTGGTCACGGGGTGAAACTCCGGTGGTAAAATCCATACGTAAAATTCTAGGCCAAAACTTTGAGAAGTAAAATTCAGGGCAGTACATTTAAACTTATGCTGGGGGTAAAATTCCGGGGGTAAAATTCCGGTTCGTACACTCTAGGTTTTATAATTTGATTTGTTCTGATTAAATTCACAACCGTGAAAATATACGTTTGAATCCACCTTTAATTTATTCAACTCATGTTGTGCAACTCAAAAGTTCTCAGGCGGAATTTTACACTTAAGGCTGTGCCGTCAGATTTGCTCTGGGAGCAACATTCCGATACCCTATCATTACTCATAGACTACGACTTTAGAGGAAGAATATTGACTTATATTCCGAGTATAATCAATATCTATAATGTGGCAAGCATAGTAAAATTATGTTAAACGCGTATTTATACAGAATCTCCCCTAAAAACACCCAATCTCTGGGAAATGGTTGAACGGGAAATGAAAGCCAAACGATCGAAGGTTATAAAAATCTAATGAAAACTATCTGACATATGACGATTTTTAGCTATAAAATGAGGCTAAATGATTAACTTAACTAGCTTATCCTTATTCTACTTCATTGTAAAACAAAATCTTTATATTTCAGCTATTTTAATTAGATATTTTTTAAAACTTAGTGTCATTTGATGGGACTGGTTAAATTCTAAATTGAGTTCTAGGCATTTTTTTTTATAAAATCAGCCATTTTAGTAATTTAAATCATAAAAATTAAAATAGCAGTAATTTTGAAATCTTGAATTGGATAAAGTTAATTCTTTTCTACATAGGTCCTTTTTTCGATTAACATACATACTAAGTTTCATATAGATCGGTTGCAACAATTCAAAGATGAAAATCTTTAAGTAAAAATACAAAATCGCAGATATCTAGTTAACAAGGTGATTAAAAAATATAATTCTTGATTTTCTATTTATTTTTATCCATGGAACTATTTCCTATAGTTTGATTGTTTACATACGGGACACCCTGTAAACGTCTTTTACATATACCTACCTGGTTATATTCATATTTACAGTATGGATTTATATAATCGTAAATTATATACAAATTAACACCGAGAGATAACAGTGAAAAGGTTGTTTCACCAGACCAAAAACTTGAGTACATCGAGTACAGAGGTTTAAAAATAACCAAAACGTTATGAAATCGGACTATTGGAAACCAGCTCATAAAGGGTAAATAAACACTAAATACATTTTTTTAATCGGCCGCTTTTCAGTATGGCGAATATACAGACCATCACATGGACCTGAAATGTATTTGACCCTCGAATATTTTCCTTTTCTTTACTCCGTTCTGCCCTTTCCTTTTCTCGCTCAGTTAAACTCGGTCTCGGGTCGAAAAGACTGGCTTTAAGCCCTACTAATTAAATACTATTCATTTCTAAAAATATACACGCTGAAAATACGCATTGATGTATACGTGAAAATATAATGCATATTATTTAATAGGTACTCTTATAAAAACATCAATGTGACATGACAAGAAAACGTTAAGACAGGATTTTAAAGACATGAAAATAAAGTTAAATACACCGAGGATGTATGCGAAGGGAAAGAAAATATAACATTAAGGGCTGCAGAACAATATCAATAATAAAAAAAAAAAAACAACATTAGGCTGTTTTATATTTAAACAGGGTAAAAATCAGGAAATAAGTAGTTGTGGACGGATATAAGTATGAAATGCAACTGATACATAAAACATAAATTTTTATTACACAAATACAAGCGAAAAACGTCTTTGTGAATAAAAAACACTACACACCCTTATTACTAAATTCTGAAAACCAGACCTTCCTTGCATTCATCTTCCTACTAGTACCGGTTACAAATAAGTCCCTAATGTCAGAGAAGATTAAAATCAAGTGAGAAAAGCTCCAGAACGGTTTTTTTTACTCACTTTGAATATTAGCTTGATAGACAAACGAATTTCGTAAACAATTTATTCGTATTTAGGGGGATTTGAAACATTGTTCATAGACAAGGTTATCTTAATCGAGGCTTCGAAATTTGGCTAAAAAGACATTTCATTGTAATGTGTTTTCAAGTTAAAGTTATCTATAGTGCAAAACGATCAAACAAGGAAAGAAACAAAAACGTTTACCACGTATGTTTATTATACAATTCTTATAATTAACCAAACTAAGAATTTCAAGTTTTATACGTTCAATAAAGTTGATCTAATGAGGAAAGTCGTTAACACCAGATGTAAATTATTTCAATTACGGGAACATGTCGACATTAGCTCCTGATGTAGTGACCCGGACTGAATTGATTAGGCTCTTGTGTCATGTGTCCTGTTCATCATTACATTACGCTATTGTTAATGTTGCTAAACGTTGTTGATATATGATATAGTACTTCTTAGCTGCTTGCATTAATAATGTGGCCTTCAGGACACTTGTTGTTTTTGTTGTTTCAATATGACCTAATTATCTATTTAACTCATAAGTAGCCAAATTGAGCTGGAGGGAAATACTTTCAACTCTATTCAAAGTAGCATCATCACATTGTCTCAAACGCTAAACAATTTTTCACAATAAGTAAACAGTGTCAATGTTTAATAAATCTTCTTCTCTGAGACACGTAAGTTTAAATTTGGGATAAGATTTAACTCTTTCATTTTGCTCATCTTGTTGAATGCCTAGTATAATTAAGTAACCATTGAGAACATTAAAAGAATATAGATTGCTTATTAAGATTCTCCTAAAACATTAATCCAATTTTGAATATAGACTAGGGCCGTGTAACAACTTTGGTCCCAAATCATATTACGATCCTATTTATCTTTCAAAATGTAAGTTAACTGTTAATCAAAATTGCAAATGATTTCTATACTTTTCGCCCCAAACTTTTGTTCAGTTCTGCATCTGTTCAGTTGAAAATTTAAATTTCTCGGCAAAAAATACTCAGATGACATTTACATTGGAGTTTGGGTAGCTATGACAAGCCCTATTTATTAGTTTATGATATTTGTGCATAGTATTTTAAGTCTCTTTAACATTGAGCTTTCAACAAGAAGGTTTAAGGTTTGCAGTGGATATTAACAGGTAATGAACAGCGGGCATTGTTCATTAATAAATACTTTATTTTATGTCTACAAAATGCTGGTATGCAGTTTTAGATCCACATTATTAAGACGATATTTTATTTTAAATTAAATATAATTAAATCGAAGTGTCGATTAACTACTTATACTGTATTTTATTGAAATCAGGGTTAAGTAATCCTCTAACTTGACCAACTAGCTTTTTGCCACCATAGCTTACTTAAACCTATAAGGCTGTTCTAAAACGCCCTTTTTGAATTGCTACAATTTGTTTATAAAATATTGTTGGTTAAATAACATAAAATTTCGATAGTGATTAAGTGGTTGAAATAATTTTATTGAAATTCTCGTAATAACAAAAGAAAATTCTGAATTTTGGTCTAAAATTGTAAAAACTCAATTAATGTGAAGTTTCATCAACACTCGAACCAAATTATTACCTTCTAAACATTCCCTAATTATGGTCTTAAATTAATTAAAATCTAAAATAAAATACAGTTACGTAATTACTTTAATGTGTTATTACTTTGTTTGAATATTACTTAAATTATAAACAATAAATAAATATTGTGAAAACAAATCTACTGCTAAAATTATAATAATGGTGCAATCATAAATTATGTATCTTCATTGCCGAAAATATTTTAAAATTAATTCACCTTCTAACTGTCATGAACGTAATAATAATAGTGATAATAATATTTTTGATTAAATCAAAACTAAATACATATATTTTTCTTTGTAATTAAAGTTTTATCAGGCATTAGAAAAGTATCGGAGTAGTGTTGCAATAAAACATAAAGGATATAAGATTGAACGGTCCTTAAATTGTTTTGTTGTCTTGGTTTTAGGTTAGTCATAATTCAATTTTACAGACTGGCTAACTGATAAACCAAATATAACTGATTGATAAGTGATCTAAGTAGTTGAGTGTTTGTTATATAAGCATGAAATAATGCACTAACTGAAATATCATCAAATAGTACATAATATCATAAATTACGTTTTGCTTTCAAACAATTTGCAAATCGAGGGAACGCAGTGAGTTAAAAAAAGAAAGTCGAATGTCATTTTGGCCGTATTGCAAGTCTAAAGTGTTCACAGCTGCTGTTTGCTTAGCTGTTGAACCTTCCTCTTGAAAACTGCAACTTGTTGAGTGTGCAGTGTCCTTCTCTAACAAAAATATCGTTCAAGGGAACTAACTTTGGTACAGTTTTCTCACTCCCTTATCTCTTTTACGGAGAAAAGATTAAAACACGTAAATTTATAATTTTAAACATGAATGAGTATTGAATGTGGATCAAATAGTATTTGTTATGGAAATATATTCCGATAGCACTTCTCTTAAATTTCCATTTTAACTTCAGGGTATTTATGGTAGGAACACAATAAACGTGAAATATAGTTTTTTATTTATTTAAATGTTTGTAATTATCAGCTATTTAGGAACACAAGCATCATATTATTATTTGAAAGAAGAGGATTGTACCGAGACTGGACTAAGAGATTGCCCTACAAATACTGGACCATTCTGAGACTACCTAATGCATCTGGTGGTAGGTAATATGTGGTAGTCTACAATACCCCCATTCCCACAAAACGAAATTGTGCCAACACGGTGGCAGTGAAAGATTTGAACTTTCTCACCAGGTACCAACTGGCTCGTTGAAGGCCTTTGTTTAGGGAGAACTTAGGTCATTACATGAAAAAAGTTAAAACGAAAAATCTTTGTTTAGTTACTTTCATTTTTGTAGTTAAGAATTCCACTTTCCCTGAATATACTTCTAATACACAATGCGATCATCCAACTTAAAGGTATAATTTTTTAATGTCCCTTCAATATTTTAGTACTGTATTTAGAAATGGAAAGCTTCTGTATCTGTCAGGTTGCTATTGGCAAGCTGAGACGGTTACACAGGATGATGTCTATACTGACGTTAGCTAAAAATCAAATAGAAGCAGTGATTTTTCTATCCATTCATAACTGCATCCCTACTTTTTCCGGTTGCTCAACAAAGAGAAGGAAAATAAAACTGACAAGGCTTTAGAATAATGCTCTAAGCTTTGTTTATAATCTGAAGAAATTTGACAACATCAGTGAGTTTAGATCGAAAGCAAATTCGCTGCCCATTAAGCAAATCTCTGATCTTCAAATTTCAATCATTGTTTATAAGACGCTGCTGACAAACTAGCCTCATTATCTTGATCTGAGGTTTGTGAGCGCCTCAGGAAGGCATGCTGCAGTTACCGCGGATCAGAACTGAGATGGGGAAATGCCTTTTCCTACTTTGAGCCCCTGGTTCACAACGCTTTGCCAGCAGGAGTGAAACAAAAAAGTTACAAATATGATGTTTAAGATATTTATCCGTAGTTTTATTTTCTAAGGAGCTTGTGTTTTTCTTTACCTTTAAGAGTTTGTATTTCACAAAGGTTTTCATGTAAAACAAATCTATAATCTGATGTACGCTGGCTAATAAAGACATTTATTTATTTATCCATCAACTTCACTAACCAATATGTTTATCCTTATTTTCTTGGAATAAATATAATAACTTATTCATAAACTAAACAGGTCTAGGACAGTTTAATCAAACTTGCATGACAACCCCTCGCCCACCACCCCCAAGCCATTCCCACCAACCCCCGCCCATATATTCCATTTATATGTTTGAGAGCTACGGGTATCCTTTAATAAATGGAAGAGCTTCTGGTATGTTTCCTTTTAATTAAACGTTACTAAATTGAAAATGAAACATTTTAAAGAGTATTTAAAGTTACATTTAATGATTTGTAAAATCATAAAAACTAATGTTAACAAACATTATTTCGCTAGTATTTAGCCTCCATTAAAATATGGATTTCCTTAAATAAAACTGTTTCCTGAATACAAAATGGTAATTACATCAAGAAAACACTAAGTAATTAAATAATCGTATTTGTATGTACATACTGAGAAGCGTATTTAAGCACTAAATAAGAAGCTGCCCAAGTTGTGTGCAGTTAAGCGATGAGGTCCAAATACTGTACGATTTAGGCAGAATTGTAGTTTTAAGGCTAGCTGAAAGCGCGTCTACTAGTGTCCAACTTACATAATGCGTATGGCCCTTCAGTAAGAAGCCAGAAATAGAAATGTTTGAAAATTTATCAGGTTAACCAACAAGCACAATGCTAGAATATAACAATTGGTTTGTCTTATAACTACTAAAGATATGTTTTACGTTTTAATATACTGCTAGATCCAAACTTCCTAACATTTAGTTTACAACCCAAGAACTAAATGGGTATAGAACTAACACTGTATAGTGTGTCCAATAAAACACCATAGTCACCTAAACAATTAATTGTGTTTTAGAGGCATAAGAATAATTTATGGGTATAAATATTCAAGTGAGCTACAATCGAGGGTTTAAGAAAATGTTTAACCCTAACATAAAACTGTCAGCTTGTGAAAGATAAAAATATAACCCATTGAAACTTAAATTGTACACACTTAAACGATTTGAGAACCATCAAGACCTGATCAATCGTAAACATTAGGACATGTGGTTGATTGAAAAATAAAGGAAATAAAGTGTGTAGTATACGTCTTAAATTTACTAATGAAACGATGGAAATTGGTCACAATTTCTGTTTGAAAATTCGTGCAATGGTCTGAACAAATATAATTTTGTGTTTATAATGGACAATTAACTTTAAAAACAAATAATCCTACATTTTAAAGAAACAATTACAAATGAAGGATTCCTTCTACCAAATAGTTGATCGAAAAATACTGAATAGTGTGTTTTCTATTTGCTATCCATTATAATCCATTATAACGTAATGTAAAACCTTACTATTGGCTTTTGATGTAATTTTAGTATAGGTATTAATCAACAGGTACCGATAGGCCTACTATATCATTGTAACCGTTGTGCATGTAATCGACAAGGATGAACAATGTAAATTTAAGTGTTACATGAAACCAACGCAACCCATACCATCAGTCCTCCAATAGTTACTGCCTTGATACAAATTAAAGACCAAGCAAAGCATGGGTGTACCATTTTATAAAAAATCTATTTGTACATTGCTCCTACTTAAAACCTAACTAACATGTGAAAAAATAGGTATTGTGTTACTTTATGTTTAGAAATTAATATGAATTGTTTTTTAATGTATAAAAATTCAACATACGTTTAACCATCAGTTATTAAAATTGAAAATTAATTTTGCTGGGTTAGTTCGTGACGAGCACTTAATCGATTTGATAATTATTGTATAGTGCTAAGAAAAGTTACAATAAGAAATGTAGTAGTTGGGAATAGGTAAAAAAAAGTATTTTTAGTTAGGTTTCATCAGCATTTATAACTGTTTTTATACAACCATACATATATAACAAACTGAGTTTTTAGGGAAAATGACTGTTTAAATCTGTTAACCTAATGGTTTCAAATATGATTTTAGGTAAAAACTCGATTTCAAATTACGAAACAATCAAAATGTAAAATAACATCAATGCAAAAACATTCAAATGTATCTAGCGCTATATACAGAAGAGGTGTAACTACAAAACAAGATTAGTAGTGGGAAATGGGGTTTAAAAGCCATTCCTTAGCCAAAATTGCACCTACCTCGCCAGCTGGCCTTCGTAGGGCAGGGAATCGTCTGATTCTTGATCAGGTAAGCGTTCAGTGTCGTCAGTGAAGGGCTTTTCCTCAGGGTTGCTTCGTCATTCTTCCAGACATACGTGATGGCTGATAAGTCGTACGATACTAAAACATCATAAATATATTAGCAATGTTTGCCAACCTTAAGCAAGCAAAAGTCTTCTAACTACTGAACACTACATTTTACATTCCTTGATCATATATCAGTATCTATAAAACCTACTAACAACAAGGTCTATCTTGACAAATTATCATTTTGAAAATAAAAAATAATAAAAGTTTTGACTGTATACACGAAAACAGTTTATATTTTTTCTAATTATTAATAATTAAGTAGATATTTCCTTGTGACTTTCTACCTGATAAAACAATTCCCTGTAATATTGTGGAAAGTACATTTAGATTTAAAAATTTCGATTAAATCAATTCAGTATACATTTTTTATGATAGTCCAGGTACCTCTTATCAAATCAATTTTCATTAACAATGAGTGGCCTTTGTTGAACAAATAATCACTTAAGATAATATTCCACACATTACAAAGTCAAAAATATGTAACACTATTGATTGGAAAAACAAAAATCTCCAGAGATTAACTTTAAGAAGTGCCTTGTAACATGTTTCTTAATTCTTTAGTTCTCTGATCGAACAGCGTTATTAAAAATACGTTTATGGTACAAAACAAATCAAGTTTCCATTATTACATTCTTCATTTTTAGCCCATGCATGCATTAAATTAATTAATTGCTGAATTGAATACCTAAAATACGCAAAAAGACTAGTTGTATCAAAAATTAAATCAATGACTACTCACTGCTCTCCATAGCGAAAGAACATTGAGGATCATCGAAAGGGAAGATATTGAGAGACCCCTGACATGATAATATCAGGTGTCGCCTAAAACAGAACACATTTTACTTAATTGACAAGAAAACACAAATAAATATCTTATTCTACAGGTTTACATGGATGAAACGTACTAAAGAACATGATTTAAAGCCTAACCAAAACACGTCAAGGCCACTGAAAAAGTTGAGCTAATATGCCACAAGCCTTTAAGTACCCTTCCGGTCAATTTTTTGTTCTGAGAGTGTACTAGTAGTTTGACTATTAGTCTACAAACTATTAGTACCATTAGGTTATCTCTTTCGCGTCACCTTACATTTAAGACAAGAACTCAGGACCTAAGACATAGATTTAAGAATCAGCTTATATATATATATATATATATATATATATATATATATATATATATATATCTGTATTAGGCTGATTCACTTCAGAAAAGGATTACTTTTTTTGAATACTACTTACGACTAACTCAAACTAATTATAAATCGAACTATTAAGTAATCAAACTAATAAAATTATCAATGATTAAAAAAGGTTAGGGTCAATAGCTGGAAATGAGAACATTGAAAATTTTATTTACATAACATATTTATTACTCACTATGTAAATGCCTTACTTTTTAATCCCCAGTTTACCAATGAACAACTACTATTTTATTGCTATTTTAGTTGTTGTTATTACCATTACGTCTGTTTGAAATAAAATTAAGATGTATTAACATCTTGAGGTAGTCTCTCTTAGTTCATTTTGAATATAAGCTTCTAAATGCACATTGCGATATGTTAATCATAAGAGCAAATGTGGCAAAACTTATAACCCACTAATGCCCATTACCTCTACCTTATTACTGACCTAGTTATGAAAACAACCAATCCTGCCTAAAGCTTAGAGTTAATACAACGTATAAATTGCTTTGGACTCTTCCAAATAAAATATTAATAGTTAAAATAGAAATTAATCTTTCAGTACACACAGTATGAAGTTATGCTAGAGCCGAATTTTGTTACACTACCTTCCACAACTATGAGTAAGTTAAGATACAGAATTTCTAGTCTTGGTAATAAATAATACTCTTTACGCCACACTACATTATTTTGACGAACTTCCCACGCAAAGATTTAGTCCAGAAAACAGCTGTTTGCCGCCAGCTTATTCAAATGGGGTTTCATTGCGCACTACTGTGCTGTAATGAGTTTTGCCGGACACCAATCAGCTGATTATACTATATTTAGGTTGCAATGAATGGTTATTAACAAAAACATAACCTCTATGACTAGTGATTTTTGGTCTTTTGATTGGTGAAAATATATTAGGATTTGTACAGATTTGGTAGTATGGCGTAAACTATCGTACGTAACTCGTCCGAAATGTGTGTACCGGACTCGTATGGTAATCCCGTACTCGACTTCGTCTCGCACGGGAACGACCACACTCGTCCGGTAAACACTTATTTTCAGGACTAGTAACGTAATATACTATTTTACCGCAGTGGTTGAAAACCGAAACAATTTACACTCAAGTCCAAAATGATTAGTTAATCGAAATATTTGAGAAAAAAGCCCAAACTGCAAAATCTTAACAATATATATTTTATAATAGTGGATGTTATCGTCGTATCTACTTCCCATCAACTTGTAATTGAATTGCCCAAAGTTCCTCTAATTAGGAAAACAAGATGATTGATTTGGTGCCTGTGTAGCTCTCCTGTAGTGCTGGGGGTGATTAAACAATTAATTACTAATTAGTTATGTTCAATAAGCTATGCGTTTATACCAGGATATAAATTTCGAAATTTTACTTCACTCTTGTTTTCTGCAGATACAAACATGATTACCTATTGCTGCTTATTTATAGTAGCATAATGATTAAGAGGCCTACAAAAAATGACATACTTTTCCCACGATTCAGCAAGATGGGAATTACCGTAACAGTTATTTGAATCTGAAGATTAACATAAAAATGTACGTAGTTTTAAAATTCAGATATAATATTGTAAGCTTTTAAAGTAAATAGCCCCACCACAGCAAATCTGCAGACTAAGCGAATTTAAATTTATCTGAAACATTTTCATAAACAAGACGTATTTATTCCCCAATTACACAGCAGTAGATCTAACGGGTAACAAAGTTTGCTGCTAAAAAAATAAAGTTCGTAAAAAGTAAGTAAGTAAGTTTGTATAAAGTTTGTAAGGCAAAAGGTGTTTTTTCCAAAATGGCAATAGTATAGGATTAAAAAAATAAACTTGCGGAATTTAGTCAACATACATCCATAAACAAGCAAACTACAACAGTTAGTTGTCCTTTTCTCTATAAAAATAACATAAGAATCTTAAATGTAAAATCTTTGGGCATTTTCTCCGTTACGTTTAATTTAACAATAACGCTTCAATATACAAAATTAGTTTTTTTCTACAATATGACTGTTATAAAAAATGGGTATTTTCATGAAAAAAATTTTAAAACCCAATTCTTTTAAATTAAAACCGTCCTATACCGTTCTTATGACCTAATGCCATTATTTGAAGAATCATTGGGATTTTGTCATTCGACTTTTAGTTTTTTAAGCACATTTATAATTGCCAAATCTTTAAAAATAGGTTTGATTGATTTCATCAATACATAATAAATATGTTTTGAAAGATATAGTTCATTTTTAAGTTCTGCCTTGTTGAATTTGCACCATATGTCTTAAGACTTCGGACAAAGAATGTGCATGGGACTGTGATTTCAAATCTCAATGCTTCAACTTATATATTCCTAACATATTACTACTAATAAAGGGGAGATAATTTATTACAAAATGATATAAACGGTAATGCAGTATCAGATGTCAGGGAGGGTGGACAAATCCAACACTATTGCAATAATTAAATATTCTAAAACCTCTGAAAAAAGGGATAAATGATTTGCTGGAAAAGGTAAGGAAGGTCTTCCGCACCTAGGAAGACAAAGTCTAAACCTTGATCCTAGTGTACAAATCCAGCTCCCTCCATTTCTTTCAGTTAACATGCTCAAAAGATAATAACTAAAAAACCAAAGAAGATCCTTTAAAATTAACTTGAGCTATGCTAAAATGTGAATTAAAGTCCAAAAGTGTCATAACAACCCATAAAAACAGTGTGAATCCTGTATGCAAGGCTACATTTTCGCAACCTATAGCTCAGGGACTTGGAAGTTACTTTTACAGTTTTTGGTGTGTATTATGTAAAGAGTGAATCTCAATAAAAAAATAGAGACTCTTCTAGAGCATAATGAAAAAATATGCTGTGTTGAATTTACCTCATTAAATAGCTGACTGAGCCATTTTGGTATATTCTTAATGCAAAGTGCACAGGAATGAGGGGGTCCTTGAAGTCGCCGTGCATGATGAAATAGGTGTCTGGCAGCCAGATACTCTCATGGTGATGGATGGCGTTCAGGAAGGGGTAGCGACTCTGGTTGTAGTACCTTAGCCGTGGGTCGAACCACTGTTGCTGTAGTAGGAACTCCACTTCATATTTCTGCGAATAAAAACAGTAATATAATAAGAAACCAGATGGAGTCTCGCAACTAAATAGACGTTATGGTACATACAACTTTCAATTGCAAAAGTATATGCCGATTTTATGAATCTCATAAAAACGCAATACCGTACAACTTAAGGGAAGTAGCCCCCGGATAACCCAAGACTTATACAGGCACCATAAACACATAACTGGTTTGAATGTAAACAAGTAATCGTACCATAGTAATGTTTATACTTTAGCTAGGCTAAATGTCTATGATCCTTACCATTTCTGTTATGTTATCCACGTTTTGTCAAGCCGTGTTGTAAGCGCGTGTGTAAAATTCTAACGACCTTCTTATAATGCCATGTTCTTAATTATTTTATGCCAAGAGATGGTTCCATGATTGTTAACCTAAACTAGTTTTCATCCATAATATAGATATTACAATCACTTAACAATGAAAACCTTAGTAAGGGATTATCTTGTAAATAAAATTAAAATAATAATGCCTATATAAAAATAGTCATTATTATTATATAGTATCAAGATCATTATTTACCTAGTGGAGTCATATTTTCAACTATAATTTACAATTTTTCAAGCAAAAACACTAATCCACAAAACAAATTGTTTACTTTTATAAACTATACCCAGAAACAGTTTTCCTGTTGTTTTGCCATTGGACATTAGTAATTATAAATATCATTATTGCATGGGGCAGAAAGGTACGGTAACATTATATGAGGTTATATAAAAGCAAATTAAAGGAAGACAATCTAAATTAGTCACTCGATGCACTAGTGTTTTTAGAAGTCATTTCAATAAACCGACCGATCAAATTCAGTCACTTTACTAGGCACCGCGGTTGAAAGAGTATATTTAATCCACAGCCTGTGAATACAAGAAAAAGTGTAATCATGCAAGCTCACCATTGTGTACACCCATCAATTATACAAGGCTGCCCTAAGGCCTTCTATTACTCCCTTCACGCATTCGCTTTCTCCTAACCCACCACTTACTATTTTGAAAGCACAAGTAAGCATTCAATCCTCGCATTTGACATGACACAATCACGTAAAGAAAAATGCACGTTGAACTAAAGAATTTATATAACAATGATGCTACGTGGGGAAGGTTTAAATTATGGAACATGGCTATAAACACGTGGCAAGACTGCGAATGCAGCCTGTTTCAATTTTATGTTTTGAATATACAGTCATAACCTCTTAAAACTTCTAGCAACACTGACTCAGGGCCAGGGATAGTAGCTAGTATAGTAGCTAGTACTAGCTACTATACCCGGCCCTGCTAACGCTGCATTTAAATGATGAAGATGTTATTACAAAATCTACAATAGCTCAAAAATACTTACAAGGCTAGATTCGTCCGGGGACGCAAGACTCAGCAGTAACACACTCATGTTTACTGTAAGTGTTCCTGTAACAAAAACATAAAACCAGTTCAAAACGTTTAATTATGTTTGGTACACGGGGTTGTTTACATTTCATTCGGTTTTATAGGATACTATAAGATATTTGACGTGATTTCAGCTATTCTTGGAAAGTACTTTAACTATAAAAGACTAAGTGTAGACAATTTTGAATATTTAGTGGTAATATTGCTGGAATCTATGCCATATTTAAATGAAACGTCACAGAACTAAGTTGTAGCCTAATCCAGAGTATGCTGAAAATCATTAAAGTTAAAAAGTAAAATACACACTCATCATAAAGATCATTCTTGCATTCTGAACAGGCCAGGTAAGAAATCTTGGTACTCTCTTGAGCAAACTTGCTTCAAGTAACTTCTAAAAATTCAATGTAGAAATCAGATTACCTCAGATTACAAACGTGATACGCATTTAAAACTTTCGGTACTCTGCTGTTAGATCGACCACACCGAGTTTTTTCTGTTACATTCACCACACCAGGTTAGGCTAGGTAAGATTATTTGAAGACTTACTTTCTTCAAATATTTGGTTACATAATCTAACCTAACCTAACCTAACCTAACCTAACCTAACTTGGTGTGGTCGGTATAACAGAAGAGTAGGTCAAGTTAGATTATGTAATTAAAAATTTCAAATGAAAGTAAATAATGTATTTTCTATGTACAAATCATCTGCCCTTGCTAACCTAGTGTGGTGAATATAACAGAAAAATAAACTTAGTGTGATTCCTACATACAAATTTTAGAAGTTACTTTAAGCAATTTTGATCAATAGACGAGCAAAGCAAGTGATAAATATCTGAACTAAATGATTAAGTCGTACAGTAATAGCATTACGTTTATTTCGTTAGTCAATATGATATTTGTTTTATATTGTAAACAATTAAAAACCCTTACCACAGAAAACCTGCAGATAAACAAATTTACATTTGCCTGGTTCGATTTTGATTATTAAAAGTATCGAATTTATTCCCCCCCAAAATTAGAAACATTCATGTTTTAAGGGGCGAAAATGGGGAAACCTATTTTTACTATGTTAAACCCGTCCCCATGCTGGTTTGAGAACTTTTTCGAATATACGTGGATTTACACGTTTGTACTACTGTAAATTTAATTAACATCGTATGATTTTAACTAGAGTCGTCGTGCTAACGGACGCAAAACACGCACACACGCACAAGATAAAAAAGTAAATCTTTTCCGGTTCTAGGTCTTACCTAAGATTATAGCTTATTTTCTGTATGGAAAATTCGCTAAAAGTTACTTATGAAAAAATACAATACTGTATTAACTGCTTGATCCCAATTCACCACAGAGATCAAGCCTAAGATGAAGTAGGTGGTTTACGATAGTTAATGGTTGTAATTCCCCATGTTATTACCTCCGCCGTCAATTTACTAGCGTTGCTCTTGTAAGATCAAAAGGTCCAACCATCAATCCGGATTAATTTCAAAATGTAAAGAAGAAAATACCGCATACCCTTTTCCTTTTAAGACTAATGCTACTTTACTACGGATAAATTCATGTTGACCTCTCTTTGGGAATGGTAAATATATGGTCCCATTTCATGCTTTGAATAACAGATATATTTATTTTCTACTCAAAACTGCTAAGCCAAATTAATTTTCCATTGAATACGAAAAGCAACTTTGTTGCTTAAGGAATTATTACCTAATTACAATTGTATTAATGAAAGAGGAGGGATATTTCCAGCCCACCTTTAGAGGTAATTGATGTTAGCAGTAATTCTAGCTGAAGTTAATTACGATATTTCAACTTAAAAAATAACCACAACCGAAAGAGTAATTTTACTTAAGCAGTATGATAATACAGTATATTGTTTCCAATAAATATTTATTTATTTATCAATTGTATTATCATTACAATTTAATTTAATAGAATCTTTAACAGAGTAAAATTTATTATACAGTTATTTTACTTATAGTTATAGACATCTATGGAGAGATATTTGTTTCTAAGAGATAGATATAGGTACGACTGTTTATTCCGATTCAAAAATTATAAATAACAACTACTGAACGAAAGCATATGGATATGGATATTATTGGAGGGGTGCTTCGGACACAGAACAAGATCTCATTATGAAGGTCTGCTGATAGACCTAGGTTTTTTTTTTATTAGAGGGCCTACCGTTAATGGTTATGGCCAATCTACTAAGTTTACTATAAAGTTCATTTAATTAATTATAACATATTACCTAGCTTTTATTGGGCGACCAAGTACAATTCCAACTATTCATTAATTTAGTTCAACTATCGTAATACGTAAACAATTATACTGCTTGGAACTGCCTGTATAAATGAGATTCCATATTTTTTTAACACAACCTTTCATTTGCCAGTTAACACGTCCAATTTAATAGTACTGTGTATATTTATAACTATACATATTGAGTTATGATAAATTTATATGTAATACCCAAATCAAAAGCGAATTTCCATTTGCATGATTATATTTTTGCAAAAATATTCCCTAGTTTAAACGAGTACTTATGTTTGCTGTTAGGTTTGTGTTCGGTAACAAAGTAAAATGTTTTAAAAGAAAAAAATAAATTAGCCCATATAGTGATACACATATTTATTTATAGAATCAAAATACAACAATAAATATTGTACCGAATCAGTGTGTTTTAAGCTCTACATGATTAATGTAATTAAAATTAGGTGTTATTATATTTTAAGGGTGAATATTATTTTAAAATTAGTTAAACCCCCTGTAACACCTTCATAAAGGAAAGTCGATAAAATTGATTGGCTCACAATATTTACTTACCTCTTATATCTTTGCATAAGTTGTACTTCAGGCTTACTTTTCAATTTATAATGCTCGTGTTTTAGTCATACCATTTGTATATAAACGCTTTTGTATTTTTAATAGTTAAAAAACATTTAAAAAAGATTTATGTTTCTTTAGTTTGAGGTACATTTATTTGTTTTTATGCAGCTTTGGATTAGCGGTGTTGGGGAGATGATAGCAGTGTGATAAAGCAGAGACGGCTCAGCTACTATGTGATTGTTGTTGCCCTCACACAATGCGGTTGGCTTGTGGTAGTTGTGGCGAACCACTAGAATTTCCATTTGCAAAACATCTCGTCCTACAATTTAACACAAGCTTTTCCATCACTGTCACTAATTGGGATATTAGTTGCATATAAAGTGGTGTTGCAGTAACGGATAGTTTTTGGATGGTTAAGTTATATTTCATACAGGGTGGCGCATAAAGAACGCATGGATTTGAGTTGAGTGGTGAGAGCAATAGGAGCGTGGTGGAGGGACTGGGCCTGGTTGTTTTGTAGGTTAGGGTGTCCAGTTTTAGTAGCAATGGTGCAGTGGTCCGTGGTACATCGGATTTTTGCGGTAGAACATTTATTCAAAAGTAATTAAATCTGTTAAAACTGTTCAACGGCTTTTCTGCACAAAGTTCAATGTTCCGCGAGTCCTGAAAAAAGTACGGTAAGGCCCAAAACGTTAAGTTTCAAATCGTGCAGTGGTTTTTGATGCAATTCTTTTGGGTCTTCTGCTGCCAAATAGTGCCAGTTTTGCTTATTGACATAACTATCCAAATGAAACTGCGCTCCATCATTAACATCACACACAAAACGCCATCAGTGGCAAGAACATCAACCATTCTCTCAAAACAGTTTCCATTTTCGTAATCACGTTCATAAATCTTCTGTTCGATCATAATTTTGTAAGGATGAAATTTTAACTCGTCTTTCAGGTTGCCCTGCAACGAGCGTCAAGACAAGCACACAGTTGGAGCGCATCGCTTAGTGTAACAGACGCCCTTACTCTGTCGACATTTTGTGGAGTTCGCGCCGTGCAAGGACAACCAAACCACTTCTGCTTCATAACTGATTCAATTGTGCGAAAAGGAGCTATCCAACAAAGTATTGTGTTGCGATCGGGTTTTGTTTTGAACCATTGAACTATGCACGGAGAAGCCATTGAACAGTTATATAAGATTCATTATTTTTTAATAAATGTTCTACAGCAAAAACGTGATGCGTCAGGTTGATTGCACCATTACTACTAAAACTGGACGCCCTAACCTACAAAACAACCAGGCCCAGTCCCTCCACGGACGCTTTTATTGCTCTTACCACTCAACTCAAATCCATGCGTTCTTTATGCGCCACCCAGTATAATACGAAACCGTAATGTAATGGCTTAAGTTTGCTTGAGAATCTCTAACAAACACACTAAAAAGACTATTTAATTATTTATATATTTATACTCAGGTGAACGTCATTTTTTTGTTTTCATGTCCCCTTAGATGTATAAATGTGTCCGTTAGCACGAAACTGTAACTTGACCAAAAATAATCAGATTGGCAAACCTACGTTTATTTTAACTGGCATAATTTTAAACTTTTAACTATAAAACATAAAATTTTGAAATTTATTTCTAAACCATTTTAAGAGCTTCAAAACATATAATTATCATATTGAAGCGTTATTTTACGCTTAATGGTTGCGGAAGAATGAAAAAACTGTTAATTTAAGATTTCTGTATTATTTTTATGGAGGTTAAGTTAATGGCAATGGTTAGTTTGTTTATAGATATATTTAGATAACATTTGGCATATTTATTTATTTCATACTAAGTGATTGACATTTCGCTACAAATAATCATTAATACGTTTCTGTAGCAGCAACACTAAGTACTCATTACATCTAATAATATTCTAAATGGGGAAAATATCATATCTATTTAAGGAAACGTTTAATTTAAATTGAATCAGGGAAATGGAAATGTGATCATTCACTGTGAGGCACATTTTGTCACATGATAAATATCAAGCTTATTATAAGGTAGCGTTTTTCATAGGACAAGGCTGTGAAATGTTGTTTTTTTATTTAACTAAGCAGCAAAATAGTACAGCTTTATTACTATTTCAATGTAATTGTAAGGCTCAAAATGTTGACGTTAATTTAGATGTTCATTTAATGTGGTAAGACAATGAAATAAACACACAATACGTCATATTTCAATATATGACATCATATATTGTGATTATTAAAACAAGAAAACTAAAAGATTTTATTACAGGGTAATTTGTACATACATTTATACCTATCATTATTGTAATTCTTAGCTTGATAAATAGCCCTTATGTATCATGTTATAGACAATCAAGATAGAAATAGAGTACAGTTTTTAATATTTAACAATGTTAATTATATTAACTGGGCAATATTGAGGAAAACTCCATGTTTATGAACTTATCCTCTAAAATAGGTCAACAACTAACTGGAAAAGTCCAATTCCCGGGTAATGTCAATATATAAATATTGTCAACAGCCAATCTCAATATTCAACAACATGACACAAAATATGAAGGTCAAACAATAGTTACGTATATGACTTTTACATGGAAACGTTCTGGCATCATTGAAACTGAATGAGACACTCAGTGGCAATCAAATGCGGCTATCATTTATATTACTGAATAACGATTCCATTACGGTAATTCAATATGGATTCGTATGATTAGACCAGTTACCACAACAGTTTTGTATTTATCATTCTCTCATTTCATATAACATATCACGCATAAGTTCACTCTGCAATTATGTGATATAAAAGGTGTTTGGGGGAACACTGCGTTATTTCACGTCTTATTTGCTTTAGTAAAAACTTATGAGTTACTCTTTTAGCTAGAAGCATTGAAATATAACTAATCTTGGTAAACAAGATTTACCGGAAAGATAACGTGACACAAGAGTCTGTTTTAATTTATTTGTATTACTAACTTCGTTCAATAAGACTGCTAACAAAAAATATATAATATTTATAAGAAATTACTTCCTAGAGACCGCATTAAGAGTAATACAACGACATCTCGGTGCACTCTTTTTTATACTCAATTAAACATAAATGTTTTTTAATATTTGGTTGTATGGCATAGCTCTCCTTCAGTCAACTCCATTAAGTCTATAAACTTTAGGATTATTCTTTCTTTAAAACTACATAGAATTTGAACAATCTTCTGGTGAGTGTAAAAAATCCTATAATAAAACCCTACTCATACACTAAAGTACTCTTTTTTGTTGCATTTCTTAAATGTCATGTACAAGTTTTGAGATTCAATTGTTTACTTTACTTCTCTTGGGACAGCCACACAAACATTGTTCACTGAAATAGAAATGTCCATAGCTGCTTGAAAAAAATTATGATGCGTGTTTACTGTATAAAGCGTCGTACCAAAAAGTTCGGATTTTTTAAATCCCTGAAATATAAAATTAATACATATTGGCTATTTAATATTTTAGATATTTTTTTGTTATTTGTTTATGTGATAATTCAATTTCGATGTATGTACAATTAATTACGATGCGTTTGATAATCAGCAAGAAATTACAAACCTAGACAGAAATGCTAAACACAAACACATGCAACAAACAATCTAATAAGCATACAGGCTCTCCCAAAACGTTCAGTGAAGCTAGTTATCTAACTTATAATGAAAAATGTTATTATCAACTACTGTAGTATAGAGCAGAGGCGAAATCCTTGAACACTACACTATCCAATGACACCTAATATACAGGGTGGTAAAAAAGTCCCTGGACAGTTAAATATTTTAAAAAATAATGCAGATAGAGCTACAATACTTAGTACAAAGTTACAGGGCATAAAACTCTATTTTAACACATATTCAGTGATCCAATAACTCTTTAGGAGGACGGCCCACAAGGAGTCGGAAGAAAATCTTAAATGGAAGCATAGGTCGATATGCACATCAAATTAAAGGTCTTCACTACTAGATTACGATGCCGCAAACCGCACTTCAAAAGGTTGATCCTGTGCAAAATGGCAGGTGTTCAAAGATTTCTTGAATCCGCCATTTTGAATCTTTGAACGACTGCCATTTTTTACTCAGGCATTCTGTTGAGCTTGAATTTACGGCATCGTAATCTACTAGTGAAGACCTTTAATTTGATGTGCATATCGACCTATGCTTACGTTAACAATTTTCTTCCGATTCCTAGGGCTGTGCCCCCTGAGGAGTAAGCGTATAATAGCAATGTAAATTAAATGAATCTTTGAACAACTGTCATTTTGCGCAGGATCAACCTTTTGAAGTGTGGTTTGCGGTATTGTATTCTACTAAAAAATACCTTTAATTTGATGTGCATATTGACCTATGCTTCCGTTTAAGATTTTCTTCCGACTCCTTGTGGGCCGTCCCCCTAAAGAGTTCTTGGATCACTGAATATGTGTTAAAATAGAGTTTTATGCCCTGTAACTTTGTACCAAGTATTGTAGCTCTATCTGCATTATTTTTTAAAATATTTAACTGTCCAGGGACTTTTTTACCACCCTGTATGTATAAATATAATGAATTACCGAGTTATATTATAGTTATAATACTTGTAATAACTTGCTTATTAGTTTCGTTACAAATCTAATTCAGTCATTCACCAAATGGCCCTGATTAAGAATAGTTTTATAACAATCATTCATAGTTTATTTTACTAAATAGTCGGACTCAATCTCTGTGTTAAGTTGGGGTGTTGTGAGACTCTGGATAAACAAACCCTCTTAAAATATTCTTCTTGAGAGAGTCTGTATAGAAAAAAATCAATTTCAGCGAAGGTCGACATGTACATTTAAGTATTACATCAAGCAGTGAATGCCGAAACACGTCTACTATGTAAGCAGGGAAACAAAACATGGATTTGAAATAATAACAACGAAAATGACAAGATGCAAACAATAATTTTACGACTTTTACTGCATCGCTTTCATTGAAGGCCTTGCTACTTCAAAATAACAGCGAAGTATAAAGGGCCACAGAGGCAAGCGGAAAGACGAACCAAAAACACGAGCAATGTGATAAACATGTATCCTATAATGTTCATACCGGATATCTTTGTATATAAAGAAATTATTATTCATCATGCTCAAAAAGAATTATATAGAAACAAGGATTGTATACAAAGGTCAGATCCTGATCGAAATTAATTGAAAAATGCCCAAAAGTCAAAGAATTAACGGGTTCATGACTATGACTTTAAAGGCACATAAATCGTATATGGGATCATTGATTATTTAAGTCAGTAAAGAATTTAAAAAGGGTATCTGTGGGAAAAACCGTCATGTACCCAATAGCTATGATAGATTTTAGTCATAATTCGAGTCTGCACACTTCAGTACAGAGAACTAAATACAACCAACCAATTAAAACCAAGGAATGAACCCTAGTAAGTAAGCTTAAACATAACATACTTATCATGTGCTTTTTGAATAGGTTGAAAAAAAGAATACACCAGTTTATTTTTTAGATTACATTATGATTCAGGGGATATGATCACTTTTTGAAATTCTACCTCTCTTTTTCCGTGTGATTAAGTCTAGGTAACATGTTTCTTTTACTGTCAAAATTATAGGTGATGATGAGATTTAGTTTGGCCAAATGATGTCGGGATCAACAAATTATGAACCAATTGGAGCAGCTAAATATGGACTAAGATTTCAAATATTGGGGTAAATACTATTACCGATCAAATTTAAATTGAAATTATGAATTTAAAATTTCTTGAAAAGCGTTTTACCATGAAATGATTAGTATAATACGTAACAAACTTGAAGCTGAGCATATCTACGCTGGTAGAAGCGATCCGTAACTAATTTACAAACGTACAAATAATATTGATTCTTCTACTCATCTATAGTTACTTAATAAGAGAATGAAAATATACTTTATGTTTAGATATACTAGATTGTTAATATAAATGAATTATTGTACGTAAAAAAAATCAATACATTTTCAGAACATTTATAAAAATACCAAGCAGTCTGTGAAATAAAATAAAGTAAAGCGTTAAAAATGTGTGAAAATTTTTTTTATTGTATTGTCTGACGAATGAAATTCATTTTCATTTACATTGAATGGGCGTGTAAAGGATGATCTTCTAACGCAAACCTTAGTGCTAAATAAATTGTAAAACGTGGATAGAAGAATGTGGGAGGGTAGCAGACACGGAAGACGGCTAATACAAACATCATTGACAGATAAGGAAGACAGAAAACGATAAAGTTAAAACATCGATTGAAGAGGGAATAATGGAATAGATGAAGTAGGAACCGACCCCGATTGGAGATTCTCTTAGGATCTAGAGTGCGGCGACTCGAAGGGGATGTCATGCCACAACAGAAGTCTTCATCTGTAACACAGCCCACCATACAGCCACCACTCCCATCTCACCATATTACCATCTCACCATATCACCCTCTCACCATATCACCCTCTCACCATCACACCATCCCACGTCAACGCAACGACAACCATACCGCACGCATGTTCTACCAAAGAACTCTATATAAGTTACAATGTAAAACTGGACAAATCAATGACTGCACACATATCACAGCTCTCGACAGAAGATACATCCAATGACTATTCATCAAAACAACCGATTCATGTCAACTCCACACAACCCACATTTCATCATATCAGAATTGTTTGACATTTTTCGAAATAAGTGTTTTACTTGAGATAGACTATGCAAGGAAAAACTATAATTTGTTACTTTAAATACGACACGGGCAAATTCCCTATACCTTACGTTAAGTTAATACATATTAAATATGACATATTACATGAGATATTCTCTTTTATGGTCAGTTACAAAATAAATTTACAAAAAAACTATTTTAAAACGTTATGCATAGTTTCCAAAATGTATAAATCTGTTCAACTCAAAAAAATAAGCTTGATGACCTAAGAGTCTACACAACTTTGTAAGAAAAAAATTAAATTGCATTTATATGGTATATATTGTAGCTAAAATGGTTTACAATAACAAAAATACTATCCTATTACAATTTTGTTTAATAACTTTTAATAAGTTCTTTGGCAGAACTAACTCTAGATCTACCTAATCACATGCTGAGTAATCCTCAAATCAAACTTCATATTTTGAGAAAGAGACTAAGATTTTTAATTTTAATATCAGCAAAATGCTTGCAAAGTCCCATTTATAAAATTTAAAGGCCATCTGCATGGCTATTCATACATAAGTGGAGTTCAGAGTTCGGACCTGCCTGCTTCGACATGTAATTTTTAAGTAATTAACGTATGTTTTTAATTTTAACGTATGTTATAAAAATGTCATAGCATAATTTGAATAACCACACATATACAATATACATATATAACACCGTATACAACTATATAATTTCAAGTAATACTGGAAGTGATATTTTTTTAAAGAAAGAAAACCTATATTGAAATAATTATAGGGTTAGGCAAAAGTCTTCTTAACGCGTTGCAGTAGGAGAACCAAACTCGGCACATATTTACAACATAAGAAATTGCACTTTTTCATCACAGTTACAACTTTGCTCCAGCCCCTAAAATGGGGTATTATGGGGGCATCCCGAAGTTTTCAAATGTAAACACCTATCATGTGACCGCTCATTTTGGGTTCTCAAATTAAATGGCGCAAACTAGAGGTCGATATCGCACCCGTAATCAAAATGGCAGTCATTTTGAAATATCCCCTATTAACTTTTTAACAGGTTGTAGCAGGAAAACTAAACTCAGCATACCTTTATAAGAAAAAGAGAATTCACATTTTGGTCAGTATTAAAATATTACATTTTTAAAGTTAACTGGGGGGTTCCAGACTTTTGCCTAACCCTGTATAGGAGAGTGTTAACTGAATTAGATACTAATCAAATGGGACTTTTAACAATTATGTAATGTAATACAAGTTTTACGAGTCAAAACATTCATGAGCTTTGAGGTTGATTGGTTTTGGCATTATATCTAGGCGACGTCCTCCACACAGAACATTTATGTGATCTTCACCACCTAACTTTATCGCCGTAATTTTAACATGGCTACAAAGAGTAGTGATTTAAATATGTGGTAGTTGGAATGTGTAAGATGGTTACAAGACGTGTAAACGTCTACATAATCTCACTAGTCATAAGTTGCGTCCCTAACCCATCCCAAGATTAAAGAGGTTTAATTTTTAAGCGATTTCTCATGCAAATTCTCCGAGCATTACAGAAAACTTCGATTATAGTCATCAACATTATTAAGGAACATGAAATTCTTTTATGTAAACTAAAATAATTCTAAAATTTAAGTTCAGCTGAGGGACTTTTCCAAAGGCTCATAAATCATTGACCTAACATTAAAATGAAAAGATATGTGGCAAATTAGGAAAAATAAATCGATCATAATAAATATTCCACTCGATTTAGAATTAAAGTGGTCGCAGAAAACTATAACAGGCTTTTACAGAAAATAATCATTTAAAGGTTGGTTTTCTAAATAAAAAATGTAAATTAAGTTGAAGATAATCTGCATATTATCGAACAATTAAATTGTAATCGTTGGTTCCTAGACATACGTGTTTTTAAACATTACGTACATGTATACAATAATTTACTTTTAAGTAAAAGTGTGTTCCGTGTGTTCAAAAAACAATTTCATATAATTTTATATCGTGCAGTATCATAAATAAAGTTTGCATTTATTTAATGACAATCATCTACCAGGATTTTTTAAAGTTAACTGTAGCCTAGTATTTTACATGTGTAATGCGTTTAATGGTAATCTTATTCAAACTTAAATTTATCACTTCAGTTACGAAAACATTCAAAATAGAGAAATTTGTAAACGAGAATCTTTCTAAGGCCTGCCTGGGTACATTTGGAATAATTTTAGATCGGCAAGAAAAAAAGCTAATAAATAAGTTAAACCTGCGAGTTCACCAATGTAAATACGAATAGTTATAAGATGAGCTCCGTCAGACCAGACGCCCGAAATGGTTTTCAACTTCAATAACCTGCAAGACTCTTTGACTAAACATGACGTAATCTAGGGTCACCTTGATTGAGCTTCTGTCCAACGACCTGTTTGAACGATTGAAAATTTAATTAAAGATGTAAAATACATTATATGTTGGACCTAGAAACAACTAAAGCAACAGAATTATATTTTTCGAATATTTTTGGACTTTGGGGGACGGATTCTCGTTCTCTTGCAATGTGCTCCTCTGTAAGTTGAGGAGGTTTATTCTTCAAGTCGGGTCCCTTAGGTCCTAAATTGGCTGCACTTTACTTTAGGTCCTACACTCATTCGAATGAAAAAATCGATCGATATATCGATTATTCTATAAGTTATATCGTTTGGTTAGTTAGGTAAGGTTAACCTAACCTAACTAACCAAACGATATATCGAATGAAACAATCGAATAATCGATATTTTCATTCGAATGAGTGTAGGACCTAAAGTAAAGTGCAGCCCCTAAATTAAACACCCAATTCAAGATGGTACTCCTAGAGGAAACCACACAATGACGACGGTCATTGAAGTTAATTTAAAACAACCGCTGAGTATTAATCACATACTCGTTATTTCTTAAATGAATAGGCTTCAAGCAAAAGGCACGATGTTGTACTGTTCAATGAATAATAAAATACCATAATTATGTGTTGTCGTTTACTGCAACAATAAACATTTTACGAATAACAACAGCTGAGTAACAGCTGTTTTAAAACCATCTTATATATGTGGACTACCCGTCAATGGTGTAGTGATCCCGATATTAGTTGACTTATGCAACTGGTGTTTGCAAACGATACTACTTGAAATTGTAAAAGTCTTGAAAATAGACTACAAACTAGGAGTTTACCTTTTGAATGAGTTAAGGATCCTTTAGTTCCATGTTACCTCGTCAAGTTTGGAAAACGTGATTGTCCTAAACTATAAACTATGAAGAATACAAGAAAGGTTAAAAACATTTATAATCCTAGCTGAACAAACCTGATTCTTCTCTAATAACAACCAAAATAGACTTTGAAATAAATGTATACATTTTTAGTATACATTTTGTCATGAAATTTTATTTTTTATAAAAAAGTACTAACAAATATATTTATATTTTAAGATTTTCTGAGACTATTATAAGACCTACCTATATATATATATATCCCCAATATGTTAAAACACAGAATACTCTTTATTCGATGGTAAAAAAAATTGGAATTTGCTAATAATAAAGTTAGAGATATAATCGTGGAAAAAGTAATGAAACGTAGAATGCTTTGCGCGTGAATTCCTTGGACAAGAACTATGTGGACTTCCACAAAATCTGAAGACAGGAAGTATCATTGAATAGAGTTCCATCACTTGGAAAGAAACAATACATGAAAGAAACTTCGTCATTATAAATTTTATATAAATTTAATATTTGATCTTTTACAGCAGTTATAAGGAAAGTGTTAAGAGGCTTGAGGAATTATATTTTTGAATACACAAGGAGGTTAGTTTGGTTGGTTGGTTGAACATTCTAGTTTAATACTTGTTTCAGGGTGTAAAAGAATGTTTATGGATAAAAGCAGGCAGATTCCGAACAGGGGAGTAAGGGCACAAAGAGAAAAGAGCTTAAATGCTTAAAAATAAACAAACATCACAATTCGCACTCGGACTGTACACAACAAGCACACAACAGGTAATGTAATTCAAATCAGATAATATGACAGAGACAGGCTTAAGAAAAATCACATTGTTTAAGTAATAAATATTTAAAAGAAGCGGTACGGTAGTTGGAACTAATCATGACAAACCTGGTTGCACATAAGAATAAATTCTTTGTTTAAATAATCCTCCAGTTTCTACAGTTTATATTGTTCTAGCCTATCACTGTTACCACGAATCAATATACAAACAATCAGAAAAATGTGACAAAAATTATTTCCTGGCATAGAAGCCTTTAGATAATAGAATTCCATTATGCTAAGATATCGTGTAGAAACACATTATCTTAATTTTGTAAATGCGGAAACCCTGTTTGGGTTACACTAGAGCTATCATTATTAATAGAAATTAAAAGCTTTAGAAGTTTGTATGAATGCTTTCCAAACCCTTGGAATATTAGTGTTTCAAAACATTAGAAAGACCGTTAGGAGAAACTATGTACCTGTAACTGGGGGTAGCAGGCGCTTGTCGTATCTCGTCTGTTTCAACAAATTGTCTAAAATTTCCTTGTCGGACCTTCCATTCTCGAATCTGAAACAGCCAGAAAGAATAATAAATTACCCCTCAGATAAAATATAAGATGGGTTTAGGTTTGGAAAAAATAGTTATCTGTGTAACTAGGGAGCAAAGTGGCACTTTGCTGCACACGAGAGCGGCTCGTAAAGTGCGGAATGATCTCGAGTGCAGCAAAGGCCTTTCGCACTCGTGTTACACATTATATTTTTCCTACAGTCACTATAAAGCATATAAATAGTTAGTCTTTCAAACACTATACAACAAGTTTTTAGGTTAAGTTAAACCCAAGCCATGAACGGAATGAGAAATACTGCACCAGCTGATTTTAGTCGTAGTATTTTTAAGTGTTTCTTATTTTCAAGAGTAATAATCAGTAGAAACACATAATAAACTAGTAGATTGTTCTTCAAAATATGGCAATAAAACATTTTCTGACAGTTTTGTAACTTTCTTACTTACGCGCCAAGAGGAAAACAGTTTGTATGCTCGTTCATACTTCTTTCTTAATTTTTCAGGTACAGTAACAGGTTTAATGAAACATTTTTTCAGTTTCTGCTATTTCTGGTCTACCATCATATTTTCATTATTTTCAAACATGTTAGGCCCACTTATAATTAATCTTTCAAATACTACACTTCAGGTTGTGTTCAAACCAAGCGATGAACGAAAATGGAACACAAACTATAAACACGAAATGACAGGTTAAATCGTAGTTATAATAGTCAATCAGCTGATCATAGTATTATTATCTTTAAGTGTTGCCAACCTATTTCCAAGCCTACACGGATTGCATAATAAAACCACGCTGTTTTGTGTTGTTTGGTTGGAATCCTGATGTGCGCCAAATTATAAACAGTACGAAAAAGTATAAACCGTTCGACAAAGTATAAATGCAGCAATTAGCAACTATCTGTACTATAAACAGTACAAGGACAGTATATGTTCGGGTGACAGTAGGAAAAAGAATATTGAAGTGTAAACACAATATACAGTAATGGACGTTTAAAATTTATTATTAAAATCTTCTAACGAATTTAAATGTATTAATTTATGTGCAATTTAAAAGCGACGGTAATGAGGAACGAGTTAATGTACAGATTGGCCAACATGTCTGTGGGCTCAATCAAACCCCAGAGCTGACCTGGTCTTAGCGAGGGGGTTGGCGGGGGTTGGTGGGGGAAAACATCCGTGCCCTGCTACTCAGTGTGAGCATAGATATAAAATAACAACACTATATCGTCGACTGCCAGAATGAGCCCACGACGGACGACGTCTTGGATTCGAATCCTGGTACCTGCCACTTTAATCGGTAGATTTCTCTCTTGTAATATACCGGCTCACCCCTTTTGATTTCTTTGATACGTTCCACGCACAGGCCTAAGGACGGGCCAGTGTCCAAAAAAATACTATCGCCGCAGCAAACCTGCAGACCAAGTGAATTTTCAATTAAATCAATAAAGAAAAATAGGTTTAACGAGTACATAAGTTTGCTGCTACAGGGACGCTAATCAAGTGTGTTTTAGTAAAGTATTAATAGCTTAGTATAAAATCTGTTAAATTCATTTGCCAAGTGTGGTCAAAATATATCCATTAACAAGCAAACTACAACAGTTTGCTTATTCTCCATAAGAATAACATGGGAATTTTAAATATATTTTTTTAATTTTCTCCGTAAAAAAAGAAAATTTACACTTCAATATAATAAATTATTTGTTATTAAATTCATCAAAATAGTTTGGAGAAGGATAGGAAAATTTAATTTTTTGAGGGGAACCCCAATTCAGGTATGGCCTGATCATACTGGTTCGCGAACTCGATCGAATAAACGTACGTTCAAGTTTGTACAAAATTAATCGAAATCGATTTTTGCTTAAATGATCGTGCTAACGGACAGACACACAAATGTATACATGTATAGCCCAATATTTCAAAGTTGTTTATTTGGTAATATCTATGCATTTGAAAGGATAATGATTTTGGCCCTGGGGACATCAAAACAAAAAAACTCGGTCCCGGGGCCAGGTCTTACCATGAGACCTACGGTAATACATATAGTAGCTTATTCCCTATATGGGAAATATAATATAAAGGGCATTTTAAACATTATTTTAATGAAAAAATAATTATTGTTTTACTACTAACAACGAGGGGTGTTCAATGAAGACTGACAGTACTCTTTCAATACCTTTAATATAAAAGTTTAGACTTTAACATTTGTATCTCCTTCTAAGTAGTCGCAATTCAAAGTCAAACAACTGTTCCGGCGCTCTGCCACTCCTTGAAGACGTGTTTAAATCCCTCCTTAGACAGAACCTTCAAAATATCCTCTAAAGCCTTGACAGCCACTGTAGCAGTTGGGAAACTATACTAAAATGTAGTACACCCCCCCCCCCCATTAATTGTCTGACCCTGTGGTACAGTATGGGTATACAACATACCTTCATAATCAAAGAACGTAATATCTTCCTACTCACATGATTCCCATCCATTTTAAAAGTCTTTATGTTACCTGAAACAGGTTCTTTCACTCGTAATATCACTCCCAAAATCAATTTTCCAAGTCGCTGTAAGTATCTGTAGCACTGTTCCTCAGTTTTACACAAAATGTTATTGCATATCTTTGCTCACAAAAATCTGCCATAGTAAACTTTAGAGATAAAAATTTGCAACTGTATATTTATCGGTTGCCTTGACAACAGTACGTATGCCATAAGGTTAACAGCTGATTTGGTTGTTGCCAATACTTCAATGTTTCATACCAACTTGAAAAAAGCTAATTATTGTACTTCGTTTGTCTACATGTTCGCTACTGTCAGTCTTTATTGAACACCCCTCGTATATGTAGCCCACTAATAAAACATGAAAATAGTTTCCGAATAACACATATAACCCAAATTTTGCATAAAGAATGTTTCTAAATAAGTTTGAAATGAGTCTGCGAAGCATTGGTTAGGAATTGTGCAAACAAATTGTACCATTTATCAAAAATTATTCTGCATTTATAAGGAATTTGGTAAATTATCAAACTAATTATAAGATATATCTCCTAGATTGTGAGATATCTTATAATTAGTGTGATTAATTACCTTCTATATGTGGCTGAACTTGAATAAATGATAAATATAAAATTATTCATTGTATAAAAATAGTACCTTACACCCCTTTGAATACAGATTCAACAAATGACGCTCGTTCGTTGGTCGTTAGATTTGAACTCCTGGATGGTGGCATATTCTATTGAATCATATCTCCTCCGATTATAATATTATGTGTTTCCTCATTTGTTGAAGTTTATAAACGTTGAAGGTTAATCTATCTGCTCAATATAGTTAAAAGGTCAAAAAGTTTTTACCCACTTTATAAATATTCCCTTGCGAAAATATGTTAAACATTCATGAAAAGTTACATAAATAATATGGTAAAAACTATTATTATTTTACGATAGCAAAATATCCATTAAGAAGCAATCGCCTTGAAAATATCGATTCCATAACCAAGTGGTGAAAGTAAAGTCGTACCCTGAAATCGTCTTGACGAGACATGCAAGTTTGCTGCATCGCCCCGCCGCCCTCCACCACTCACCCCTTGGCACGTTCTGAACCTTGTCAAGCATAAACTTCAGCTCATGCATAAATATTATCTAATTAGAACGTTATACATGTCACGTGTAAGGATATGAATAGATGACGAAGATTGTAAAATGTTTTACCTACGACAGTTTTTTAAAGTAGCCATTTCAGTTCAGATCTTAGAATTGAAAAGTGTCCCATAACACCATTGTTTCCTTTTATAACTGCATAGGTAGTTATGAGCAATTACTTGGTCAACCCCAATTTTTTCATACTTTACTACGGTCATCAGGATGTTCTTATAAAAGAAGAAACATATAATTTAAGCCCCGCAAGGCCATCGTACAGGTTGCAGAATGATAAGAACTTTCAAATTCCAACCAGTAACAGTGGCTTGCAGGAGACGCGCGGAGGGCCAGTTGTGACAGTACCGTTATGGCTATGGCTAGTGGTTCCTCCGATAATCCTTTTTTATGTGACGGGTGAAACACGTTACTTAGTTTCACGGTTTTAAGTGAAGATCGGGAAAAGTTAACACGTTTTTTGTACGAACATAGCGTTTTGCAACGTACCAAAGTGTGTCCACAATGTGGCGGGTCGATGACGTTAAATGAAGAAAAACACATATTTAACTGTTGGAATATAATCGAGTCTACACCATTTGTTTCGGGCTATCGGTGAAGTTTACAACGGGGAACCTTCGCAACACAACACTGATCCAGTTGCAGCTGACTCGGATGTCGGATGAGGACGAAGAACCCGGCGATTACTGAGGTAATTTCTATTTGTATATAACATATATTAACTTTCCCGGGCTGAATTATGTTTTTTTTAGTTTCACATACATCTCTAAAGCCAGTTGCGACAGTACCGTTATGTTTGGTTAGGTTAGGTTAGGTAAGGTTAGGTAAGGTTAGGTTAATTCATAACATAACCTAACTTAACCTAACCTAACCTAACCTAACTTAACCTTGCGGGGCTTAAATCATATGTTTCTTGTTTTCTAAGAACATCCTGATGACCGTAGTAATCTATGAAAAAAAATGGGGTTGACCAAGTAATTGCTCAGGATTACCACAGCGTAGTTTCAACAACACGGGTAACGGACCAATGAGGTTCAAGAACTGAGAGAGAAGAAGTATAATTGTAATGATTTTAACATCAACTAATCAGCTGTTCAGGTCAATTTAATTGTTGAGTTTTGCAATTTGGATTTGGTACAATGTTTCGTTGCATCACTGTCAGTGGCTTTGAGAGATTATAAACGAAAACATAACCTCTCTTAGAAGTTATGAGTAGTAATTTCTCTAAAGAATTTCTCTCTCTCTCTCTCTTCTAGTACTGTAATTAAAATACTGTACGCCTTTTACGTGTTTTACGCCTTTTGACGACCTTCGCAAGAAGAGAGAAAATGTTTTGACATCCTGATCGGCCTGATGAAGATCCCTATTGTGGATTGAAACCGGTTGCCGTGAGCAACATTGTGGATAACTTTTTTGCAGGTATTTAAACCACTTTATTGCCATATTATTAAAATTTTTGTGTAGTAACAAGTTGGTTGTTACCATTTCACGATTCAAGTTTGGTCCGCTTATACCTTTATTGAACTCCTGCTATTCAAATGACATGATTACAACAACAAAATATTATCTTAATAGATTACCATGCAAAAAATTGTTAAACCACTTATTTATAATAGCTGTATTAATTAATCTCATTAAATTAATCGTATATTTGGGTTAATCAACACAACCAGATGTAGGCCTAATCAGTTATATCGCAAGGCAATAGTAGCTCGAACAAGGTTATGTAGTGAGTTATATACATCGATGTGTAGTGTTTGATTATATTGGCAACCCTGAGTGTGTTTCGCTGCACGTCGTGTGTATGCGTTGCATCCATATTCGACCCTGTGATACAACTAGCTTGATATATTTATGAAGTTTTCAATGTATAGAACGATCCGAGAAGTTTTTAACCGTTTAGCTTTGACGTTGAGACGTATATGCACCTAAATAAACGTCTTAACACAAACATATTTCTAAGTTGTTCAGAATGTCTGCATAAAGGACCTTAAACACGATATTGATGATCAAAAAGTTCAGATGTTATTGATCTCTGTAAATGTAAGGTATAATGTATTAAGTATAATACCAATCTAACCATTGGAAGGTTAAAAGAACTACAAATAAAAATATGACTTTTACCTATATTTTTTGCTATTGGTTGGCCTAAAGATTGTATAGGGTCCAACTTTAAAATGTCTAACTCGTCAGCGGCATTTTGGAGGCCATTTAGCCAGCAATAATCAGTACCTAAATTTTCTTTGTAAGTGAAACGAAATTAATAACTTAGTCTAAAATTCACAGAAGAGGCAAAAGCGTTTACTTCAACACTATAAACTAACTAGTAGTTGATTTTCAAAAACAATTAATGTAGAGTTATGAGATATTGTTTGTTCTGGTTATTGCTACATTTAACACGGTAATGTCTGTCTCGGCACCTAATTGGCTGTAATGGAAGTCAACAATGAAAGAGAGTCCTTGGGGAGCCAATCATCCGACAGCTACCACAATGGTATTGATGACGCTTACCACCAACCACAGCCCCCGACAATCCCACTTGATCGCGGTCGCGAATCTAGAGATTATACCAAGGTGCGATACAACGATAGTATCGCTTAACTTCTACAGCACCATAAGTAGCTCAACTATTACCTTATAATTCACAATTGTTACTAAAATCTACAAAAAACATAAAATTCACAACAAAAAGTAAAGTCAACAAGCTACTAGTATTTTCTATGTTCTAGTTCATCAATATTTTCTAAATCTAACATAATGACTACGTACAGACTTTATGTATTTCATACAACTTATTTATGTAAAACACTAATGCAAACATGTTTTAGTAGTATATGACAATTACACACATTTCGGCAGAAATAGAAAATTGCCACTAATCCTCACTTCCATTTTACATTTCCAATAAAGGATATAGAGAACGAAAGGTGTTTAAGGAACTTTTTAAACTTATCAATATTCCTTCATGCACTCGAGTAGCTAAAGTTATATATATTTTTTGAACAAAAAGCTAATATTTTCATTCAAATAATACAAAGAAAACCCCGTTCATAGTATTTTAGGTAGTCGAAGATTCAACCCTCATGTATGATTTCACCATGAGGTAAGTTCGCATTTTACTTAGTATTTTATAGCTGTAATTTATGTCTATTTTATGTCAACAAATTAGTAATATTACATAGACTGAAGATATGCACGTATACAAATTCAGGTAGTATGATATAGTTATTAGCAGGTTGGGCTAATCTTAAATGCAGTTTTATAAACTAAGGTTTATTTAAATTTAAAAGATATGATTTACAAACAGTGTTTCTGATGCATCGATCTGAATAACTTTTGGCCAATTATAATATTTTATTTTCGACCTAATAAGGTTTATCGATTAAAAAGTAATCTCTATCTGTAGTGAAATTTATCTTCCACTTATTTGTTGTAAGCGGTTGTTAGAAGTTCTAACTTATCATCAGTCGAGCGACCCTTGTAAATATCACAACTACTATACTTAACAGCTAAATATACGCGTTTAAGTGACATATTTCTTGAAGTCAAGGAAACGTTAAACACTTTTTTATTGTAATTTTTATGAGGTTGGTGGCCTCTTTTAACCTTGCATTTGCCCGTCGACATTGGCCTTATTGGAAACTATCTGGATAGAAGAGTGGTTACACTCAACGATCCTCAAGGTCCTTGGATATGATCCTCAAGTGGACCTACTTGCATATGGTATTGGTCTATTAATTAATTATGCTATCCAATTGAAGATCCATGTTGGATAGTAACAACTGAGAATGGAGATTATTTAAAAAGAAGAGAAATAAATTATATCTATACAATATATGAGTTAAGTTTGCACACAATGATTTAAAAAAACTGCTCTTACGATTTCCCTAAAATGTTAGAAATATCTTAGTTTTAGGCTAAAAACAATATCCATGGTAGCCACTGTTCTGGGAAAATTCGTTTTTCGTTAAAAACTTAAAACACAATTTTATTGTTTTTAACATTAGTCTTATGAACTGTCAAGTAGCCATGACAGTTTTATTAAAATGTAAATAAATTAATTAACATATGCTTGTAACAAATCATCTACAGCACAGAAGCAAATTACTAAATATAGTACAAAAGAAATAAGGCATTCCGACGAATACTATTGAGCATTGATTGTACTGTATTATACACACTTGGGTTCTATTACTCAGCAATGGGATTATTACGAAAGTTTAAAAAGGCAAAATCTGTTAAGGCAATTAGATTAATTTAGCAAAACTGAAATGCTATGAATAAGGGAGGAAAACAGGTCCCTTAATAGCCTTACGAGTTATGTATACAAACCTACTGTTTCTTTGATTTGGTTATTCTTAATTTTTATCTTATTTTTAAGGTTCTCTTTAAAAACACAGAACGGCTGTAATTTAATTTCCAGTAATAAAGCATGCTCATGGTTAAATAATATGGCAATGTATGAATTAAAAATAATGTGTATATGATTTTTATTGTAATTTTTTGAATCCTTGTCAAAATTTCTAATATGAATATTTAGAAATTATTAGGAAATAACAACCTTATGAACCTATATTTTGTGATCCATGTTAAATTAGTGTCCATTTATATTTTTCGTTCTTGAGAAAAATCAAATATTGTTTACGAAGTTAATTGAGCGGAGCGAGCGGAGCTCTTATACGTCGACTCTTATGCATTTTGTAATACGCAAACTCCTCCTAGACGGCTGAATCACTAGTTTTCAAATTTTGCATGGTGATAAAGACCATATCGGTGAGTGCCAAAATCTATATGGCGTTAAAAAAGTCTCTCAGGAATCCGCCCCACTGGGTCTCAAAGTTTCAATGCAATCCTTATGGAAGCAGTATTTGACACATAAACAAAGACATATGAGCAGCTGTTGACTTTTGAATGCAGTAAATAAAGGAATAGCTGATAGCATTATTCCACAGATATTAGAACAGAAACGGCGTGGATAATATTAAATATAATCAAATGACGACACTAGCTTGAAGTCCGTGACGTAGGAAGTGGTGAAGGAAATAGTAAAGGTGAGCAGTCTGGAGTGTGGAAACTGTTTATGACGATTTATCTGCATTCCTAAAATTCTATGGGAAGGGAGGAAAACAAGTCCGCGATGTAGGAAGTGGTGAGGGAAGTAGTCAAGGCGAGCTGTCCGGAGTGTGGGAACTGTTTATGACGATTAGATTAAGGTATCTGCAATCCTAAAATGCCATGGAAAGGGAGGGAAACAGGTTCGTGACGTAGGAAGTGGCGAAGGGAGTAGTAAAGGCGAGTTGTTCGGAGTGTGGGATCTGTTTATGACCAATAGATTAAGGTATTTGCAATACAATAATGCTAAGGGAAGGGAGTGATACAGGTCCGCGACGTAGGGGGCAGTGAAGGAAGTAATAAAGGCAAGCAGTCCGGAGTGTGGGAACTGTTTATGACGATTAGATTATGTATGGTATCTGCAATCCTAAAATGCTATGGGAAGGGAGGGAAACAGGTCCGTGACGTAGGAGGTAGTGAAGGAAGTAATAAAGGCAAGCAGTCCGGAGTGTGGGAACTTTTTATGACGATTAGATTAAGGCATCTGCAATCCTAAAATGCGATGGGAAGGGAGGGAAACAGGTCCGTGACGTAGGAAGTGGTGAAGGAAGTAGTCAAGGCGAGCTGACCAGAGTGTGGGAACTGTTAAGACAATTATTTTAAGGTATCTACAATCTTAAAATGCTATGGGAAGAGAGGGAAACAGGTCCGCGACGTAGGAAGAGGTGAAGGAAGTAGTAAGGTGAGCAGTGTGGAGTGTGGGAACTGGAAACCGTTTGTATCAGTTAGATTAAAGTATTTGCAATGCTGAAATGCTATGAGAAGGGATGGAAGCATGCCCACGACATAGGAAATGGTGAAAGAAGTAGTAAAGGCTAGCAGTGCGAAGTGTGGGGAATGTTTGTGGCTATTAGATTAACGTATCTAAAATACTAAAATGATATGGAAAGTGATTAAAACAGGTCCACGACGTATTAAGTGGCTTAGGAAGTAGTAAAGTATGAGCATAGTGTGAGAATCGTCTGTGGCAGTTAGATTAATGTATCTTCAATCCTAAAATGCTATGAGAAGGGGAGGAAACAGGCCCCACAACGGAGGAAGTGGCGAAGGAAGTATTAAATGCTGGCAGTGCAGAGTGGGGGAACCGTTTGGGCAGTTAGATAAATGTATCTGTAATACTTAAATGCTATGAGAAGGGAAGGAAACAGGTTTATGACGTAGGAAACGGTGAAGCAAGTAGTAAGGCTAGCAGTGCAGAGTGTGGGAACTATCTTTGGCAATTACATTAATGTATCTGCAATTCTAAAATGCTATGGGAACAGACTGTAGACTGTAGGTTAAAATGATTACGAAGCACAAATCGATACATATTTTCGATACATGCAATCGTTTGCAATCGAAATTTACAACTGAGTTGACAACAGCATAGTTTTACTCCGTAGAGGCTAAAAACGATTTTTTCTCCCTAAAGAGTAACAATGCTACTTTAGACCTGCAACGCATGCATTAAAAACGACTGTTTTTACTGCAGTATGACAAAACAATATAATATGAACCCTTGATGACTCCGCTCAATTTTCTGAATGCCTCTGCGATCGCCACCTAGTACTATAGTACACTCAAAGGATGTGCGAAATTGGCTCAATGCTAAATACAAAACTTGTAGGTCATTTGGTCATAATGGTGTGGTTCGTTGGCCTGCAAGGTTGCCGGAACTTAAGTCCACTGGACTTTTTTTGAGTGGCTATATGAAGGTAAAATGCAATTTTATTTCTTGAATTTATTTAAATACTTTATTCACTAAAAGAACCATATGTGATTTATTTTTTGTTTTTATATCATCAGCTTTACTTAATTGTTTGATTGTTTGCGAATAATGATTTTTCTGTTGCTAACCATACATTATGTATGATCTTTGACATCTTCCATATGAATTAAGAATAAATTATACTGTAACCTTGACTTTAGTGTCTAAATTTGGACTAGTAGAAAATAATACTTCTTAACTTTATCGTGGGAAATAAACAATTATTACGTCACTTTACCTAAAGATTAACCTTGGCTGCTATCACCAAAGTTTACGATACACTGCACACAATCAGTTAAATGCATTAAAACCGTAATGGTAAAATGTAATCCGATACAGGATTGAACCTAGCATGGCTGAGTCTCAGTGAAAATGTAATTGAATCTGTTTATGCAGGCTTGCATGGCGCGCTGTTGATATGCACGATAGCCCCGACTGTTGTGACATTGCAGTATTAACCTCTGTGCCACCACCACCACCACACGACACTTACAAATCTCGTATTACTCTGTGTTTTGTTTAGGTTGAGTGCGTCATAAGGCATTACGATATCAACGGTAAACCAGCTATGTAAAGTAATATTAGTGAAATACATTCAACAAGTTGAAATATAACTCTATTTATTTTGTAGTAACTTTACAAGTATAAAACAGCAAGAATGTATAGTTTTTAACTAATTTTGCGATCAATTTGTAGAAAAAACGTATCGCTATTAGTAGCATACTTGTTATACAGATGTACTTGTAATACTTGTAATAAGTACAATACTTTATGCACTAGAGTATAAGTTTGCATTTTTGTAATTTTTTTAACAATAGTTATAAGTATTGTAAGTTCCAACTTTTTATGTTTGCTTTATTGGCAATGGTATGTATTCATAATTTTAAGATTTATTGCAGGAATTCGTCGTGGGTTCGTTGTGTGGTTTATGTTTAGTTATTTTCCGGCTTTAGCTGGGTTCGTGTACTAATTTTTTTATGTTTGAGTAAATTGCTCACCTGAGGATGGAATTCAAAATTCTGTAACTACACTAGGCCTAGATCTTAATAATTTTATTTTTACTAATCGTAATATAATCTGCATTATGGTTATTCATCTACCGTATGTTTACTTTGTAATTTGATTGACTGAGCTTTCGATATATAAACTGTAAGGGGAAACGTATTCTGATAACTTATTCCCTTATCTGTGATTTGACCAACTGTCGTATCAATTACCAACATTAAATATACGATGATTTAACGAATCAGAGTGGAAAAAAACACCAAAATGTCTCATGGGTAATTCATCTGACTGTTACATATACGAGCACATATAGTGTGCAAAATAAAAATTTGTATTTTAAGTTCCTCCACTTTTCGTATTGAAAACCCATTACATAAACCTTTGAACTGCATTTTGTCACTAGGACCATATAAAATAGCAGTGTTGAAAGCCTCCATTATTGACTCTGATACCCAGAATCAATTTGACCACACATGGCCTCGAGAGTGCACTACTGTGTCACGGAGTAAATCCCTTTTAATTACAGGTGACCAATCATCTACTCAGTAATATCATCACACTGATTAGTTCGATCATAAACTAGATCAAAGGGATTTACACGTGGCTTGATCAGTCTAATATTGAACGAAAACTCATGAAACATTATGGAACGGATGGTTAATTAAAGTATCGGATAAGTATAAATTTAGTCACATGTTTTGTTGTAATTGGTAATAATGTATAACCACGATGTCGAATTGTTTAATTTCATGTGATATTCTAGTAATGTAGTTAAACCACGAGGAAAAGTAACAAATCTTAAGAAGATAGGGCCTAGAAAATATAAAATGAGTAATGAACACAAGGTAGGGATAAGGAATTTTCTAAAGATACTATCGATTATACTCAATTGAATAAATAATTTTAAAATAGTTTATACAGATAATAATTTAATTACAGGGTGGCTCACAAAAAGGTCGCTATTATTGGATTCAATTGCTATTTTTGAGACGTGTTGAACATTCTCCTACTTGAAACTCCTCAACTACTATACGTCAAACACATATGTAAAAATACACCCTCGATTTCTTCTTGGTTCCAACCATTCGGAACAAAATGGTGGAACATCAAAATAATGGTGCAATTTTGTCAAGTATTTTAATTTGCAAACCCTTTTCTAATTCATTGCTAATTTGTTGCAATGTTACAAGAGAACAAAATTAAAGTTATTGAAGAGATAGGATAGTGATGAATCATAAATGAAATGAGTCTAAATCATAAACCTCCATTCAAGCTGACGCACAAAAGTGGTTATAGACTTTTTTAATCATGCTAGCAAACTTTTTGCATGATTTTGTTATTATTTTTAACTACGACCATTTTTTAAAGTAGCCGTTTCAGTACAGTTCTTAGAATTGAAAAGTATCTCATAACAGCATAGTTTTACTCATAACAACACGGGTAACGGACCAATGAGGTTCAAGGATTGAGAGAAGAGAAGCAAAATTGCAATGATTCGAAATTCACTTAATCAGCTGTTCAGGCCAATTTAATTTTTGATTGGTGCAATTAGTGTTTGATACAATATTTCGATACATCACTGTCATTGGCAATGAGAGTTTATAAACGAAAACATAACCTTTCTTATAAGTTATGGGTAGTAATTTTTAGTAATTAAAACACTGTCGTAGGTAAAGTAGTGTACGCAACTCGCGTAAATAGTAGAAGTTTTTAAGGCACTCGCCAAGGCTCGTACCTTAAATTTTCTACTCGTGTCGTTAACAATAACTTTACGCAATCGTTGCGTAAACTACTAGGACACCCTGTACATAAACACATGTGTATGTATACCATATGCGATTACATATCTGTAAGCTAAATTAAGGAATCGATGCTTTGAATCATGATGGAAATTACTACGACAATAAATCACAAACAAATAGATCTAGCACAAACGTAAGACGAGATTTAAGTTCAAGAAGTAGAACAAGAAGTAGTGGAAGATCGATTACGATTGCATTCTTTTAAATTTCATTCTCCGCCAGTCCATCCAATAGACTATCCATGTCAAGTAGTTAGCATCTTAAAACACTCTTATATCAAATCTCACGTTGCACAACAAATATAAAATAAATACACAGTCTTAAACTTGTATTATATTTATCGATATAAATAAAATGTTGGCACCACAATTATTAGACCTAACATTATAAAACATGACAAAAATCTGTTTATATGAATTATTGTGGAGTTTTTCATTGTCTTGTCCTGTATAAAATAGTTTAAATTTTGACTCACTCTGATTTTGAAGTTTATGACCACTTTTTGAGTTTTTTTTTGTGTACGCTCTTAAATATTTCTGTCTGTGTTTTGTATTTTCCGTGTTTTATATTTCATTTTTCGTCGTGACATGATATAATCTTTACTTTGCCAAAAGGATAAAATAAGAATATTAACAAAAAATATTAAACTATTTGCCAAATAAGTGGGTCGAAAGCACTCAAATCACTTGTTTGTGCCCTATGAGCTCCGAAAGGTAATATCAAACACAAGTATAACATAATAAAACTTTCATTTAAGATTATCAATAATATTTAAACTCAACGAAAACTGTTGAAAGCTGTACCCGAAACTGCTAGAACCTAGAAGTCAAGTTTACTTAGGTTTTGTGTTTCTGCGGCTCATTGTAATGCGTTTTAATTGTCAGGCGGTCCTTGCTGTGCGTGTGTATGTGTCCACAGAACACTTTTTTTTTTGAAGAATTAAATATTCCTGTCAATAAATTCAGATAAATATCCTTGATAAACATCATTGATTATCCAAATACAAACCTGGTAAAATGGCCGTATTAAAATAACTTAATACTCTTTGGAGTTGTAAGGGTACTCACATGTCAGCAGTAGGCGAGGAGGCGGAGATGAGTAGACACCACCCCAGACACACGGCGGCCGCTATCAGCCCTCCACTTCCGCCCATATTAGGACATCTGCAAAAGTATATACATTAGGAACAAATACAATACCAACCATCACAGAAAACATTAAAACCCGCCTAAATTTATTTCGACCTATTTAATTTATATTCAAATAAGTCCGTGTTAAAGATAAATTTATTCTTAGACTCAACCCAAATACAGTATGAATAAGTTGCTCAATGAGTACTTAGGCTTGCTGCTTTGAGGAACACTTGGAAATGTTTTTAGAGGATGAAATATTGTAAACCATAATAGGTTTACAATTTCACCTTGAATTTTAAAATGGATCTTAGATAGAAAAATAATTCAGAGTATTATATTATTGTTTAATAGATGCAGAGATATTCAAAGTGCTAAACATAGTAAGTAATTTCCAATGTTATTCACATGGACACTTGACTTTGTGGATCACTTGTATATTTTTATAAACTAGTAAATTTCTGCTATTTTTTTTTGTATGCTTTGAGCAAACCACTGATTTGCGTGCTCCAAAACGTATAGCGTTATTTAAATTGGGCGTGGGTCTGAGTCCAAAGTGAACTGTTTCTGGATCGGGTGTCATGGTTACGATGGAAAGATTTACAATACCCCGGCTATTGATGAAGCATGTCCTTTTGGTTTGCCCCTTATATCGTCAACATCCTTCGGTAGACTTGCGAATTTGCAGGAATGGTAGAATGATGGGAGTCGTGGGTTCGTGGCCGTGGGGAGATTGATTTCTGTGTCAGTTCCTGACGTGGTATGATGACGATGCGACGCTTCGTCGAAGTGGCAGCTGTGGCATATTGTTGTAGAGGTGATGATCAGTGGATATCATTCGCTTCTTACGTTCATAGTGATTCGATTAAAGTGAGACTATAATTATGTGCCCTAAGGCATCCCAAATTAAGGTCCAAAATCCTTTATGGTGCAAAGACACGCGGTAAACAAATTAAGTTATGGTAATGGTCCTACACTGTTCCTCCTTGGTCTTGTGTGTCCTCGCTCTCCGTTAAACTGTGATAGATTTCATAAAACTTAATGATTTGATTTAGAGACGAAACCAATATTACTTATGCTTTGGTATCTAAGATGTGATAGTTATTACAGACCTCTATGCTATCTCAAGAAAACATCAATCGTAAAATAATAATAATAATGAGATAATTAGTTTGTAAATTTGTGGACTTTTTTATATTTAAAATATACCTATACAGGGTGATATGGATGTTTTGTAAAAATAAAAACACACATACGGACAGACAGGTGCTAAACGAAACGAGATAGGATATATGTTTATATTTATTACTTTGCTTATTTTGACCCAAGGAATCTTTACTTAAGTAATATCCTCATATTTTTTTAGCTTTCTGTATACAAACTCTAAAGCTCCCACTAAAATATGTCGAAATTGAAATGAAATTTTTTTTATGATAAAAATATTAACACCTAACTAGTAAAATATATACTCTTATACATTCTAATTAAGATTTATAGCACTCGTTTTCATTATATGTTGGCTTCAAATCACCTACGCTAGTGTAGGAATATTTGAAGAGATGAAGTGTTATGGGGACCGGAGTATGTCAGCAGAAGGGTGTTGATGTTATGGTTAGTATTTGTTGGTTTTGTTGATGGGACCGGAATATGGCTGCAGCCAGGCGCCGACGTTTCTTCATCTCTTTCCCCATTCCTCATTAATGTACAAGGTTATACGTAAATTTTCCCCATTATTATTTACTTAAGTATTGATAATTAGTTTTGTCTGAAAATGAATTATAATGCATAAAAATATAAATATATGGAGATAAGAAACTGCGTTAAAAGTGGTAAAAATACATTTTAAAACTACATTAAGTGATGTTTGATCATTTTTTAAAGATTTGAATTAATATTATTATGATTTATTTTAGATATGTCTAATGGAATACACTCTGATCCAAGTAGAATTGTAAAAATAACACCATCCCAAACTGACAACTCTCTTACTGGTAAGTAGTTACCGAAGTTATGATGGTAAGACCAATACCTGCTACCACAGAGGTAACTCGATAACTTGCAAGATAACTCTAGTAGGGCTTATCAGATTTTAACGAAAGTTGAATCAAACTTGTTAAACTAATTGATAAGAAATAGTTAGCCAACTAATCTGATACGACTGTCAAATAGAATACGAAATACCCTCGTCACAAAAAAAGTGCAGACTAAGCGAATTTCCACTCGTGTGAATGGGTTTATAGTAAAAAAAAACTGCCTAAGGATGTCAGATGTGTTCTGTATTTAAATAACATAAGGTTTAACAAGTACTTAGGTTTGCTGTAACAAGAAGGGAAAAGCGGTTTTGGTCAAATATATTGGCTAACTAACTGGTTGTGTAACTAGAGAGTGAAGTGGCACTTTTTTGCACGTTTGCACTCGTGTTATTTAGTACATTTTTCCTAGAGTTACTATAAAGCATATAAATAATTGGTCTTTCAAACACTGTACAACACGTTTTAAGGTTTGGTTAAATCCAAACACTGAACGAAATGGGAAACGCTGCACCAGCTGATCGTAGTCGTAATATCTTTAAGTTTTACCAACTTATTTTCAAGCGTACACGGATTACGTGCATGATAAAAGCACGCTGTTTTGTGTTGTTGGTTGGAATACTGGTATGCGCCAAAGTATAAACTGTGTGCCAAATAAGGCTTTCTGTCCTCTGTGCAAGGAAGCCCACTTTATCGGGTGACTATAGGAAAATACATTTTTTATCATAATATATACATAAACAACTAAACTAAAACTATTTACTCATCAAAACGAATTGCAAACTATCTATAAACACTTTAAATGTACTGTTTTCTTTGTAACTTTTAAGTGTAAAACAATGCTTTAATAAACAAAAATAATTTTAAGCTAATTGTGATGGTTATAATGAAAATGGTTTTAAGAATAAAAATTCAAAAAAAAAAACACAATGTTTGAATACAATTAAACCCTATAACACCCATTTTTTATTACTCGGTCTTGCTGGTTCACGAACTCGTTCGAGTTTATAGTCCAGGAGCTGAGGGGGGTTGAGCATGCATGAAAGTAGTACGCAACGTTATTGCTGATTATTGTAATATGGACTGTGGTGATCAAAATTACGTATGTCGCCTATTTCAAAAGTGGTCGATAAGGTGGGGGGAAGGGGCAAACATAGCGGTTTGCGCTATGCGTTAAAACGCTGATAGTTAGAAAACGGTAAAAGATATAACATCGGTTAAAACGTCGTTGGAATTTTAAAAATGTGGACAACAATAATGGTTATTGGGTCCGAGGTCGTATCTCTATAAATAAACAAGTTATTGTATAAAATATGTAAAAATGGACTTTTCGTGTAGTTTTTTAACCGAAAGTAGAATTAATTTGTGAGTGTCTCAAAGAAGTAATATCAAATATCTTTGCTGATAGTTGTAATATGAACTGTGGTGATAAAAATACGCATGTCGCCTACTTTTCAGGGATTACGTGCCGGAAGCGACCGTGCCAGAAGCGACCCAGCCAAAATCGTGCCAGAAGCGACCCTTTGTTTGATAAAGGATTTTACAATGTTTTGTTCAAATCGGTGTTAATGGCTTATAAACAAATCCTATTCTTGTTATAGTAATATGTACCACCTGGAAGAGCCCAATATTCGCCTAAAGAGGTGTTTTAGCATCTCTAGTTCCCAGCTGCTAGCATAGACTCAAGTTATGTGTGGTAACTTAATCAATCAATTTATCTTGAATTTTTATCATTTTATAAGAGCCAATATAATCAATTAACTTATCTTTTCTTTATTTTTCAATTTATTATCTAAATATGTAAATATGAGATGGTGGATGTGTGTTTGTATACTACTTAATTGCACGGGAACCACTCAAAAGATCTAAATAAAACTTCACATGGAGGTAGTTTGTCAAATATAATCAAAATAATGTTTATTTAAGTAGGTAAAATACTATGTTACAATACTTTGTCAGTACAAATTTAATAATTATGCCTTAGTTATGTAATAACATACTGACATAGGCCTAGTCGTTAATTATGAAATCCCTCTCACATAGGCCCGTGCGTTAGAAGTTTCCTCTATCAGTAAATAAATATTCTAAATTGAAAAAAAAAAACAGATATTTATAAAACATGACATGACAGTTAATTGGTAATAATTTGGTTGAAAGAAAAAAATAAATAATAACTACAATAAAAAATAAAGGTATACAAAATACCGGATATAAAGTTTTATTATTTGGATAGTTAGTGCAACTTGGACTAATAAAATCCAGACAAAATTCAAAAAGCAGAAACCATTCGAATCGTCAAACTTTGGATTTTTACTACTAGCCTGTTTGGAGATAGTAGCTTCTTACAATTTAATGAAACTGATGTGTTAACAATTGTTAACATATTATGTTTGGATTATTATTAAGGAACGCGGCAGCGTTCCGCCCCGCCAAGTCCCCCAGCGGTACACAGCTGCTGCAGTGTATATATACATGACGTGACAAAGTGGCTTTTTTACTCGTCTATAGCTCTGAAGAAACAAAAGCTATTAAAATAATTGTTCATCCACTGGATAGGGGCAATCATTCTTGGCAAAATAAAAAAAATAATTGAAAAAAAGGTTGTGTTTGAGCCAAGAAAAACTAGTTTGAAAATTCACAAATTTTCCGTGTTCTCCTTCTTCTCCTTAAATGTTGATGGACCTACAGCCCAAACCACTGGCTCAATTTTAATGTTTTTTATGTTGTTTGAAAGCCCTTAGCGTGTAGATGTGCCTTTTGAGGGTCACAAGTCGGTGCGTTGACCCATAAACCCTTGGCAAGCCCTCAAAGTACGATTTTGGCCCATTTAAATAACATGGGATTAAAATCAAAACAAAAGAAGGATCAGCTGCGATTAAATCTCAATTAATTTAAAATGTTAGAGAAATTCATAGGATCAGCTGAAAAATTATTTTAAAACTTTTATAAAGTATTTTTTTCAGGTATACCGAATGATTTGAGCTACTTACTATATAAAATTACTTAGAGCAGTGATATTCCCCGATACTTTCCATTGAAAAATGCAGTGTACCGATGGTACACTGGTACAGCAGCTCGTCATTTTTAACAGTTTAATACTACTTATCAAAACATATGAAACCTAGGAACTTGAAACTTAGTACTAGTACTAAGGTTAGTTTTAACATTGTTTCTTCATAATATTGCCAAAATTTATTTAACTAAATAAGGTTAGTTTTATGTTTTGATACACTAAAACAAATAAAACAATCGGGAAAATCCGTCTACGTATGTTAAACAAGCAAAAAAGTGAATGTAAAAAGTGATATGTAAATTTAGGATAAAAATGAGTTTTTCAATATTTGTTTTGCCTTATGCTATTTCTAACAAACCTAATCTGTTTGATTACATTTTTACTTCTCTAATAAGGGCTCAATTTACACTAGTCTTTAGATATACGGGTTTAATTATCGGAACACTTATGTAACACCAATGCATTTTATGTGTAGTTGTGCCCTGGTCTATATATAAGAGAAAAGAGGATTTTTATTTTAACTGTTAATTTTCTACAAAAATAAATACAATCTAACAAAAAACCACTAAGTGGTAACACTTCCCCCTCCAAGTCAGCAACCCAAAAAAGACAATAAATCACCACTTTTCCGCCAAGTAAAACAATGTAATGTATGTAAGTTTGGCCACTTGGCGGCAGACTTTTGCTTGATCACTTTAAAAAATACCATAAAATTAGTTTCATTGAGCAAGTATCTCTCCCAATAGTACATTGCTAGATGAGAGCTTATTTTACAAAATTTGACCTTATTTGTGTCACATTTCATAAAATCATAATAGTGATGGTTTTATATTTACTGATTACCTCGAAATTATTATACTTAGTTGGACTAATTAATTAGAGAAGTTGATTTGTGAAATTATCCACCAACGTAACTTTAATGAAAAAAAAACAAGCAAAAGTCTGCCGCCAAGTTGCCAAACTTACATACATTACATTGTTTTACTTGGCGGAAAAGTGGTGATTTATTGTCTTTTTTGGGTTGCTGACTTGGCGGGGGAAGTGTTACCACTTAGTGGTTTTTTGTTAGATTTGAAATAGATACTTGGACTCTTTCTTCAACGTCCTGTCCGTTGCAAAGCATACGAATAATTACAACAGCTTGTTTTCATTTAATTATTTTTTTCTTTTTTCATTGCGTTTAAAATGGCCCTCCGATATTTATAAATAATTCCTCCCCTTCCCCCAAATTTACTGCATAATAGATAAGTAATTGTATTTCCAAATCTCGAAACTGAAATGAAATACTGAAATTGATCTTTAGGAAATACACATTTCAGTTCAGCCTATGACAGATAATTAATAACAATGCAATAGATTTATTGACCTACACATAACAGTTCAAAAATATAAAAATAATTGATAAAAATAAGCTATATGGTTTAAATATTAACAAAAGAAATTATTTACAAATATACAAATCGTACGTTTACCACAACATATAGCAGGTGCAAAAGCTACAATAATTGTGACATAACCGGGATTATAGGCCTAACAAAAGCCACAATTTTTACAAGCGTTTTAAATTTTTTTGGGATTTTTTTAGCTAAATCATCAGCTGGATAGATAGCTTCGTCATTATAAATATATACAGTATATACAATAAATTCCTACCCTTTTCTTGCCTTATAGTTGGCCTATTATTTTTGAGTTAGTAGAGACGTCTTAGTCATTTTTTGTGATAGCAGGTCAACAACATCAGGGGTTGTAAGCTGCCGCGACTAGAAACCTCAAAATCTTCTTTATTTAGTTGTGCTAGAATACTCTTTTCCATATAGGGAATAAGCTATTACCGTAGGTCTCATTGAAAGACCTAGACCCGGGACCTATTTCATTTTTCGTTTTGATGCCCCTAGAGAGCAAAAACACCATTCGTAAAAATATATGTAATTGGTAATTTAAGTAATTTGGTTATAATTCATTTCCATTCTAGCTCCTGAGCTGTTATATTCAATGTGATAAATAGGGTTACATACCTTATAATCCGACAAACAGCTCAAATAGTAGGTTGTTTACATGTTTCGGCTTGTATCGGCCATTGTCAAAACATTGCAGTTGGAAAAAAATACTTATCATTGTTTACTAATGTCCATAAACTTTTACACACACATACACGAACGAATAAAAAAAATAGGCCTATTACAATAAATGCACCTGGAGTCTACAAACTGTTATAGTTTGCTTATTTTATTTATGGATATGTGTTGGTAAATGTATACTCGTATGAATTATACGATACAATTTACATAAAAAAACGATTTTTTCTTCCCCAAGTGGGAATAAATTTAGTCTGCAGGACTGCTGCGGCGGGAGTATTTTGTTATGTATTTAATGTGACAGCAAATCGTTTTAATGGTTTTACAGTGAAATTCTGTTTAGTTTTTGTTAAGAATATAAGTTGAATCGGCGTTAATTCATTACTCGCCTCCCGCACCAAATTCTTGGGTCGCTAGCGGCACGGTAGAAAATTGGTGGGTCGCTAGCGGCACGGGTCGCTTCTGGCACGGTCGCTTCTGGCACGACACCTTTTCAGGTGATCGAGAACTTTGGGGAGGGGGGCAAAGATGGCGGAACGCGCTATGCATCGAGACGACTGTAGCTCGAGAACGGTACGAGATAGGACATCGGTTAAAAAGTAGTTTTAATCCAAAAAAATATTACCAATAGAAAAGGTCACTGGTTAAAAAGTTGTATATTAACTAATAAAAAAGTTATAACAATAATAAGTTTAACAAAATCTACATCGTACACCTATTTTGTTCGAAAATCGTATGGATTGTTGATAAATAATAGTGTAATTCCTTAATTACTCGGCTATATATTAACTAGATGCATTTTCTTATAAGAAATAAATATATTATTACGAATACATTTGGTTTAAAATGTAAAACACGGCCTCCAAACTACATATAATACTTGGGGTTTCGCCGAAATCAAATGCATAATACAGACTACCACTACAAATCCAATTTTAATTATTATAAAGTTGTAGGTTATTATAATATGATTATGTAACAGATTCTTATTCAGTTATGCCAGTTATTCAGTTCTTATTAACAGTTGTGCCGATATCAGCAGCACTGCGCAGCAATTATGACGCAACCTATCGGACGAACCCCAAGGCGTTTGGAGGCCGTGTTTTACATTTTAAACCAAATGTATTCGTAATAATATAGTTTTTTCTTATAAGAAAATGCATCTAGTTAATATACAGCCGAGTAATTAAGGAATTACACTATTATTTATCAACAATCCATACGATTTTCGAACAAAATAGCTGTACGATGTAGATTTTGTTAAACTTATTATTGTTATAACTTTTTTATTAGTTAAGATACAACTTTTTACCCAGTGTTGATTTATTTCTAATATATAAGCACAAAATTTGTTATTATCAATGAATACAATGAATACAATGAATTTATTTGGCCAATCAACAACAACATTGTTACAGGCTATGTCAATGTACAAGCATAATGTACAAGCATAAAATAAAATAAATATCATGAGTTAAAAATCTAACCAACCAAAAATCGATCAAAACCAACCATGTGAAAAAAAAATATGTTCAAGACCATGCACAAAAAGATACAAAGCAAAACAAATGCAGTTCATCAAAATGCATGCACCATGCAAAAACAGCAAACAGGTTGTTTAGAGGAAAACTTAGGCTACTTAACTAAATACAGTTTCAAAAACCTCTTTAAATTTGAAAAAAGGATTTTCAATTAGCCAGTCTAATATTACGGTTTGGAAGTTCTTTCTTTCCAGATTTCTCACATGACCAGGAAGGTGATTGAACAGTTTTATTCCTGAAACAGGGTATGACCTAGCTCTTTTATCAGTCCTGGACCGAGGAATGACAAGCTTAGAACTAAACCTAGTGTCATGATTGTGCACTGAACTGGTTACATATAGTATACATATCAATTAAGTCATCCTGAGTTTAATGTTTTGTTTTGTATGCTGTAAAATGGAGATGTCCGTTGGAAATAAATAATAAATAATAATATTAATAATAATAGTGACCTTTTCTATTGGTAATTTTTTTTGGATTAAAACTACGTTTTAACCGATGTCCTATCTCGTACCGCTCTCGAGCTACAGTCGTCTCGATGCATAGCGCGTTCCGCCATCTTTGCCCCCCTCCCCCCAAGTTCTCGACCACCTGAAAATCAGGCAACATGCGTATCTTTTATCACCACAGTCCATATTACAACTATCAGCAAAGATATTTGATATTACTTCTTTGCAACACTCACAAATTAATTCTACTTTCGGTTAAAAAACTACACGAAAAGTCCATTTTTACATATTTTATACAATAACTTGTTTATTTATAGAGATACGACCTCGGATCCAATAACCATTATTGTTGTCCACATATTTAGAATTCCAACGACGTTTTAACCGATGTTCTATCTTTTACCGTTTTCGAACTATCAGCGTTTTAACGCATAGCGCAAACCGCCATGTTTGCCCCCTCCCCCCACCTTATCGACCACTTTTGAAATAGGCGACATACGTAATTTTGATCACCACAGTCCATATTACAATAATCAGCAATAACATTGCGTACTACTTTCATGCATGCTCAAACCCCCTCAGCTCCTGGACTATTATCCAACTCTACACCTACTATAAGCAATGTTTTTTCCCTATAAAAAAGTTGTCTTAAATATCATTTTACTACGCCAAAGACAAACGATCTCGTACATTGCATTATTGAGCGGAGCGAGCGAAGCGAGCGAAGCTCTTATACATCGACTTTTATGCATTTCGTAATACGCAAACTCCTCCTAGACGGCTGAATCAATCGTTTTCAAATTTTGCATGGTGATAAAGACCATATCGGTGAGTGCCAACATCTATATGGCGTTAAAAAAGTCTCTCAGGAATCCGCCCCACTGGGTCTCAAAGTTTCAATGTAATCCTTATGGAATCAGTATTTGACACATAAACAAAGACATATGATCAGCTGTTGACTTTTGAATGCAGTAGATAAATAAATAGCTGATAGCATTATTCCACAGATATTAGAACATAAACGGTGGTATGGATCATAAATATAATCAAATGACGACACTAGCTTGAGGTCAGTGACGTAGGAAGTGGCGAAGGAAGTAGTAAAGGTGAGCAGTCTGGAGTGTGGAAACTGTTTAAGACGATTAGATTTAGGTAGGTATCTGCATTCCTTAAATTCTATGGGAAGGGAGGAAAACGGGTCCGTGACGTAGGAAGTGGTGAAGGAAGTAGTCAAGACGAGCTGCCTGGAGTGTGGGAACTGTTTATGACGATTAGATTAAGGTATCTGCATTACTAAAATTCTATGGGAAGGGATGAAAACAGGTCCGCGACGTAGGAAGTGGTGAAGGAAGTAGTCAAGGTGAGCTGTCCGGAGTGTAGAGAAACTGTTTATGACGATTAGATTTAGGTATCTGCATTCCTAAAATTCTATTGGAAGGGAGGAAAACGGGTCCGCGACGTAGGAAGTGGTGAAGGAAGTAGTCAAGGCGATCTGTCCGGAGAGTGGGAACTGTTTATGACAATATTAAGGTATCTGCAATCCTAAAATGCTATTGGAAGGGAAGGAAACAGGTCCGCGACGTGGGAAGTGGTGAAGGAAGTAGTAAAGGCGAGCTGTTCGGGGTATGGGATCTGTTTATGACCATTAGATTAAGGTATTTGCAATCCTAAAATGCTATGGGAAGGGAGGAAAACAGGTCCGCGACGTGGGAAGTGGTGAAGGAAATAGTCAAGGCGAGCTGTCCGGAGTGTGGAAACTGTTTATGACTATTAGATTAAGGTATCTACAATCCTAAAATGCTATGGGAAGGGAGGAAAACAGGTCCGCGACGTGGGAAGTGGTGAAGGAAGTAGTCAAGACGAGCTGTGCGGATTGTGGAAACTGTTTATGACTCTTAGATTAAGGTATTTGCATTCCAATAATGCTAAGGGAAGGGAAGTAAAGAGGTCCGTGACGTAGGAAGTGATGAAGAAAGCAGTAAAGGCGAGTTTTTTGGAGTGTGGTAACTGTTTATGACGATTAGATTAAGGTATCCCCAATCATAAAATGCTATGGGAAGGGCGGTAAACAGGTCCGCGACGTAGGAAGAGATGAAGGAAGTGGTAAAGGCGAGTTTTTCGGAGTGTGGGAACTGTTTATGACGATTAGATTATGGTATCTTGGTATCTACAATCTTAAAATTCTATGGGAAGAGAGGGAAACATGTCTGCGACGTAAGAAGAGGTGAAGGAAGTAGTAAGGTGAGCAGTGTGGAGTTTGGGAACTGGAAACCGTTTGTAGCAGTTAGATTAATGTATCTGCAATGCTGAAATGCTATGAGAAGGGATGGAAGCATGCCCACGACATATAAAATGGTGAAAGAAGTAGTAAAGGCTAGCAGTGCGGAGTGTGGGCAATGTTTGTGGCAATTAGATTAACGTATCTAAATTCCTAAAATGCTATGGAAAGTGATGAAAACAGGTCCACGATGTAGGAAGTGGCTTAGGAAGTAGGTATTGACATATGTTGAGAACCGTCTGTGGCAGTTAGATTAATGTATCTTCAATCATAAAATGCTATGAGAAGGGAAGGAAACATCCCCCATGACTAGGAAGTAGTAAAGGCTGGCAGTGCAGAGTGAGGGAACCGTTTGGGCAGTTAGATAAATGTATCTAATACTTAAATGCGGTGAGAAGGGAAGGAAACATGTCTATGACGTAGGAAATGGTGAAGGAATTAGTAAGGCTTGCAGTGCAGAGTGTGGAAACTGTCTTTGGCAATTACATTAATGTATCTGCAATCCTAAAATGCTAAGGTAAGAGACGGAAACAGGTCCACGACGTAGGGGGTGGTGAAGGAAGTAGTAAAGGTGGGCAGTGTTGAGTGTGGGAATGGATTAATGTATCTGCAATGCTGAAATGCAATGGGAAGAGACTGTAGACTGTAGGTTAAAATTATTATGAAGCACGAATCGTTACATAATTCGATACGTATTCAATTGTTTACAATAGAAATTTACAACTAAGTTGACAACAGCTGAGTTTTACTCCATTGAAGCTAAAAACGAATTTTATTCCCTAAAGAGTAAAAATGCTACTTTAGACCCGCAACGCATGCATCAATGACGACTGTTTTTACTGCAGTATGACAAAAACAATATAATATGAACCATTGATGACTCCGCTCAATTTTGTGGATGCTTCTGCGAACGCCACCTAGTTTATATACTTGTTGGATCCTTGGTCCAAAAAGCAGTTGGTTGTTTTGCGTGTCACCCTTATGGAAATCTAATTTTTCGTCCTAATGCAACTCCTCACAGCACATTAATTGCACACGTTACAAGTTTTAAAAAGTTAAAAGCTATTTTATAATCAAAATCTCACCAAACCCAACTAATCATAGTCATTCCTTGATGATTAAATTCTTTGATACAATACACCCACTTACAAGGTAGTAGGAAGCAACTAGAACATTTCTTTGTCTGTAGGTTTGCTACGGTAGGGGTATAATTATTTATTTTAGTGATTATTTTTGAAATAATCACTATTACTTTACAGTTAGATTTTGAATTTTTGCATTACATTTCGTTTTTAATTCTCACTATATCATCTTAAAGTAAAATTTACAGTTAATTTATTAAAGCATACTTAAAATCTATTGTGTACTGGTGCACAATCAACCTCACCTAGGAGTTTACATTATAAACTGAAAGTGCACAACCAAAACATATCGCTTACATGATGAGGTGGGTAAAATGGAGGCGAAACATAACAGCGAGATAAAACACAACTCAACTCGCAACAACAGTTATAAAAGTTTTACAACTGTTTTATACGTTGTTGTTACATCTTGCGAGACCATGTTACTGATATTTTTTTCATTATTGGTGCAAGTTCTACTCGAGTAAGCTAAGTCTAGATAGCTTTGACGATATGTCATACACTTGTATTTTAGGTTTTTGTTTTTATGATACACAACTGTTGCTTTTAATTTACTTTAGAATTTTTGATCTATGTTATGCAGCAATGTGTTAATATTTATATCACCTAGTAACATCCATAACCCATCATCCCCTATTTACATACTAAAATAATAGTATAAAAATAGATAGAACAACTTTCTAATTGTATTCGTTCAAAACTGACTAGCTTCTGTCTTATTCTATCTCATTTTACAATTAAAAATCATAATATTTCAGCTATTTCATATTTGATCTTTTTGAACTTAGTATCGTTTAAAAGGGAATTGGAAATGCTAAATAAAAGTGTCGAGACATTTCTCCATAAAATCAGACATTTCTGAGTAATTTAAGTTTAAAAAATTAAAATGGCCGCCATTTTGAAATTTTAGTGTTAATCCAAATGAATATATTTTTTGTAAAATGGGTATCTTCTACCTTAACACACATGCCAAGTTTCATAAATATCCGTCAAAAAAATCTAAAATTAAAATCGTTATGTACAAAATAAAAAATGGTGGATATATCAGGTTAACGGAATGATTTTGGAAAAAAATGTTATACTTGGTTTTCTGTTTATTTTGACCCAAGGATTATCAGTACGTAAATTTGTCCCCACCTTTTTTGAACACCCTGTATCTGTATTATATGCATTATTATTATTATGTACAATTATATTTATGTATAACTGTATTGGTAATATCCATTTGCTACGACATTTAGTACTAAGTAAATTATCTTTCAATATATTTTGCTTGTTATAGATCCAAAATACCTAACATTATACTTAGATTATGTAAACTATGGAATATCTTTAAATTCAGTAAAATAAATTCGATAAAAAGATCTACAAATTAATCTCATGTGCCCATAAAACCCACACACCCCGCTATATCCACATAAAAACCATATAAACCAGATAGTTATACCAATATTTCCATCAACCTGAATCCCTCTTATGATAATAATTGATAAAACCTTTGAGCGGTTAAGTCAGGACATAGTTTTGTGGACGTTATAAAGATTTAATCAGCTATTCATTGTTACAGGTTGAAGGCCAACCCAGCTGATCGATTGGATCGTTGTGGACTAGGAGTGTTGACCTGCTTTGGGGTTTAGAATTTCTTGCAAAATTTACTTAAGATCAGTCTGAAAATATTTTTATAGAGTCCATTTAAGTTTTTAAATTCATATATTACTTTTCGCTTAGTAAAATTTCACTTCCAAAGCCATATTACATCTCGCCATTTGCTGCATACAATATAAATAATAAGTATATAGTGCTTTATGTAATATCTATCGCGCGAAAATATTAACCTTTTTAAGTACAAAAAGTATAAAACAAAAACAAATTTTTAGTATTATGTTAAGAGGTTTCTAAGCTTAATTACACGAGTATATGGGCTTATATGTACCATGTGGTATATTATTTTATCTTCGATGTATTGCAGTGTTACATTTTTGCTATTTTCAACTGTCTTTGTACATCCAGCTGGATACAAAACAAATAGTTATCATTCACCACTAAATATAATAATGATCCCTAATATAACTAATCCCTAACCTGAATATTAATCTTTATCCAATATTTATATAAATATTAAATATATATCTTTGACTATTGGTACATCCCCATTTTGAAGTTGTTGCCAGTACTATTGTCAAAATCGTCGTAGTTGATGTGAGCCACCAAAAGAGATTATGCTGATCTAAACTACAAATTTTCGTCGAATACACACACTTTCTTCCAATTCAAACTAATGGAATTACTCATTGTGAGCATTACTATCATTACTATAGCAACTGTTATGACCCATCATGATCAGTAATAAAAAATAAGGTAACTATGTTCTACTTTATGAAACATTGTCGACAGCTGATCCATAAAGATGGCATGTCTACTTCAGTATACAAAAGCCAATGATGATATATTGACTTCTAATAGACGGGGGAGGTAACATCACCTAGCACCTAGGAATTGGATTCACCTGGTAAAAAAGGAAACCAGGGGCCCATTTCATAATAAAGTACAAACTAATATTATTAGTAAATCAGCTGATCGCCCAATGAAAATCTAATGGAAATTACAAGTTACAAGTTGTAACTTGTAACTTGTAGTTTATTATGAAATGGGCCCCAGGTGTAAAGAATAATATAATTGATCCTGACTTGTTGGTGGTGCTAGCCGTTGAAGTGGTCGAGAGCTACATACTTCCACTAATCGAAAACACACGTTACTACTACTCTAGGAAAATATGCAAACACTTGAAGTTTCACACGTAAAACTAATATATCTTACGTGATAAAATACGTACACAAAAATAAAACCAAGAAAATGGGCAAAGAAGTTAATATTCCTAATTATAGTCGCAATGTTGTTGTTCTGTTATTGTTTGACAGATACATCAAGGTGAACCACACTCAATAACTAGAGGTACAACGGGTACACCACACAACTCTTGAGTGATGAAAGTTTCATGGAAACTAAGCCTTCCACTCGGGGAGGCTCGGCGCGGCGTCCAGAAGACAAATAATTCACGTTCAATCTCGATTCAATGATGGCCTCTGTAGCCGTGTCCATGGCTAACGTTGCCAACATTGACTATAAAATCGTGTCAACCTATATTGATTCAACTCAACAAACATAGTTGATGAAATTCCATCTAATTAGGATGATTTTATTTAAACGTGTTCCTTAAGATACGCCTAATTTCTTTGAAGTAGATGTACTGACCGTATTCGTAAAATGAGTCTCAATTCGTTCGAGCAAATATAAGTACATGTATTTTTGAGTTGTCCTCATACTTTAAATTTGATTGGGTTTAGGTTTACAGAATCAATCGATTATTTAAATCACCGAAAATATAAACTCTGTTCAACTAAAATAATATCTCTTTTAAATGGAAAAATTTGATTCTATTTGGGAAAAAATACAAAATTGCGTTGCGAGTTCTAGCTTCAAAACTAGTTAAGCGACTAAAAGGAAGATGTGGGAGGGAATGGAAATGTCACTAACAACTGTCCACAAAGCTCTCTGAAGTTTAGATTACCCATTCGCATCAAAAGAGATAATCTTGAGAACTTAGTAAGCTTTGAAGATAATACCGCTAGCATGTATAGACCATTTCAACAACCCTAGTAAATGGTGTGGGACATGAAAATGGGGTTGAAAATTTCTACTATATACAATTTTGTTTGACAATTGACGAGGGCCTTTAACAAGTCGGATTTTAAATAAAGTTTGGCTCCCGAATAAGTAATTTTATACAAGCGTCTTTTTGCATTGAGTTACATTGAAAAGTTTTGCATTAAAAACTCTCTCCTTAAACGGCTCTATTTTCATCTAGTATCTTAAAATGTGGACTTTTTTATTTTGTACCCATTACTGATTGACTTAACTAATGCCATTTTTCGAATGATACCCGTAATAACCATCATTATATTCTACAGGAGGCAAATTATCTATCCTTCTTCTTCTAGTATAGCTTACCAAAAACACTAAATAATCTAAAAACTGGAATGAAAGATTTAAAAGAACTTCCTTTTAACGTAGCAGTGATTAATGGTGTGGCCTTCCGACTCTGAAAGTTCGGCAGAGGAAACATTGACTCAAAGGTCGAACATGAAGTAACATTCTTCCAAAGTATCTCGATGAACTGAACCATACTTTTTGATAAGAAAGTTTCTTCTTTTTACAGTGTTCTTTAGATAAACGTGCCAAGATCAGATGCTGTAACGTACTGAAAAGTCTTAATGATAATAAAAAAAACCTGAACGATGTAATTAAATTGTGTGAATTTTTTTTTTCTTTTTACTCACGCATGGACGCATATACAGTATACGATTGAGTTTCAAAGACACCTTTCCACACCTTTCATATATTTTTAGATAGGTTACTGATAATTCTTTACAGTTGTTATTTTTAACACTCTTAGATCTGATATATGCGAATAAACACAAGTCTTTAAAATGTCCGGGTATAGTTGGGAAACGTAATTTAATTTAGAATTTTGCAAACAAAACTATGCCTCTATCAACCAATGATTCCCTGAAAACGATTCGGAGCTACTAGCTTTGGAAAGAAAATTTGTTCTCCTTAAGAAACACGTGAAATAAACGTTAAAAATCGTCGTGTTAAAATTATTATAATTAATAAAATATTTCGGATAACTGTTCTTCAACTGACTACTACAATTTATGTTTAAGAAATATAGGTAGTTTTACATTTTGTTAGTAAGGGTTACTTAGGACAGGTGCAATAATATGCACTAGATTTCATATCAACTTTATGCCCAACATTAGCCCAACAAATACTAAAAAATTGAGCACTTTTTACATCGGCTTTGCCCCTTATAATTTTACACTATCTTTCTGGAAAAGTGTATTTGTATAGTAATTTTTGTTTCTTAGTCAGATGGATGACATTTCTGTGTTTTACAAATTCTTAGTAATTATTTGCATTTAACTAAATCCCGTACGAAGACACTCACATTATAACAAAAATCAAGTAACCATTCATTGAGTTCCACTTCGTTAGACTACAGATATAAAGTGAATACAGTGCATATGAAATATTTAAAATAAAAATAAAATAATATCAGAATCTGTGACTTTGATCACGTAAAAACAATTATGATGATTTCCAAACACAATTTTTTATAAAATTATAACGGTAATTAACCCGACAATACCCTGATTTAATAAAGAACGCGGTCTAATTATTGAGTTGCCACAAATCGTGGTGAATAAAATAAATGTTTACCAAAAGCGACTCATTTCAATATATCGTTACGGTTGTGCAATCTGGTTGTATTTACATAGTGAATGCAAAACATGTTTCATTGAATATTAATAGACTCGGAACATAGCGGATCGACGTTGGGTGGTTGTGACTTTTGAAGCAGAAAGCAGGGACGGGTTGGTTCGCTGGTTCGGTTAGAGGCTATAAATTATTACCTGTCTGTGATGACAAGCGTGCTGGGGTGCTGGCCTTTGAAGTGGTCGAGAGGTGCATACTTCCACTACGTTACAAACACACGTTACATATCCGCGGAATTATGTAATAATTAAAGTTTACAAGAAAAACTAATATAGCTTTCAAGAATACATAAGTTATAAAACTTTTTACCCAACAAATGGGTACCATAGCCATTTTTGCAAGGTATATAAATGTTGATTAACAAACTGTCAGAAACAAAAATAGATGAAATGATTCTATACGATGAGTGTATTGTTGGTTTCAAAGTAAACACTTTCTTTCCCCTTCCAAATATGGTGAAGAAAAAAATGTTTGGAATAATTAACTAATCTATTTGATGATATTTTATAAATACTCCCACCGCAGCGAGCCTGCAAAATAAGAGAATTCTATTTATAAATAATTCCCTAAAATATGTCGGATTCAATCAATATGTAAATAACATTCGATTAAACGAGTATTTAGGTTTGCTGCTACAGGAAAGGTAATTGGGTGTGTTTTAGCGAAATATTCTTAGCTTAGGATAAAATAAATCAAGTTGCCAAATTTTATCAGAATATATTCAAGCAAACCAACCACAAGAGTTTACTTATTCACTAAAAGAATAACATGGGAATTTAAAATTTAGTTGTATGGAATTTTCTCCGTAACCATTTAACATTCTAACACTTAATCTCATACTTAATCATTTGGTTTAAGCTGTTTCATTTAGATGTCCCTAAGAGTTAAGGGAATGAAAAATTACGATGACACCTAAAGGTAATAGTTTTTTTTTTTTTCACAATATGTCAGATTCACTATATACCCCCGCCACAGCAAACCTGCTGACTAAGCGAATTTCTATTTGACTGATTGGATTTACACTAAAATGTCTCCTTAAAAATATCACATTTATTCCCTATTTAAATAACATTAGTTTAACGAGTACTTAGGTTTGCTACAACAGGGAGGGTAAAAAGGTGTTTTTTGTAAAATGTTATTAGTTTAGTATGAAATGAATTCATTTTCCAAATTTGATCAAAATATGATCATAAACAAGCAAACTACAACAGTTTACTTATTCGCCATAAGAATAACATGGGAATTTTAAATTTACAGTTTTTTTGGAATTTTCTCCGTAACCATTAGGCGCATAATAACGCTTCAATATACTAAATTATTTGTTTTTTAAGCTCTACAAAATGGTTTGGAAAGAAAATGCTTAATTTTAAGTTTTTAGGGTCAAAAATGGGAAAACCCAATTTTTGCCCCATTAAACCAACATAAACCCCTGTTCCCATAGTCCGATCATGCTGGTTCGCGAACTCGTTCGAATAAACGTAGGTTTACACGTTTGTACCAAATTTCATCAAAATCGGACGTGTGCTCGAGTTATCGCACTAACGGACATATATATATATATATCGAAAATATATATATGAATTTAAACGGACGGCGTTTTCGGTCTCTAAGGACCTCAAAACGAAAGAGTAAATCGGTCCCGGGTCCAGGTCTTACCATGAGTACTAACTTATTCCCAATATGGGAAATTCGCAAAAATCAAACTTTTTCAACGTTACAATGAACTTTTTCGTCACTCACATGTTTTACGGGCAATATGAAGCTGACCTCAGCAACAAGATTAACCTTGCGCACTTTTGCTCCGGATGAAGGTTCCATCCTATGTTTTACTACAAAATATGTTTAATTTGTCATGAGAGAAGTTTTATTCCAACAACGATAATGTTTGCCCAAGTACTACCTATGTAACTTAAAACTACAGTTATTAACAGCACGGACTTTTTATCCATTACTCTTATTAATTCCAAAACTTATGGTTCATTGGAAATATATTTTATAAATGTTTCGGTTAATACTTTTGGAGTTTCCATTTTGAGTCTCCTTTAAATACATTTCTAGTTAAATAATTACATTTCACCTTATGTCTCATTGACTTCGGGTACAGATCGGGAAATCTCGTTAAGGTTGATAAAGAAAACTATACAAAAGGCTGGCGATAATAACATTTACACGTTGCCACATACCAAACCCCTGAATGGAAACTATTTACATTACAGCAAGTTTAGGATGATATTTGTTTTTAAAGAATGTGTAGATCTGCAAATGATGGCCAACAGTTCGCCAAGACAGCTTACGATTACAAAACTTACCATCATAAATTGAATTCCGAAGATTTATGAGATGGTTTTGGCTTGTATTTCATATTAAAAGTTTCAAAAACTTATTTGAACGCAAATTAAAGGCTTGTGATATTATCTAGTCATTATATATTATTAGAACTGCATATCGTGGAACAATGTATATCAATCACTCAAATCATTATTAAACTGGAACTGTTTCAAGGTCGAATACAAATTTTTCTAAAACCTTAAAGAATCATATCGCAAAACATATACAGGGCGAATAAAAAGGCAAGACCCCCCCCCCTCTAATATTTTTCTAAGTAGATATACAAAGATATCCTTTTGGTGGTCGTGCAATCTAAGCAGGAAGTTTCATTTTATGATTTTAAAATTTTTGATTGTGCCCTCAAAAGCGGGGATTTGGGGGGGGCAACTCAAATATTTTAAATGTAAACCCCCTTTAAGTGACACCTCATTTTGAAGTGTTTACAAAAACTTAACTGAAATGAATGGTGAATGGTGAAAACTAGAGCTCGCTATCTTTTCTCCATCCAAAATGGTAGCCCGTCAAATGTTGTGGAAAATCAATGGTAATATTGGTACGTAATGGTAATATTGACTACCATTTTGGATAGAGAAGAGATAGCGAACTCTGGTTTTCACAATTCTTTCAGTTTTTGTAAACACAAAATGAGGTGTCACTTGATAGGGGTTTACATTTAAAAGTTGAGTTGCCCCCCAAATCCGCTCTTTTGGGGCGACACTCAAAAATTTTGAAATCATAAAATGAAACTTCCTGCTAAGGTTGCATCACCACCAAAAGGACATTTCTGTATATTTACTTATACAAATATTAGAGAGGGGGGTCCTTGAATTTTCATTCACCCAGGTTAAATTCATAAATTCATCCAGGTTAATTAATAAAGCCTTGTTGGCAGGGAAAACATTATTTTAACAAACCACCCCGCTATTTACACTAATTATATGAATTCAGCTAAGTAAGATGCAATATATACAACGGTAAGACGATATATTGTTCGATACAACAAGTACAAGATACAAGTATTCTTAATACTTAAAACGCCATATAAATTTACAGAAGGACCTTAACCTTTAAACATAGGAATTCAGCATAAAGGCTTAAGCAACGTCAAAGCTGTTCAAAAGCACCACAAGTTAGGGAAATTGTCAAAGGAATGCTTGTCGAGTATATAATTGCTTTACGAAAAGCCTTCCGATCACCGTTCTACAACAGCTATAATAGAAGTTACAACTTTTATTGGAAAAGTATTAATGTATTTATAAAAATAAATAACCTTTTTGTAATCATATATAATTTTGCTAAATACCGTACTCATATAAGGCCTACTATATAATACAACACGTTTTGATATCCTTATATTGTAAGTGACATTTGACGGTAAATTCTTATAGTATTGGTGTGAATATATCGGAAGTGTTTGTAGACTTACTTAATTATATTCGTTAGCTAGCGCTAACATGTGCAATAATAATTTGAAAAGCTACATTTAATGTACTTTTAATGCTCATTTTTTTGTACAGGTCCTTAGACTTGCCCTGGAATGTTACTTTTCAGATGGTAACCAAGGATTAAATACATTGAAAATAATATCGTGTTTGTTGATAAATGAAATAAATAGAGACTTTCCGTTTAATTCACTCAGTTTATTAAAATAGGTAGTCATTTAGAGAGTCTATATTAATTGAACTGGAACAAAATATGTTGGAACGTAGTGCTCGACCTAAAAAGTAGGACAGACTTGTTTATATTTTCACTATATTGGGAAATATTCAAGAACAGTGATGTCCCATGTATAATCATCATGAAAAATGTTTACACCAACAAATATCGTCATCTTGTCTACAAAAACTGCTTTGGTACAAAGGGCAAGGCAAGCCTGATTAACGACGATATTATTTTTAGAAAGGTCTCAGTCGGGAAGGCGGGGTTATAAAAACAAGTGTAGTATGCGGTAAAGTTAATTATTGCTCGATCAATGAATGCCTCTGCACTGAGCAGAGACCACCATTCTATTGACTACCGACTTCATGGAATTGTTTCATTAGCATCTCAGCCAACTTTGGCCTTAACAATCGATTGGATTGCCTTTGTGCGATTGATTTTTACTCCGTTTTACAATCCAACTTCGGTTACAGAAGAGCTAACTGAAATGTAATTAATTCTGTATTGCATTTGATTTATTCTTGGCGAGATATAAATTCGCAATGACAAGACACAGAAATGGGGATGGTGTGTACTCGTAAACAATGTTGCATGTTTTGCGTTATACTTAAAGTATTTTTAATTTTTTTTTGCATGCTGAGATTGTCTATATCGTGTTCACATACTGTAAGACAACAAGGAGTTATGGTTGTGGTCGGTGTTTAACTATGGAGCATAGCGAAGATCTTTGAGATCGACTTTAATGCAAACTTTTTAACACATTAACTCAATAACGGCTGAACATATTTTAGCTAAACTTGCCAAGGTTGTTTTGTCAAATGTTTGGAAGGAAATGCTTATATAATTTAAAAGTTACTCAAAGTTTTTTTTATAATTTTAACATTGGTCTTATGGGTTACCATGATGGTTACAAAATAAAGGCGAAAGACGTAAATGTAAACAAAACAAGGAATCATAGCATATGTTAAAATAAAGCCACGGCCTAAACACAGTACAAAGAAAACAACATGGGATGATGAGCACTGATCAAACAATACAGAGAAAATTCTAAAATTTACATTTAAGTTGCAATTTGGAAACGACCACTGATCGATTAGGTACAGGAATTTTACGGATTTTATTTACGTAGCTAAATATGGTTATAACAAATAACATTTATCTAATGTTATTGGGAATTAAAACCACTATATGATTCTGCAGTTCTAAATAATTAAGTATTCTCAAATCAATATTTTTATCTAAATAGGCTGTTATGAACATGATTTCTTATTATTTACTTTGTAATATTTTTGTTGTATTTATTGTTGTGTTGGAAATGACTTGTGGTGGGTATATTATTGCCTAAGAAGGATACAGATTTTTTTGCTTTTTTTTCAAGAAAATTTCCAATTCGCATAAGAGTGACATGAAGGAAAATTTCAGAATGCATTCTAAAAAACTGCCTGATATTTGTAGAAAATGAAGATGAGCAATAAGCACTTAAAACCGAAACGCATGAACATCTTCTGGCAATGTTTTGAGATGATTAAATGTAGAACACTTGCTTGAAAACCATGCCATTATTTATGCCTGAATTGCAAAATCCAGATCTTCACCAGCCAAGATTGAGAAAATGTCGATTGGTTTAGGTTCAAGGTCGGGTTCAAAAGAGAACTGTGGGTTCATCAGATGACAGTAGCAAGCAAACACAGCAAAAATATCGATACAAAGGATTATGTATGTAATGTCCACATATCAGGTCAAATTATGACACCGTTAATCACAAATAAAATACAAAGGTGCGTGATATTTACGAAAAAGAGGCTAACAGACTATGCGGAGCCTGGCCGGAATGTAAGACTTTGCCTTGCACTACATTTTTCAGTATTATGCACAAAGTATCAAGCTAAATGCTTCGCATATTTAAAATAGTGTAGCTTATTGTACTTCAAAGGCTGGCATAAAAATTATTTTTAAATAGGATCTTACAATAATATTCAGCTACTACATTTTTTACAATCCTTGAAATATTTGTAGCCTTTTTACAAATATCAAATTTATACTGAATACATTTTTTTTTTGCTAGGTGAATGAATGAATGAATGAACAGTTTATACCAAGAAACATTGGCTACGGATTTCAGCTGTGCTGATCAGCTATAGATTTTTATACATTAAATAAATATATTTAACGTAAGCAATTGCTAAGGGAAACGCTGTGTGCCTTCATGTGTGGCTTCTTGGTTTGAGGTAACCGGTTCTTCTTTGTAGCAACCGGCAATAGCCCAAAAACTACCATCCATTTTTGTAGCTCAGGTCATACACAGCCGTTACGGGTTACACACCGGTATCACAGATTAATGTCGCCGATATTTATGTCGCGGGCATGATGTCTGCGACATATAATAAAATGCAACCATGGGAAGAGGCACGTGCTGGCGACATGAAAGTGAAGGAATCACAACATTCATCAGTTTAAATCATGTAATCGTCAGAAGAAAATGATATGTTGTTGATGTTGTTTTTTCTACAAAAACATTAAAGATAACTTCATGGTAATTTTTTCAAAATACATTGTAGTTAATTGTATTACAGTACTTACGTAATATCCTTATGGTGTCAATTGAAGTATAATTGAATAATATTGTTTATCACATATCACAATACTACATTTACTACATCACACCATAAGGCAATTAGGTAAGTAAAAAAGCGCCAAAACTACTAGAAACGTGTTCTGCGCATGCGCGGGCCCAAGAGACACGAGACATGTCTGTCCAAACACCGACTGGTTGGTTCGCTCGAGACACGTCTCTGCCACACGAGTCGCAGGCAACGTGTCTGCGACACTGGTGTGTATAGCTCCATAAGTTAACATAGGTTGGTTTTCGAGGGGCATGTCGCAGGCACGAAAAATATCTGCGACATCATGTCGGAGATACCGGCGTGTAACCCGCCTTTAAACATTGGTTTTAAGTACAAGAGCTATTTACCTTCCCGTGTAAGATAGGATATTTATTGTCGGGTATGTCAGCCATTACTTAAATAGGTAACTCAGTTAGTGAGAGGTTCCGGGATTGAAACCCATCGATTTATGTCGTCTTTATTACAGAAATCACTTCTTGATCAGCATTGTACGTGTAATTATATTTACGGAAAGCAAATAAAAGAATAACACTTTTAAAACATATATTTACGCTTATACTGTTAACTCACAAGACGGTAAATATACATAACAGATGGTAAGTGGTGATCGATTTCGATTGGACACTCCAATCATCATCAGACCCAATAGGCGGAAGCCAAGAATCTTGAATGGCGTCCATACTTATATCCTATTGGCTACCGGAAAATACATTTCTTTAGGTACAACTGGAGTCGAAATGTACTTGTTCATTATTCCGTTTATTTATAATTTAACATATTTCCCTATAAATATAATTCTTCTAATATATAATTATTCTCAAGGATTCATTTCATATCCTTTTTTACAATTCTTTAAAACACATAGCTTATCCTCTATTTTTCCTATTGCGCGGGCATTTTGTAACAGGGGCTGTGCGACATTTGATCTTTTCGGTTGTTGTTCCTCCACGCAGATATGTGTGGTTTTTGAAGCGGTTAACATAGTACACAGTCTGTCCAATGTAGAAGCTATCACAATCGTTCCGATTGATTTTATTTTGTAGATGCCCGAAGCGTCGAATTTGTTACAATATTCTATTTCAGGATGCAGTATTTTACTCATGGTGTTCTAAGTCATGTCTTGAATCTGTTAGCAGTCCTTTGTGTTGTAGTCCCCATGTAACTAAATGTTACATAATCTGATGTGTCCTTTTTCATCTCTTCTAATATTGTTCAGCTGTGTAGTTTATTCTGGCTAACGATTTTTCTCCACGTCTTTCTTCCGATGTCTACTATGGTTTTGGTTTGAAATCCATTAACTTGCGCGATCTTCTTAATGGTGTCCAGTTCTTTCTTGCTATTGGCTTGGCTAAGTGGGATCTTATATGCTATATAGTCTTTACTTATAAATAGCAAGACTATATACATAAATGTTGACACAACGCCTGCACTATGTTACGGTGTGCAAATCTCAGTACTACGCGGAGGCGTATCCAAACAGTAACTTTGGGTGATTTAGCTCAACACTCACCAGCCCACAAACATACAAAGCAAATACCACAAAGAATAATGAGAATCGACAGGTTTCAGTAGCCTGTAAATTATTATTAGTCAAATATAAAAAGTTAATATAGGGGTGCTATAGAAGAATTTAAAATTAAAACAGTAATTAAGTCATATTATATGTTTGATAACTGGCTATTTGTGATTGTAGAACACAGGAAACACGAAATGAGGATTTTATGGGACGCAAAGTCGAGTTCGAATAATTGATGGTTCTACATATCATTAATCATTGGTAGGGGAAACACAAATGAAACATGGGGATGCAAAAATAATGATCAAGCTATTTCATTTGTTCTGGCAATGCTCTACGTGTAACCTAATTTTGAATTCAGTAGTATGAGTTCTTTTAATTTTAAAAAGAACATGGACCAGTTACACTAACATAATTGTGGAACAATTGGACTTTTATTTTATTGCACATGTCACAAAAGTATTTAATGGATTTATCCAATTATGTACATAATATACAAGGTGTCTTGAAACCATATGAACAAACTTTGTCACGTTATTCAGTATGTCAAAAGAACAAAAAAAGTTATATAACATATGTCCTATCTTATTAAGTTTTCGGCCTATCTGTATATATGTGATTTTTACAAAAACATTCATAAATCCTTAACTGTTTGAGCTACAGCGTTCAGATTATGTATAAATATTTATCATATTGGTCACTATGTCTTTGCAAAATATGAATAATAACTCTTGAACCGTTTAAAAACGGTTTATAGGTCCTTTATAGTCTATGTTGACGGGAAAATGCAAGGTTAAAAGAAAAAAAGAAGGGAAAAAGGGTAAATATGTATCTATGTATTCATATACTTTTCCAGTTTTTTTTATTTTATCGCTTGTTACAATAAAAAAGATCTTCAATGACATATACCTTTTATTGATGTAAACCCTGCCGACTCTGCACTTTTAATACGCCGTTATAATTGAATACTCGCCGTTTTAATAAACAGTGAAACGCCACAAAAACATTCACATTTGATAACTGGATGACTCAATGTTTATAACCCTCCACCCTATTTTCATTTATTTCTTTTATTTTTATTTTACCTTCCAACGGTCAAGAACCAATTTACAATATGTTGTATAGATGACTTAATCTAACTTAAACATATACATACAAAATAATTTTTGACAATGACATGCAGTAAATACAATTTGATTTGAGCAGTATCGAAATAGACGTACACAAAGCAGAACTTTAAATAACAACCAATAAACAAGAACAACAAACAAGAATAGTAAGTGAAAAAATAAGTGAACGACAAACAATAAATATATGAGTTTCAACAATAACAATAAATATATGAGTTTTAAAATAACAATAATATATGAATTTCAACAATAACAGTAAATATTGTGACACACTAGCAGTCGGTCCATCAATCATCTCTCACACAGAATAGCTTCATATTTTATAAAATAATCTTCTTTGTGAATGTACGCCTATTGTCATATTAAAGGAAAATAGTGGATTTTATCTATATTATGTAAACTCTCTGAAAAACAAAAATTGAAGGCAAAGGGCGAAATATATTTGCGTACACAGACTAAAAATAACCTATACGTCTTTAGCCCAATGCCGGCAGTAACACTTATGCCCAAAGGTGGGTAAAATTAATGATGACGAATATATGTTTTTGTTTCACGATTTCTTTCAAAACCTTACCTTATAACAAATCACATCACGTAAAGAAACAAAATATTCCAAACAAAATATTATGTTATTTCAACATTTATATAAATAATGGTATAAACATTTTATATGCGGATTAAATCTAATAGGTTTTGTTAACACACAGTTTTATAAAGCCAGAAGTTACTTGATCTATTCATGCTGCAGGCAGTTAAACAACAATGTTGATCTTGTTCCGAGAGAGATTTTCCTGGCACTTTACCTCTTGATAATGTCCAAATTATGTAACAATTTACGATTCAAGGAAAATTTTTAAATACAGTGAAAAAGGGTTGCTCTCTCACATTCAATTGAACACTTATACAAATGAAACAACACGTAACCTAGTGGAAATTATATTCATAAATACTCCAAATGAGTTCATGTGAGTTAATTATCAGTTTGTATCAATAGCCGTCGTTCTTTTATAGAGAATATAGTGTAAGCTAGAACAAGTCATCAGTATAAAACCACTATAAAACTTTACAGCACAAAGTTATAAAGTGTAAGGTACCGGTGACCATGTTTTAGCGAACAAGAAGCAGTTGAAGAAGAGATACAAAGTGTGTTCTTCATGATTATAGACTGCTACTGAAGATTGGGTTCCGACGTGCCATACATGACAAAATGAAGCTTTAGAGATCATAAAGCAAAACTGGAGAGTGGCGTGTAAAAATGTGGCAGACTCCACTCTTATCGATTGTCGTCCCGAATCGAAGTTTTTTTTAAGTTTTATTTTGAAATTCTTGAACGTGTTTGTTAAGACACAAGGGGTTTCGTGAAACAGCTACAGTCTAAAAAAGTTAATAAATCATGTAGAGACTGTATAATATTGTTTATCGAAGAAAAATGTTGTCAATTCAATATCTGAATGGCATCAACTGGGTAAAAACCATTTGGGTGTTTGGCATTATATACCAATTAATAAGGGGTAATTATTTAATTATTATTAAACAGTTTTAAATATATAATATTAAATATCTAAACAGTACTCAATACTTGTTCAAACTGAACAAGAAGAACCAGTAAAATGGTACAACGGGGCTTTTCACAACAAAGAACAAACAAAATATACCAAAACATGTTTTATTAAATACAAATAAAATTAAATCATAAACTGAGAAGAAAATTGACTAATTTAATAATTGCATGATGTTTTAATTTGTTAATTTGTGAAACTGTATGGTAAAAGTTAACTTTATATACATACAATTACCCATTATTTATGCTTTACAGCAACTGCAGGGGAAATATCATGTATAACACGAGCGCAAAGTCTCTTTTCTGTACACAAGAAACTTTCCACAAACATTTCTCTCAAGCCACTAGATACACAAATAAGTATATGATGCGCGCACTCAGTGTTTGTGATTGTGGGTATGCGTAAACGAAATGTAAAATAAAATAATTGTCTCATAAAATAATTTGAGGTAACTTAAAAAAGTCTTCAGTTGAGAATTCTGCTGTAGAATAGCCAAGGACAGGTTAGTACGCAGAGGTTAACTTTAACTCCGCGTAGACCTAGTGAGAGCGATTTTTATTTTAAATCTTCCTTGAGCAAGTCGCTATGATACTTAAATCTATTGATCTAGAAACAAATAATTATAAACACTTTGCAGTTAATCATTAGTGTAGTTTATAAGTATATGACCGACAAGCCTAATATTAAATAGATTGAGATTTAAGGTTTTGAAGCGTTCTTCAAGTTGCAATTTTGTTTGGGAGAGATCTTTGCTTCCCGAATTTTCTTGTGCTGTTTCACAATTGCAGTACATTATCATTATTTTGGATATATATACACGTTTATACCGGTGAAGGAAGTAGATCCCTTGTGGGACATAACTCCCTAGACATATGATCCAAAAAACCAATTAAACTACTCTCATATAAAAGTAAGGCTTAGGAAACGTATAGGAGGTAAGTACGAAGAAATAGATTGTTGTATTTGACCTAAACACCTTCTCCCCAGAAAACGTAATACTACCTTTAGAAAAATGGACCAACATACTTTAATATTTATTTTAAGATATTTTCAAGAAGATGGCCCGGCCCCATTATTGAAATTTTCTTTGTGTAAATTAAAGATGAAAAGACCCTTGTAAACCCCGTCCTCGACTTCGGCATTATATTTCGTAGCGTATTGTATTTTTCATAACAAACCCTTGACGTGTTTCCTTTGTTTAAGATTCTAAAATGTACCAAAATCATTCTCTAGAGAATGTCAAGACAAAAGAAATTGTGGATTGAAATACAAAACGAGATATGCATTATTAAAAAGCCTCTAGCACAGGTGGTGAGAAGGAACAGCCGACGCGACTAAGTGAACTGGAGACAAAGGAACAGTTAAACGGGCCAGACAAAGGGACACTGGAAATATAATTAATTTCAGAGGAAGACACAGAACTGTCATCTCACTATATAGTTGACTTTTATTGTCTGGTCATTGAGTATCCAGTACATTCTTAAGCCTTCAAAAATTGCTTTTTCCTTCAAAGTTTTACCCTTAAAAAATTAAAATGTCGTACTTTCATTATGCCCACCATATAGAGCTTAAAACACAAATAATTTTGTAAATTGAAGCGTTGTTGTACAATTAAAGCTTACAGAGAAAATTCCAACAAAACGTTACACTTTGAATTCCAATGTTAATCTTATGGAGAAAATGAAAACCGTCGTAGTTTGCTTGTTTATGTGTACAGCATATGTTAATCAAATCTGTCAAATTTACTATAAATACTATAAATATTTAGTAAAAAACGTGTTACCTTCCCCATATCAACATTCCGAGTACTCCGAGGAATGAAATAAATTGTTAATGGAAATGTTTTAGTTAAAAATCAGACAAATTGAAATTCGCTTAGTCTTTAAATCTTCTGGGGCAAGGGCATTTAAAAATGCCCCCGCTGCAGCAAACCTGCAGACTAAGCGAATTTCAACTTGTCTGATTACATTTTTACTAAAATATTTTCATAAATAAGACATATTTATTCCCTATTTAAATAACATTAGATTTAACGAGTGCTTAGGTTTGCTACTACGGGAAAGGTAAAAAGTGTTTTTAGACCATACATCAATAGTATAGGATGAAATAAATAAATTTGCCAAATGTTGTCAATATATATCCATAAACGAGTAAACTACAACAATTTTCTGTTTCTCCATTAGAATAACATGGGAATTTTAAATTACATTAATTTTTAATTTTCTCCGTAACCGTTAGGCATACAACACCGCTGCAATATACTAAATTATTTATTTTTTAAGCTCTACAAAACGGTTTTGAAATAAATTGCAAATTATTTTGTTTATAGGGTCAAAAATGGGAAAATCCCATTTTTACCCCATAAAATCCCGATCTCATGGTCCGATAATGCTGGATCGCGAACTCGTTCGAATAAACGTAGGTTTACACGTTTGTACCAAATTTCATCAAAATCGGATTATTTTTGCTCGAGTTATCTCGCTAACGGACACACGTTTGTAGACTTTGTTTATGAATTTTAACGGATGGTGTTTTTGGCCTCTAGGGACCTCAAAATGAAAAATTAAATTGGTCCTGGGTCCACGTCTTACCATGAGTACTACGATAATAGCTTATTCCCTAAATGGGAAATTCGCTAAAAGATAAAAATAAAATCTCATTAGAATATTACAACTTGACAAAACACTCAATATGCGAGTAATTGTAAGTTAAAAAAGAGAGCATACAGTTAATTCTACCACTAGCTCCATATCTGCTTAAAATGTTGTGATTTTACATAGTTCTAATACGTGTTAGTAGGCTACTCCTTAAGCCTAACCAGGTTGTACATTGTTCTGGTGAATATAAAAGTGCGAGTGTTTAGTAAATAGATTAACCAATGTGCATGTTTGTTCTCTTGTTAGTTTAGTGTTAAAAATTAAAGAACTGAGCTAACCATAGAGGTATATATTATACCTTGTAGGTGAATATTATATCGGTGAATATTATTACGACATTGGTGACCATTATTCGTTTCATGTTGGAAATAGGCCAAGTTCATGCAACACAAAACAGACAATTAATGAAATGAAATGAAAAATTTCTTTATTTAAGAGGCGAAGTTAGGACTAGCGAGTCCTCTCTGCCACTTAACCTCTAATAATCGTATAGTCCTTTAATCTTTAATAGTATGCATTTCTTAGGAGATTTCTTTTTGCGATATTTTTTTTAATAAAAATATAATCAGATTAAAGTTTCGTTGGAATAATAAAGACTTTAAATTATCATAGGCATTGAATATTTCGGTTTACTGCTCAAAATTGTATTATCTTTCTTGCTTCATAAGAAATTGACTGATTTGCATTAATATTAAATTTTGCTAGCGTAAAACTTAAATTTCATTAGATGGATATTTTTGCAATCGATAATTTTAATTTCAATCAATGTAACGAATATTTTCAATAGTTGATATTGTTTATTTCCATTTACAGAAATATTCGTTTACATATATATGAAAGATAATCACGAACAGGCTTCAGATAACTAAGTCAATCCGTAATACTGTACTAATAGCAAAACTATCATTACATGTACGTAGCAATATTAATACGTTTGGCAGCTTATATGAGACCACGTATTAACTTAGACCATAAATTACGCTCGGAATCAGGGTTTAAACTAAATGTCACACAACAGTAAATCCTCCGTGGTCCAATCCTTGCACTAAATATATTACAGTACAACTAATGACAACATGTATTACAACGGAATGAAATAGTTACAACTAGTGCAATCAAAAACCATCGATCGAATAAGTTATGGAGACAAAAGTACGTATGTTATTACTGTATTAGAGATGATTTTCCGTTACAAATTATAAGTGGATTTTACGGAATTAATTTGATTTCGATTTCGGCTAGTCATTAGTGATAAATTACTTCAATATTAGGTCCAACAGTATGTTGAAAATTGTAATTTTTCATCGATGGTTAATAAAGATTAAATGCTGAAGCTTGTGTGTGAATTAGTTGTAAAGGCACATAAATAATGCAGTTGTATTGGTTGCAAAATATGACTTCGTGACCAATGTAAATTTTTGTTTTCGAGACCGAAGAATTAAATATACTGTTAGGTTAGCTATGAGTGTATGTGTGATAAAGCATGATAGATTTTATCTAAGTTTTATGCCATTTAAACATTTTCAAACCAATATCTATTTGAATGAATTTACAAACCATCCCAAGGAAATTAATTTATTTTTATCATGAGATATTAAAATTTGGTCAACATAAAACAACTTTGTTCTTCATAGCAAATTAAATTACTAATGTTACCAATAGTCTTTACTGGGCGTGAATCTTTAGGTAAACTACCTTCAATTGTTAACAAGGTTTGCATACAAAATCATTGAAGCAACTAGGTATTCATTTAGTTGGCAAGTTGGCCGATTTAGAGATATTTTTATTTTTATTTTGTTTCAATAAACAAAATTGCATGCTTCAATAATTGCTGATGCTGTCAATAATTATTTTCAAATTATGGCTTTTAAACTATGACCAAGCAGGTTTTACAAACAAAAAAAAGGGGGAATACGCTATTTTATCTTATAAAATATTACATATTTAAAACATAAGTAGTTTTTTATCGTTTTGTTTAAAAAACAATTGGCCTAACGGCAATAATTGTAAATATGATTGTATAGTACAGTAGTAATAAATAAATGTATCATCGAGAATAGTTATCCTTGCTAGTTACCTTACCTCATGGTCCATTTTGTCTGTGCTCAAAAGATGTTTTGTTTTTATATAAAAAATAAAAGCCATATTTTAAGCTTTTATTCAGTTTTTTTTAACTGGAAGTATCAAAATGTATATTTGAAAATTTGGCATAAATTAGCAGTCAAAGTTATAAGAGAATTGTTTTACAGCCCTTTAAATATTGAGCACCAATATGAAACGGCAATCTTCATAAGGGTTCACGGTAAAATATTTGATATGCTCCCACTACACCAATTAACGCACTGAAATTATATAGGCTACAACTCGAAAACTATACAATGTATTTACCGTAAATACGCTGTTATCTTATTTATGTAATCTAATCTCTCAACTACAAAAGAAATTCAACTTTCAACACAATTCAGATTTGATATACCTACTAAAGCGAATGTAGAAAACTTAACAACCGTACTTCTGTATTCAAATGACCTAAGTGTTTCCAATCGGAATAGTTTAAGCTTAAATAATATTTTATGAGCCAACTCCTTTAAAGAAAATGGTGAATATGGTAGCTATAGAACATGTAAATATAAAGCTTTATGTGACATTGAAGGCGAGGGTCTAGAGTACATTCACTTCAACTTAAGTGAACCTCATAACCTCAAGTCCTCATCACGGGGACGTGTAAAAACCTTAAAGTTTGTCCCCATTGACGTTCACCATAAACCCCATAGAAAATTGATCATGTTTGAGCAGAAATGTCTGTATTTTTGCTCTTGAAACATCTATCAGTTGAATAATATTACAGCACCTTTTTTAAAACAATATTTTGGCTCATAACTTTTTAGGAAAATGCAAGTGATTCATAACCAAGCTTTTGTTTTACTTCTTTTTTCACTATATCTATATGGGTAAATTACATTACAAAGGATTGGGTTAGGGTGTGTGTGTTAGTCCCAAGTCTTGATTAGGTAGGAAAGGAATGCATTAATGATTAATATTTTACTTTTTATTTTTCTGTGGGTGCTTGCTGAATCCATAAATGAATTCAAGTTATTATGTCGAAGCGATCAACCAACGTCAAAAAACAAATGTGACTAGGATAATTTGGTAGTCCTACTTATTATTACATTTTCGTATACTTTTTTAAATTATAACTTATCTACTGTTATGAGCTAGCTGCGTCTGGTAAGTGAGGCGAATAAAGTTTTTTTTTTTTTTTTTTTTTTTTTTTTTTTTTTTTTTTTACTGTGTAATCTCGTAAAAAATGTCAATTGTGTTTCTTGTTAAAATCAGGAATGCAAATTTGTTTACAGGAAAATGTTTTTCCTACATTTAGCATAAGCAGTTTATTGTATAGTATGTTATTGCGGCCATTTAGTAGTGTACAACCTTAACTTCTCGCTTGATTTGTTAGTGTTAGCTAGATAGTACAATTATTCTATATTGTTTAACTCAAATTCCTTAAGCATGTTTTTATTACAACAAAATTAAACAAAACAGGCTTCACAACACAATGTAAGCAATACATGCATCTCCTCCATTTTAAATAATTGTTTTCACATAAGGTTACAATGTTGGCTTAATGCAGTGTTTATGGCTTGGACACTATATTGTAGTTTGCCCCGAAGATGCGTTAATGCAACTCATCCAAAACGTCGGCCACTGTATTTGTCAACCCAACTTCGCCGACACAGTCTCTCAAAATATTCAACAAATACTCGTACACTGAAAAAAACCCTATTGTTACATATAACTAGAAAACGAGTGAGTTTAGGACATGTGCCTTTAGGTCATTTTTTCAGTTTTGACTCCAGGAACCACTTCCTGAAGTTTGTCAGGGTTCCCGTGAAACACTCTGAAGATTAAAGGTAGCCTACATAGTAGACATATAGGGAATGTAGAAAAGTAAGAAGTATTACTGTACCTTTCCAAGGTCACGATGCGACGCACGGACTGGTCAGCCCCGATGCGCTTCCATCCCCTGAAACAAATATAATGCTTAACAAAAATATATTGTGTCTCTGATAGGCCAAGTGACTTTAGACCAAGTGTAAGTGCCATTTAGTTATAAACCTGAAAATAATTAGTTTATAAATGTAACTGGCAAGTCACTGGGTACTAGGGTGTACTTCGATAGGGATATGTTTACTACTGTTTTGTAGGTGTTACACGTCAGGTCTTAGATCACAGAAAACATACTACTATAACCTTATTACAGGTTATAGTAGTATATTTTCTGTGCTCAGATTTATAAATGGGTGTAAGGAGAGGTGCAAATACGTTGAATGATGTAAGGCTTTACAGGGTCAATGGTTTCCCAACCAAACTTATAACGAGCAGAGGCAAGTCCTCGTTCGTTGTAAATCCAATGTAATTATATTTCAAGTTAGACATCCTAGCACCATTAGCGCAATTTCAAGTTTTGTATAGAGATGTTAATGTCAAATAGCCTAGGGCATTAAATTTGGGAGAAAATAGTAATGTAATTATAGCATATTTGCAACACCATGATATTTGACGAAACTCTATACACTGGAATAATGCTTTATTTTTAACCAGAAAACAAAGTTTAGTAAATAAGTGTTGAGAAGAACAACACAACAGTTAATTATTCATTGTCCTGTCTAATTCAAAACGTTTAAATGCTCCTCTGGATTACAACAAAGCGAAAATAAACATTTAGAAAACCAAGACAATATGATGATACATAATACACTTTAATTACTACTATGTATCTACAGAAGGCACTATGCGAAAGTTGTTTAATAATACAAAATACCTAGTACAGTACAAGTTACTGGTAAAAAGTTACATAAACGGCCTGTTAAGCAGAAGCCCTTCATATATAATATAAAAAGGGGAGCTTTTTCATATCTAATTTTCTTAGTTAATTTATGTAAAGACAAATGTACTCTCAGTCTGATACATCACAAATATATGTAATATTTACGACTTTTAAACACTCAAACCTGAATAACAATAAAATTAATACGTTATTCAAATGTCCGTGAAAGTGTGAAACAGATTTATCGGTCGGCTTGAGCGAAGCCTGACATCTTAAATCCAATAGTGCCAACCTTGTAAACAGCGAGATAAGTGGACAGGTTGGCACCACTGAGGCTTCTATTCCCCACAAAGAGCTTGAGTGAATTCTCAGAACGGCTGAGAAATATGTGGGTTATTTTATTTCAAATATAATAACTCAGCTGATACAATAATGATGTTTATTGTTATCATATGTTTATTGTTATCATATGTTTATTGTTATCATATATTTATTGTTGTTGTTTGTTTTATCATAAAGGTAAAAGGTGTTTAAAAGTCAGCGTCAAAGATTTTGAGGCATTATTATGCACACAAATAGATATAAAAATACACAGCTCGGGTAGTTATAATTGACTCCTCTTTATGGAAGGAGCCAATTTTAGATTTTTAAAAATTCCTTTAAAAATGTCACTTGCAATGACCCCCTTAAACTCCTACCATTATTTGATTTTTCTTCCTGCGTTACTTAATTATTCGGTGAAACGTGTGCTTTTCTCGCTACAGTCACCTTCAAGCGCGTCGTACTCTTGTGTTTTTTTACTAGCTATTATTTAGTACACAAAATCCATTTTAATAGTTGTCACTCGTTCACGAAGAATATTTAGGTCATGGACATGTTCTTTGGTTACATTATTAGTGTAATTTAGCTTTGATAGAAAATTGGACTCATATTGTTAGGGGATTTCAATTGAGTCCACATCAAATTTTGATCGGGAGCAACATTCTACTTCACTGGAAAAGTTAGTTGCAATTTCAATTACATAATCGTTTATGTAAAAATACTGTAAATAACATCAAGTACCTAGTTAGGCTACATGAGTTTTAGTCAAATATTAAAATTAAAAATTCCTAATAAATATCATGAACTATGATTAAGGTATCAACAGAAAATTCTCAAAAAATGCATAAAAAAATTAACGATAGTAAACATTTAACATCTAATTGATAGACATTTGAATCATTTTTTAAAATGCACGATAAAAATGATAAAAATTATAAAACATTTATTTTAAATTTAAATAAAAATACAGAATAAATAAGATGAGTATTAAGTGAATGAAATAATACATAGACACGTTTTGATTAAAAACGTGTATTACATTTTTATAAAAGTATATAACAAAATAATTGCCCCTACACTCTGCAGTGACAAAGCAGATATGCCTGTAAGTTGCAGGTGTATAAATGAAGGCGCTACAAAACTACGCATAGGCTGATGCACTTGCACTTGCATTTGCTCAGTTATGTTACAATACAACTGAGCAGGAGAAATAAACACAGACTATACGGACAAGCCAGGCTTCTAAAAGCTTGTAAACTTGTAAACAGCTCTAGGCTTCTTCAGTATACGTAGAGTTTATTTTTAATGCTATGCTAAGCTTTCAATACGTAAAACAATTAAACATTTAAACATAAAAAAATGTTTAATTGTTTTATGTATTTATTCGTGTCCGTACTGTGTTTATCTTCTAACGATGTTAACAACTGATCAACTCTACACTATGTACCTGAAGCTGACGATGGTGTTTTAACACCGAAACATGTCCTGAATTGACATATTTTATTGAGCTGTGACGGGAATTACGTAAGTAATTTAGTCTTACATTATGTCCAACAGCTCAGGGGCTACACACATGGATTTAAAATCACGGATTCAAATTGTACGGGGTGTATAACAACTCAAGGGCCATATAATAGTATTATTTATATCCGACTAAGTATATTTTATTACATTACTTTGCATGTTTTTACCTTTCCGTTTATTCCTGGTCTGAATTGTGATTTATTTAGGTATTGGTTGTTAGCCTTACTGACACCATTGCTTTCCTCCAAACTGCTGGAAACATCTTAGTTTTGGGATAAAAGTAATACGTGAAAGCACATGAAAGTCTCTGTTCTAAAAATCCCTATTTCTATCAAAACTTAAATGTTAATATTTTTAACATGAACCTATTGGTTGAACTGCTAGTTAGGAATTGGCAACGAAAAACAACACAAAATAATCATACCTTGGACTTGGTATTTGTTTTGTGTTGAAAATTTTGAGTGCACTTATGCCGACTAAACACTTCTATTACTGTAATATAAAAAATCCTAATTATCTTTTGTGAATGGAGTAAAAACGAACAATTAAATTCTGCCGTTTGAAATTAACTACTTAAACAACCACATATGTTAAACAATTGTTTATCCAAAACTATTAATAGGCTCTTGGATCTATGCGCTTTGGAAAAATATTTATCTTAATACAGAGAGAATTTCCATAAGTACTGTACGATTAGGTGGCTATAGACTATTCAAAAAGCAGAGCAATGCCCCACCCCTAATATTTAGAGAAATATGTTTCACCTGATGTTGGGCAGAATATTTTTTTCCAAAAATAAGACAGCGTAAAACCAACAATCACATAAGACCGAAGAAGTATTAATGTTTGTGTATAAATGAAACTGTGTGTATATAGGTTTAAGTTGATAAGCATATTCGGTGTTCTGGAGAGCAGAATGGCTGTTTTCTGCGTTCAGCGAATCCATGTCGTCACAGGAAGCGCAACGGCGCCGTCTGCGTCTGGCAGATGATAACGCACTGTGCGGTGCACTGTGCTTTGGTGTGGTTGTTACCGAGTTTTCCAGGTAGCCGGTCCCGTCTTCTCATCACATCACACTGTCGCTGACGAAAGAGTTTTCTGTTCATTTAATTTATTAGTGTGATTAGTTAGGGTTTGTGGTTGTTTGGTGCTATGCACGAAATGGGATTTGCAAATTGCATGAAGGCCTTTCCTGGAAATGGCACCAAAATATTGTGCTGTTATTTTTACAAAATATTCTAAAATTTAAGATGGTAAATTAATTACTTGCATACTTTCTTATGTACTTGGAACGACTAGGTATTTTCTGGGTTCATTGTAAATAGTATGAATATTTACAATCCTGCCAATTTGTAAGAAGAGAGAGAAATAATTTTTTGATTAGGCATGAAAGAAAATAAAATGGTCATTACTTGAGTTTCTAATCCCTAAAATATAAACATTTTCCCACAATTGCCCCTCTCACTTGACCTTTTGTTGAATAATGAAACAGCTGATTGTAAATTAAGTTTGTAAACCTACACAGATAATTTCACTCCAATCTTCACTCACCTTGCTATCATTAAAAGACACCCAATGTGCCGTTGTCATAGAATTAAACTGATGATGAATGATCCAAACATTCCTGGTCCCCCCTGTCTAAAGTTTTAAGACATACAATTTTCTCTACGATTTTAACTCATTATATTTAGCTCAAAATTTAACAGCGGCTTTATAGTTTTTTATTTGAAATGTATTGGCTTCACACTTTATCTGCAACGTATTTCATAAGATCTAAAAAAAATATTTATTTCATGAGGGCCCTGGTAACCGGTAACCTAGGACATAGTCAGCTCTCCTTTATCCCTCAGGAGCATTGTTGCGTCATTGCAAGACAGCTGGCTAAACGCTGCTAGTGTCTTCTCACTGTTTTGTTCTACGATTATCATTTTTCGTGTTGTAGTCTCTTTGGAAGCGTTGGTTCAACCTATTCGGAATAGATAAGGCAATTGGCCTTAGAAACAACAACCAGGCAGAAGAGACAACCACAATTTAAGAATACGAAGTAGCTGAGAAGAATATAATGCGTGTAGAAAGAGAAATATACCTATATTAGAAATAGACACATCATAAATAACTATACAACAACGCATATCAGCTGATCGGCAGCTGAGAATCGGAAGTAAAGAAAACAAAGGTAACCAAGTTAAATTGTTGGGTCATTAAAATGCGACTCATAGTACTTGCGTAAAAAACCCTGTAGTTATTAGGCTTGACTCTGTTCCACAGCTAAATGAAAACTGAGAACTAAAGGGATGTTCATTGAGGAATAAAAGTATAATTGAGATTGCTCTTTATCTTGAACATCTGTAATCAATGGCAATGGTGTAACTGTGTTTTACAGTAGTTTTAATATGGTCTTTTTCTCTTCTGTATTCTCAACCGGTTGTGAAGGACGTGTAAAGCAACTATTATTCATTACACAGGAATAAATTCCCTTCTAATGTGAAGATTTGTAAACAAATCAAAATCATTTTAGGATGAAGTTTTTAACGAATGTTAAAAAAATAAAGCATCAATCTCTACGCTTTCATTATGGGAACATTTGTATATTGAATATTTTAAATATGAATCATATTATTATGTTTTAGTTTTCACATTCTCTGGCCTCGGATCAGTTCGGATACACCACCTACTTTGCGCGATGGTGTTTTTGTTTACAATTTATTTCTAGTTGATTTTTTACTGTTTTTACTAATGAGAATATGTACAGAAATATGCCTAAGCAGTTTTCCTGTGTTTCCAGCTCCTAGTGTGTATTTACTGCACAATACACCTAACCTTGAACTGGAAATTCAAATTGTTATGCTATGTAGGTTTGTTATTGCTTTTTGGCGTTTATTTTATGATTAAAATAATGTTAATTAAAAATGTAATGATTTTATTTTACTGAGGTACGTTTTTCTGTATGTAAGTATTTTTACGTCGTGATGAAAAGCATCCTTTATAACTTGTACCGAAAGTGATTTTCCTGTACTTGCTCTACATAGGTATAATGCAAAATTTTACGTGCGAGGCGAAGGCTATCTGCTTCAAATCGTACATGAAAAAGATGGTCAAACGCTTCTTTCTGCTTCGCCTCGCACGTAAAATTTGGCATAATTATTTTCGGTTTTACCTCACACATGAAGCTTGAACTTACACCGAAAATGTCGCTTTCAGTACTAGTAATGTAATACTAGACTTTAACAGGTCTTCGTATAAATTCTACTTTTAAGCCTAGAACTAACACATTAGTAGCAATTTGAAGGGATTCGTTGGAGATTATGCCTTTTTTTAAATCATTGTGTGCGCAAACGTTTTTCTTATTCGAGGATAGTATATAAATAATGATCATGATTAAACAAAAATTCGATTTGCGAATTTTGAATTCATGCACACAAGTGGATAATTTATAAATTTTAACTTTCTATAGATTGTTTTTTTTTTTTTTAAGTCGGATTAAGTAAGAGAAGGTAAAGTCTAGCTCAAAATAGACATCAATGGAAATATACTAGTTAAAATACCATGATAGAAATAATAACATCACGTAATAAATGAGTACTTCATACTGAAATAAAAGCACACATTAATGTAATGTTGATGAACCTTAGAGGTAGTAGCTGCTGAATCGATGATGATGATGATGATGTCTAACTGTACCTTGAAGATAGTTGTGGTAAACCAATGAAAATTATTAGAAGTATAACTAAACAAGTGAGTAATTGACAATTAAGGACACAGTTTTAACAGACTTAAACAAGTTTAATTTATAAATGGTATATGTACATTTTCTAGTAACAATAACAACTTATTCTACAATACAGTCACTGGGTTGGATTGAACACAAGTTTGTAGTCTCTAAGTAGTTAAACCTACCTCAGTTCAGAACAATAAAAAATTAGGCACTTAAAAAAATAAGCCACTTATCCAAAAGAAAAGAAAAATAGTAGATCTTGGTCTCGAACTAAAACAACTCCAACTGAGTTGTTATTTAATTAGTTCGAGACCAAGATCTACTATTCCTCAACTAGGAAGGCAAAAAAGGACTTGTCAAAACCTAAAAAAATAAGAAACTTATCAAAAAGAAAAGAAAAGAAAGTTGTAGATTATTGGTCTCAAACTGATTAAACAACAACTCAGTTGGGTAAAGTAAAAAAGAGCCCTTGTCAAAAACTAAACTAAAAAATGATTAACCTATCACAAAGAAAATAAAATAGTTTACTTTGGCCTCTAGCTGATTAAACAACAACTCAGTTGGGTAAAGTAAAAAAGGGCCCTTGTCAAAAACTAAACTAAAAATGATGAACTTATCACAAAGAAGAGAAAACACTTGTCAAAAACTAAACTAAGACATAAGGAACTTGTCAACAACAAAAGTAAAAAATAACACACTTGTCAAATCAAAAAATAGCTCCAAAAGCTATGATACAAACAACAATGTTAACTGAATTGATCTTAATCAAACAGGGTGGAAGAAATTAGTGTTAAAAATATCAAGTGTTAAACTACCAAAGTGACAAAATCACACCAATTTAGGTTCCCATACTCTCACTGGTAGGTAATAAAAGAGAAAATGAGATGTTTTCAAAATATTTGTATTTGCTAAGAGAAAATTGCCATAGTGCATTGAACATTATTTTTATTTCAAACTCATCGTAATTTTCAGGATCCTCATTAAATTTCCAATAATGTCATTGAGATTTTGTACAATGTAATTAAGATTAAATATTTGTAGGATTACTTATTCACCAATTCACCAAGTTTGAATTTGTGATTTTTTAGGAAAAAATCCAACTCTTTGCTATGCTATTACTAAAAACTTATTTTAAAGTTGATAATTTTAAAAATAATATATAAAAACCTTTTTAATTGATTTTTTGTTCTTAAATCGAAGAGTTTCTCTTGAAAACATGGAACAGCAGAAGTTCCACTTCCTTTAAAATAACGTGTATTTGCTTGAATAATATGGCAATAACTGCATTCAAAATTATGTTTGTTGGGGGTTATTGCATTTTTTAATATTTTTGTAAAATTCCTCGTAAAGCAACTATTAGGATTATTAACCTTATGATCCTATGTTGTGTGATAAATATTAAATTAATGTTTAATTTGTAGTTGTTGAGAACAATTAAATATTGATTAGAAATTAGTTCTATAGAACATTAAACCGATGTGTGAGAAAGCTCTATGCTAAGTACACAACTCGGATACTATAGGCCGTAAGGTGTGGTGCGTTGGCCAGTCACGTATTTTTGTGTGGCTATATCAAGACAACTTATTTTGTCTGTTATTAATGACCTACCTGTGAGGGTACATGGAAACCTAAAATTGGTGCAGTTTTGTCACTAATACTTAGAAGTTTATGATTTTTTAACACTAACTTCGTTCCACCCTGTATAACAAAATGATACATATAATAATCGATTAAGGGTGCGCTCTACCTGTCCACCGCACTGAAGTAGAGCGCACCCTTAAGTATTATTATCGGCACCGTACATGTTTATGATTTGTTTGTTGTACCTAGGTTCATGTTCCGGCGCGGCTGACGATTCCTTATTGGTTTTGGGAACCGCAACCCCCCGGATGAAGACACAAATTCAATGTCGTCGTCAATTTTATAAGGTGTCTCGAAGAAAACGACGTCCTCTTCGTATGAATCAAGGTCAATGACCTCAATTTCTTCTTCGTCCTCTGTAAAATAACAATTTTTTTTACAATCGTAAATTAAATCATTTACATGCCACAAAGACATTATCTTCAAATTCATCCGTTGTATATTTCACTTTTAATCAGTGGCAAACACAATCAAAGGTTGTAACATGGTTGTCGTCAATTTTATTTAAAAATACTAGCAGATCCAAAAAGTTCAATTTTCAACCCGAGTATGGCTTATTCTTGTTTTTAAAGTTAATTTAACTATTAAAAACTGGTTATGCAGTAAAACATTTTTTCAAGCCCCAAAAATTATCTTTTCATTTCATGTAATAAAATACAACCAGCTGTTCCCTTAATTAAAACTTGAATAAATATGATTCCAGTTAGATTAAATTAGGAACAAAGGAAAGTTTATTCGAACTACTTTGTGAACCAGCAGGATCAGACTAGGGGATCAGGGCTTTATGAGGGGTTAGGGAGAACCTCCAAACATAAAATTCTTCTAATCATTTTGTAGAGCTTAAAAATCAAATCATTTAGTATTTGAAAGCGTTGTTGTACGGGAAGGTTACAGAGACAATTCAAACAATACTTTAAATCAATATTTTCTTGTTCCTAGTTATTCTTATGAAAAATAAGAAACGGCGGTAGTTTGATAAAGTATATTGAATCCCGGAAGGTCTAATTGTCTACTTTGGCACACATCCTACATTTTGTACTTGTTGCTGAGGGTCTAAACGGGACAGACCCCACTTGGTCCGTAAGCCAGGTTGCCAATACCTACTGAGCCTATTAGATGCAGTATTCCCACACCGGTGGAGTGGATTGGAAGACGAGGTGCGATTGAGTGGCCGGCTCGTTCCCCTGGCCTAACTCCGCTTGACTACTTCCTATGGGGCTATATCAAGGACAAAGTGTATCGAACTCAGCCTACAGATCTGAACGAACTGAGACATAGGATATCACATGAAGCTCAAGCTATTCCACGTACAAAATGCAGTAGCCGCCTTTTATAACCGGTTAGCATATTGCCAGACGACCGATGGTGGACATTTTGAACACCTACTTTAAAAGACTTTCTGTAATTACTACCCTTAATTTCTATTAGCTATAGTAATAATGGTATTAAAAAAAATTTAAACTTTGAAACGCGATTTCTTCCGACTGGATCAACCTTTTGAAGTCAGGTTTGTGGCATTGTTTTCAATTGAAGTAGACCTTTAAAATGATGTACAACTCAACATAGGCTGTCATTAAAGATTTTCTTCTTACCCCCGACGGGCCGTCCCCCAAATGTGATATCCGACCACCATGTACACAGAAAAGTAGCTTACGATTTCCAGTAACGGTATACCAAATGTGGTTGTGATATCGTTTGTCGTTTAAAAGTTATAAAGTCGTCCTAAGACTTAATGGTTACCCTGTATGTATACAGTATAATTATGCGTCCATGAAAGCAAGAACTTTTGCTCTGATATTGATAAAGTTTGGCTTGAATGTGTAGGGTGCAATAAACTTGAATGAGATCGCGAATCAGCAAGATCGGGTCACGGGCAACGGGTTGTTATATTGTTTAGAAAATTTAAAAAAAAAATTTTATTTCCCACCTAAAACTTCGGAATGCCCAATTCATTTAAACTATCTTGTAGGGGTTGAAAACAAATAATTTTGAATATTGCAGTGTTGTTGTACAATTAATGTAGAGGAAAGAATACCAAATAAATGTACGTTTTAATTTTTAGGTTATTCCATGTAAGAAAAGAAAACTTGTAGTTTATTTGTTCATTGATAAATTTTGGCCAATTTATTTATTTTATCCTGTACTATTAACGTTTGATCGAAAGACACGTTTACCTTCCCTATTTTATTCAGCATTGCATCCAGGATTGATTTAAGACAGTATAAAATAGGTTTACGTACCTACGTCTTCAATCCTAGAATAGTCTTCGACAAAATCGACAATCGACAAAATTTCGAAACTGACGTTTCATTTTCAAACCTTGTCGTCTAACATAAAATATTGGAACTTGATGTTGTCGTCAAAATAAACAAAACATTTAATACGCACAAATACATTAAAGTACAGAAAGATGCGTGGCCGGCCACAACACACTCGACGAACACTACTCAACTACCGTCAGTTTCGAAGGATTTACGACGTAAGGTACGTAACCCTATTTTATACTTTACCTTCCCTGTAGCAGCAAACCTAGACACTCGTTAAATCTAATGTTAGTCATATAGAGAATAAATATGTTTTGCTCACTGGGATACTCGATTAAAATATCAACGAAACGAATTAAAATTCGCGTCTGCAGGTTTGCTTCGGGGGAAGTATTAAGAGTTTAATGTGTTTGTTCATTCAGAATAGGTGAAATTAACACTATTTTAGTTGATACTCACCTGTATTAACATTTGTGAGGTCTATGACCTCCTCACAGATTGTCATCCCGCCTTCTGCCAATCGTCGTCTGCCCCCGCTCCTACGTCTAGCCTTCCTCCTCTTCACGGGCTGACGTGGTTTCTCTCTAGGAGCAGCTCTGTTCATTATTTGGGTATGGTAGATGGCGTATGGTAAGTTCACGAATGTCCTGTTGTGAAAGGAAATTTATGACATTGCAAATGAAGTTACAAATAAAATCATCCAACATACATTTGATTTGTTAAAAGTTACTTGAAACAAGACGAGCTGATTCTCTACAATATATCAATAAGGTACAGAAATTAATAGGTTCGTCATGAAACCTTCACACAAGTTTGTAGCTGTATCCTCATCGGAAGTTTAAATTTGCGTCCGAGGTTTCTGAGTTTGTGATTTTTAATTCTTTATGTAATAATTACCTCTTCTCGTGTTGGATTCACAATTTATCACATTTTCAATCCAGGAACGTTAACAGATTTTTAGCTGTCTCAATAGTAAATCATATGCAGCTTAATGGCGTGATTTGTGAAAGAAATCATTCAATTAAAAATTGGAAATAGAAAACTGTAAATGAATACAGGACTGCGTATTTACAAATAAAAACGCTGCAAAAATAACATATAACATGATATTAATATATGACACATTATTTTAACACGTGCCGCTGTACGGATTGGAATATAAGAAGGGTTTTTAGGGAAATTTTATTGTTTTTTACGATTGCTTAGGTCGCAGTTAAGCAAGTTATAAGGTAAAATCATAACAATAAACAATGGTTGAATGGACAAATAGGGTGGCTAAACAGCTAAAACAACGATTAGATGATTCATTTAAACAAAATACTTGAAATAATGAAACTAAAGAAACGACCCCCCCCCCCCCAACCAAAAAAGAGGCCTGGGGGCGCAGCGAGCCAAAGGCGAGTATTATATTATACTGTATTATTGTATTATTTTTATTGTACTGTAGATACCGCATGGTATTTTACAACTTATCATACGTCTACGGCTTTGTAAAACAGAAAAATCAAATACAATTATCTATTTTACAACTATTTATGAGGCATCATTAAACGTTCAATCTCTAATCAAACATAGCTATCGTTAAAAATTTAGCTACGTGAGCCAATAAAAAACAAAAATCTTGTTTAACCCCACCTTGATCAACTGTGAAGTGTTATTTCTGTTTACAGATGAACCTTTTCTAATGTGCGCGCGGACGATTTTCTACTAGACATTCTAAAAACATACGGGTGCAGGTTATAGGGTGAGTGGGTCATGCTGAAGGCATGGATGTTTTCACAAAAGTACCCCTGCCTACCCCTTCACTGAGACCCGACCAGTACTGGTTGAGTGCACAGAAGTTTTGCCCCATCTTGGGCAAAACTTCTAGGGGGCGGTGACCAGGGCGGTGACAGCCCGGTTGCGCATGCGCGTATTCGGCTATGCGAGCTACGCGTAGCTAGCCGGCGTAGCGGCAGCGCCGTAGCTTCCGTAGCTCACGTATTAATACGCCGGTGCGAACACTCTCTATGAATTACATTAATTTACATTATGAATTACATTACGTCAGCTACGTATTCCGAAAAAGTATTAATACGTCTGGCTACGCCGGTGTGAACAGTCCTTTATAGTGAATTTCCCAAAAGGAATAAGCTATTAGGCCTACTGTTGGTCTCATGCTCAGACCTAGTCCCGGGACCGATTTACTTTTTCGTTTTGAGTTCCACAGAGACCAAAAACACAACCCGTTCAAACACACATATGTAATACGAGTTTGCTTGTGTGTGGCCGTTTAGAACGAGAACTCAAGCGAAAACGATCCGATTTGATGAAATTTGGCACAAACGTGTAAGCCTATATTTTTTCGAACAAGTTCGCGAACCAGCATGATCGGATTATACAAAGGGTTTATGGGGTATAAATTTGGTTAATAAAAACACACCCCATTACTTCCCCTGTGGTAGCAAAACTAAAAACTTATTAAAATAATGTTATTTAAATAGGAAATAAATCTGACAGTTTTAAGAGAATATTTTATTAGAAATCCAGCCACGTAAATTATAATTTGTTTAGTCCGCAGGTTTTGCTGCGCTGGGGGTATTTTTATGTACTATTTACGCATAACATATTCTGTATGTACTATAGATGCATAAAAAGTTTTAAGTGCTAAGTGTGAAGTGCAGAGTTATAAGTGTAAAGTTGTAAGTGTGAAGTGTGGAGTTATACGTGCAAATTTCTAAGTGTGAAGTGCGAAGTTATAAGTGCAAATTTCTAAGTGTGAAGTGCGAAGTTATAAGTGTAAAGTTGTAAGTGTGAAGTGTGAAGTGCTAAGTGCGAAGCAGCAGAAGTAGGCCAGGCTGATGTCGAGATCCATTAACCAAGAATACATCTTTGTGATGGCAGTCATTTACATAGCAACGATTTTGTTGCTTAACGCAGTATATTTAATGTTAGCTCGTTTAACGATACACTTTACTTTTCGGTTAAAAGTAATTATGTCGTCGTTTTAAAGACGATAGGAGAAGAACAAAGTCAGTTTGTACTCAAAATAAGTTAAAATAAATAAGACCATTACTTACAGCGTTATCTCAAAATGGTTGGGAGTTCTTTAAAAATATTACAAATAATTGAGTAAATAATGTAAATTTCTTAATAGGAAGAAGGTGGATCTTCGCGAAAGTTTTTAAATTACGTTCAAATTTAATAGGACCTTAGAAAACGCCAAAATCCAGTCTGTTAAGATCAGGTTGAGTATTTATTCTCTTGTCTGTGACAGAGGACTTATTATTCTATTCATAACGTACAGCAAAACAAAGGAATATTGTATTAAGTATTGTTTATTTTTACGGGGTGTGGACGCCCCTTGTTATTTTTAATGAGTTTTTTGATAAACGTTATACCAATTATACCATGATGGGATTGTATCAAGGCCACGAAGTCATAAACGAAGACCTCTTTTCAGAGAAACGTCTTAGCAAGTCCTTGTAAAAGGTGTAAAAGACTTGTGAAAGGAAGATAACTCATTATATCAACCCGATTGGTTGTACCAACTTTTTTTTAGTTTAATAAGACAGATATTTGGCAATATGTTTAAATACGAGAGTTATATTATATTATTCGGAAATAAGTGTTTAGGAATGTTTATTATGAATGTGATAATCATGTTCAAATCACTACAAAAGGTGACGTTAAGGTTTTAAACTGTGGCGTAATAGTAGTTTACGCAACGATTGCGTTAAGGCCTTTTCACACCGGCGTACTGGACGTACTGTACGTTTGGTACGGCCAGTTCGTACAGTACGCGGTCCTTTCACACCGCACAGAAACTTCCAAAACGTACACTTGTTCGTTTGCAGTCAGACAAGTAACACTGGCTGAGCACGTGGTTTTGGTGTGACCACTGCGCATGCGCGAGCTCGCGTACGCCTCGTACGATTTAGAAAAATCGCTCTCCGAGCGATTCTCACAAAACCATCGCGTACGTACCGTACGTACAGTACGTTCTGTACGCGCGGTGTGAACGAGCCCATATGATAACATGGACAGCGATTTGTAAAAAAAAAACGTACCAAACGTACAGTACGTCCAGTACGCCGGTGTGAAAAGGCCTTTAAGTTAGTCTTTACGACACGAGTAGAAAATTTAAGGCACGAGCCTTGGCGAGTGCCTTACAAACTTCTACGAGTGTCGTAAAGACTATTAACGCGAGTTGCGTACACTACTTTACCTACGACAGTTTTTTAAGTACTAACAATCTAGTTTTTAATTACTAACAATCATTACTCATAACTTCTTGGAGAGATTATGTTTTCGTTGATTGTCGTTGCCACTGAAGGATATACCTACTGTAATGCAACGACTTATTGTATTATCAGCATCAGCTGATTTCATGTAATTACGTGTTTGTAAAATTTCGTTAAATAATACGTTACTATTTTTCAGGCAATAGCTTCTTCTAGCAGCATTCTCACCATATATACTGTATCAGGTACAGTTAGGGAAATATTGCATATTTATTTGGACAACTGAACAATATAGTGAAACAGTTAATTTACAGTTAGATCTCAGCATCGAATATGTGGTCCACAGCGAGTTAGGTGAAACAACGGTTAAGAGGTTTTCAAAATAAACCAGAAGCTCATTTTTATTTAACAATCTAACCTTATTTTGTTTCGTCCATTTAATGAATTGCTGGTATGTAATTTCATACATTCGTTTCGATTTTGGTGGCAAAAGATTAGCACAAACAGTTTGTGCTCTCATTTCCATCTCGTCAACTTCACTTTCACTAAAACTGAAATTTTTAAATCAGTTTAATCTACCTTCCTTTAACCACCAACTTACGTTAAAATTACGCGAGTATCAACAGAAACATTGAACAATACGGACCAACAATTAAAATTGTCAACTGATCAGCTGTTATGTTAGCAAATAGAGTTATTTATTTATTTTACTATCAGACTGCTTTTTCACAGTTTTAAAAGAGGTTTTTTTTTGTCCTAAGGACGCTAGGCACGAGCCTGGGATTGTTTTTCACATTACTTCAGGCTAGACCTAGGGGTTGCGGCATTATCACTTAGATACAATCAATTGGTGACTTGGCGGGGATCGAACCCGGGACCTCAGGGACTGAAGTCCCGCGCTCTAACCACTACGCCAGCTCGCTCCCTCAGCTTTAAAAGAGGTTTAAACACAACAAATAATAACAATAAAAAATGCGAATAAATATTAAAGTGGTGTAACTATCTGCCTAATGGAAATCCAATCACGTTTAGAACTAGTTTAGGGTCTAAATTGAAGCCATATCCAGGCTATCCGTGTTATTGTTTTTAAATAAATAGTAGGGTACGAGTACGTTTCCGTAAATAAAGACACTTAACAACACAGAACTTTAACATAGACTCACACTGATAGGACAAATTGATATAATCCCTCGAAAGTTAACCAAACATGATGGTATTTCGTTTTAAAGGAAACTGTTACGTGACTTTTGGATGTGATGCAAGGTTTAATAATTGTACCCTTTGAAGATACAAATGTTGTGAGTTCTGTATTGTCTTTATCTCGTTCGCTATTTTGCTTATAGTTTTTCAGCTAAATGTTCTTTAATAAACTATTGGTGGCGATTTAAATTTAATGAAATTTACTTTTTTAGTGTAAATTTTTATTTTTTCATGAGAACAGCCAATAACCTGTGGAAAAGACTAGAAATCTGCAATGTTTTGTTTATGAAGGCGTCGAGAGTTCGGAATGTATGGTTTAGTCGTTGCATGTACGTTTTTAGTTATGAAAACTTTCCTTCGACATAAACATATTTATTACATATTTATTTTGCTTGCAAAGAAGTTGTCCAATTGAAAAGAATTGTACAGTGTATATTGAAGTCTACAACACAATATATTATAAGTTTTAAGTTAGTGCACATTATGAACATTTCATATTTATTGAACCTTCTATATAATAATATGCAAATCATGCTTAAATGTCAAGTAAAGTCGTTGAGATATAATTAATTTGTAAAAAAGCTGAAATTTACCTAGACTTTGTGATTTGGTTAATGCTTTAGAGTCCTGTAAACTTATGTAAATGCACAAACTATCAGTTCACAGTTTAATAAACCAACCACCAAAGGCCGTGCATCATAGAAGCAACATTAATGATTATCCAAGGCGGCTGAACTATCCCGGGTCGTTTCAATGTCCATTATGGAAATAAGCGCCAGGGTCGAATATAGCAAGTGAAGCAGTTTGACTACACCACTTCAAACCAAACACCCGAGGAGTTTTTGTGTGATATTGAGAAGTCAGTCGAACAAAACTCTAAATAAAACCAAACAATATATAGCATCGGTTTGGTGCGTCAATGATTAATTGTATTTTTTTGTAGTTTTGATGGTATCATATTCTAATCTGATATTAACAGATAATGGGCATACGTTAATGTTAAAATACATCTTATATTTATGATATTTTTTAAAGATGAATACCGCGCAATAAAATGACATGCTTTTGTGATTTTCTTACACCAAAGCACCGATTTTTCAAATTAATTTAACTAGAAGTGTACTTAAGGTGGCACCAACCGCCCGGAACGAAGCCATTAACAAATGATATGGTGATGCAATAAATATGATACATATGATGTGATATCATACTATATGCTAAAGGCAGAAATAACATGACTAATCCATATTTAAAATTCAGTACTAGGGGACCGAGCATTGCTCTGGAGTATTTAATTCGTGTAGGAGCTTAAATAATCAAATATATGTCATTTTATAAATGGTTTCAAACGTATTTTGTTTTCTTTGCGAACGATAATCTAATAAAATAGTGTATACAAAATTTAACTAACTGAACTTCACGAAAACATTTGATCAAACCCAAATATTGGTACTATTTTTACAGCCTTTACCTACAGATTAATTGTGTCTGAATTCATTAGAAACTGTTGTAAATCAAAATGAACTACTGAAACAGCCAACAAAATATCAAAACAAAAAACACACATCGATAGAAATAGTTTGCAAAGGAATTGCCTTAGATTTTTTTAGATTTATATTTCAGCTCATTTCTACGCCAACGACATCAAAACAAAATATTTTTGACAGTTAAAAGTTATTATAGACTTCGGTCACTGGTTTTTAATTTATAACAGATTTCAAATGGGGTTTCCATGTAGTATCTTTTATATAGTAAAAGATTATGGTAAAAGATATGGTAAAAGATCCTATTAACTAGTAGCGTAACATTTGGCATAAAAGCTTTAAATCATTGAAGGTATTCTAATACAATTGTAGTTTCAAAATTGTTATTGAAACTATTTAGGCATAATACTAAACACTTCACTGTCCTTAAGCAAGCGACGATCAAAAATAAGTCTTTATTGGATTGAATTATCCAATTATTTGATATATTTGTGTTGTATATTGTTTAAAGTACTCGTTCACGTAATTTTGATTTAATTTAACTGAAGACTGAAGAATATTAAAATGTAATTTATTTATGTATTGTTGGGAGAGCGGCGTCCGAGAGTCCTTAGGCTAGTCGATACTGTTCCAGAAAACTGCAAGTGTCACTACCACTTGTTTCAATGGCAGTGTCAGTGTCTGGTCTGGCGGCAGCGTCGTCGTCACGGTGGTGCAGGGGGGGAGGAAAGGGCGCGCGGAGCGAGGGGGCAGCATCAGGCGGCACGCCGGGCACGCGTTCACTATACTACAGTTCAGAGGTTCAGAGGACTGGAGTAGTCCTTCTTTTGGCAACCCTAGAATGCTTGAATGTAATAAAATACTCAACGGCCCACTTATTTTAAAATACAAGTGTGTATTAATCGGATATCGAGTACGATATACAAATGGCATAGTTGCACGTACGAAAATATTGTAATAACGTGTTAACATGGCACTTTACTCGTACTCCACGGTCTACAAATAATCAAATTATGTGGTGTAAAGTAAATTATTGGTTGTCACCTTTAACTATTTTAAATAAGCTTCAGGATAGAGAGTTGTGATAAATATCATAGAGTGGCATGTAAGATGATTTATGTTTTTTTACACGAATCGCTGCAGTAGGACACAGAACTGGTGAATTTACGTCGAGAAAACATGAATCAATCATTGTAGGCGGCTGACAGCTTCTGATTTGGGAACACAACTTTGTCAAGACAGTGTGTAACCATCAACGGATTGACGGGTACATGGTATAGTGTCTGTTTCCGTTGCTCAAGTAGTGTCCAAATAAACAATAATCATGTGGTTAGATATTAAGTTATTTTAATTTCAACTCTTTTATTAAATGAATACGTTCATCTAGTGGTCGTTGATCTATCCTCAGTAAACTATAAATGTAGCCTAATTTTCAAACTACCTATCGCCACAGACATTAGAACCCTACTAGTAGGGTTGTATTATCTGTGCTATCGCTCTACACCCGTTCGATAAGAAAGGAATTCCGACATTTATACCACCGAAGAAGATTAGCATTTGTCAAATTCACTAAATAAATGGGGAAAATGAATTCCAACAAAACATTCACACGTTTAAACTTAGGTCCACTTACGAATATTAGAACAGAAGCGGTATAAATAAACAAATCACGTAACTAGTCCGAATCCTATACCGATACTAACAACATTAACGTATGGTTTGGGCAGTTCCAATGTAAAGTAATATTTAATTTCGGGCCAATGACATCATTTGTTTATGTTTATAATCCATACAGTTTCTTTACTCACAGTAATAGTTATCTGTGCTGTACTAGTATCCGTGGGTCTACCTAATACTCTAAAGACGGATTGATTAAATTGTAAACTATTTCATAGTTTTCTCGATTTGATTAGTCTACATTTTTACTATGACAACTCAAAACGGTTGGAATTTGAAGGCAACATGATTTATAAACGTAAGACGAATGAATGGGATGATTGCTCTGTCATTGAATACGATCAGCTGGTTTATTATCCAGTACTCTTAAGGGCTATAAATGGGTACTTCACTTGCGACTACAAATCTGGTGGGACTTAACTAGGACTTAAATAAACACCATATTGTGTCTCACTAAAAGCTGTTATAAAGTGAATATCAAAGTTAAATATGCAAAGATTGATATACACTTGCATCCAAAAATAACTCATAATAATATAGATACGCAAGAAACTTTTAGTTGGGCACGTAGGCTACACAAAATAGCCTGTAAGATGGTATATAAAATAACCACATGAACAAATGCTGTCTAGTTGTGTTAACATGATAATACAGTAGTTATATAAAAATAATGGGAATATATGGAATACTACGCTGTCCATCCCTACTCCTACCCCCCATTTCCCAATTTGAAAGACATAATTTTGAGGAACAGCAAGGGAATGCTGCGTTGTTTGTGACGCCAGGGACACAATTTAGTTATTGCTGACCTAAACGTTAGTTATCTCTAAACGTGCCGTTGTACTTCCTCAAGAAGCAATTGCAACCTGAGTGTTATTTAGAGGTAACAGCAGTAGTGGCTACAACAATAGATAATGATCCTTAACAACATTGGAACTAGAATAATCACTATAAAACTTCGAATCACATCAAACCTATGCTTCAAACTCAATCATTCAGAACTACATTATTTCTGCCTTAATTTGTAAACTAAATTACTTTAACTAAGCTCTAGCAATATCTAGAGAATTCAACTAAGTAATTATGAGCATTGATTTGTTTTAATATCGTCATTGTGAGAGGGAGGGGAATAAGGGAGTTTTTCCCCTGAACGTAGTTAAACTGACCTCATCTACCTGAATCCGCTGTGGCAATTTCAGTATAAGCTATTTAAAAAAAATTGATCATAAAACGCCGTGGCATTTACAGTAAGCCCTGACCAAAATGTATCCATGAAAAAACTGCAACAGTTTAGTTGTTCTCCGTAAGTACAACAAGGGAATTTTAGATTTAAAGTTCTTGTTAATTTTTTTCCACAATCATTAGGCTTAATAAACGCTTCAATAAGTTATGTCATTTGTTTATCCAAACACAGTTAATAGCTTAATTAAAAAACTTATGTTACAAATGCATCTTTTTATTCTAGGCCAAAACATTTCAGCTTTATGAAACAAGGTTTGAACCTCTTCATGCTAAAATCATTCCCAAGGTTCACGTCCGAGCCAATCACCTCAACACGATCTTGTGAAAAAGTCACGTTAACACAAATTCGCCCTGACGTCAGAGCTTTCCCGTGTATGTTTAAGGGTTTTATCGAATGAACGTGTGATCTTTGCTCCGTGGATACTTCAACCCCAATCACTACGGATAAGTCTTCCTCAATTTGTGGAGTGCATGAAGAACAATTTTAAACTTTATTGCTTCAGAAAGGCAAGTGAGAACGGTTATAGTAGTTTACGCAACGATTGCGTAACGCGAGTGCCTTAAAAACTTCTACGAGTGTCGATAACACTATTTACGCGAGTTGCGTACACTACTTTACCTACGACAGTGTTTAATTACTAAAAATTACTTCTCATTAAATTGTAAGAGAGGTTATGTTTTCGTTTATAACCTCTCATTGCCACTGACAGTGAGTGATGCAACGAAACATTGTACCAAACACTAATTACACCACTCAACAATTAAATTACCCTGAACAGCTGATTAGTTGAAGCATAGGTTGAAGTTTGAATCAATACAATTTTACTTATTCTCTCTCATTCCTTGAACCTCATTGGTCCTTACCCGTGTTGTTATGAGTAAAATTATGCTGTTATGAAAGTAAACAATGCTGTTATGAGAAATTTTTAAATTCTAAGAACTGTACTGAAACGTCTACTTTAAACAACATAAAACACTGACAATTATTAAACTGATTTTAAGACCGACCGAAATGGATATATTGAAATGAATTCTCCCGTAGGATTGTAGGAAAGAAGTTTGCCTTGCCACCGGAAGCGTCGTGCGGCCGATAATACGAATAATATGTAGACGGTCCGAGGGAGGGGGGGGGGAGTGAGTAGTTGTTTGGGAACCAAGTTGACTCCTTTTAACTCCCATGTTTGACAATGTAAGCTCTAATTCCCTATTATATCCACTCCCCTCCTCAGAGAATAAGTGTCCTATGCTGAACTACTCAATTGTTTTAAGATAATACACTAGGCTAAGGACCACGGGATGAACCCATGTTTAATAAGATGTTTTTGTATCACGGCACATAACTTGCTACTTGCTATGATTAATCGCCTACCTTGTAATTGCTTCTATTGATTACTATATATTGAGCATAGAAATAAATCCCTGTTGCAGCAGACAGTATTTATGACAATGCAATGTATTTTTAAAATTTGTTTCTTGAAAATTAAGGGGGTAGAGTACGCAGGTTTGCTGCTACAGTTGAACCTCTATAAGACAAATTTCAATAGGTACGGGAAAAATTCGTACTATAGAGGTATTCTTAATAAAGAGGGTCGTTTTATCGAGGTTTAATGCTGCTGTTATTCTTCTTATAGAGGTTTCTCCTCGCTCCAAGTTTTTTCCAAACAATGACTGAGGAAGGAGGAGGGATGGGTGGGGGTTTCATGTTGAGACAAGCTTCTGTTTGTTTTGAAAACTACGTACTATGGAGGTTAAGATTATGATAAATTCGTCTTATAGAGGTCACATTCGTCTTGTAGAGGTTTTGTGCTAAGAATATTTGTTGTATAGAGGTTAATCAGTCCTAGCCCATGTCACAAACAAATTCGTCTTATGGAGGTTTTTAACTTAATTACTACGTTGTATAGAGGTGTTTTTAGCAATGACCTATATGAAAGTGTCAAGGGGATTAAAAAAAATTCGTCTTATCGAGGAATTCGTTTTATCGAGGTTCGTACAAACGAGGTTCAACTGTATAAGATTTTTGCTGCAGTTTATCTTTTTGAATAAGGCTTTTGCAGCAGGGTTATTTATGACGAAATTTATTTTTATGTACAACTAAAAAGTAAGTGATATGATAAGTCAATTATGGTGGTAAGAAAAATGTTGTGTATTACGAGCAGTCATTGCTCTCTTAATACACAAATAGCTATTTAAAAAAAAGTTGTTAAACAAATAAACCATACGCAGGCTTATCTGTCGTGTATCGAATAAATGATAATGTGAGAACCTCAAGTCAAAACAAACAATTACTAATTCCCGGGCTTGTGTCGACTACGACACCGTAATACTGTAGTTTCAGCTTTGGAGTAGGTAAATAATGTTAATCTAAACTTACATCGCATCTTAGTCAATTTGTCATTCAATCTACAAATAAACCGTCGAGAATGTGATGGTTGTGGTGGTTTGGATGGGCTTGGTGTTACCATGACACACGAATGAAGATTTATGCTTTTAATTTTCCCACTTCCATTTAAACAATTACAAGTGCTTGAAACCAAAACAAATTAGTTCCATTGCGCATGCGCCAGTCGGGCTATTCCCGCTTACAACAATGTGACTTGGAAATTGTTGCCGCTTTTGTCACTGCTACCATCCCGGTACAGCTAGTGGCACAAGCTAGCATTTGGGCCTGGCGCGGGCAGAGTGGCAAGGGGTGGGTGGAGGTATAAAGCACGGGTCACACTAGGCTGGCATCAGCGGCGAATTGAAAGAAGCCGCGACTGTCAGCTTAATGTGACCACAACATTCGCAGCTGACACTGAGCTGACTCAGCCTGGATTGGTGAGACGGTGATGCTGTTGCCAGCTGCTGATCACCAGCGGCTGGCGAACAGCCTAGTGTGACCCGTGCTTAAGGTAAAGGACAGACTGCAAATATTTCCGCTGACTCACAGGGTTGACCATCGATGTATGGGGCAACATCGATGGGCTTGACTCCCCGTGTTTCATTCCCTTGGGTCGCGAGGGGGCTCACTAGCGATCGGTCACTAGCAGTAGTACTTGCTAGGCGCGACAGTGGAGTGTGCTGTGCAGTGCGCGTACTCCTACGGCCTACGACCACGACGCCGCCCGTTTCTAGCTTCAATTCTACATCGTGATAACGAGTAGCAACCAAATAGGCTACCAACCAACCCGCCCCGCTCTACTGAGTTTTTACTCGAAGGCTCGCGTCCTCAGTAAACAGAAATAAACGGTACGCTCTATCAGCAAATTGACCAATACATTTTCCCATTAGCTTGTTGACAACTCTTGTAGGCCTAGTGGGTAAGCAGTGGGAGTAACTACTAAATTTTATGGGTAAAATTGCAAAAGAATTCAATAACTTAGTCATTTTACAACATCGAGAATTGTACCATTTTGCTTAGAGTCGGACCGTAAAATACTAAATAATTATCTAAATCGTTCACAAATCACTTATTTGGTTTCAAGGCGACCGAAAACGGTTGTTTCCCACCCAAAACTCAAACTCGAGAATTTTGACTAAAAACAAAAATTTCTTTCCATGGGGTGAAATATGTATAACTTAATATGCATAGGGGTGTACGTGAAAAAGGGAAAGCTAAACCGATAAACAAAACTCAAATTAGAAATTACAATGTGTATTTTACTATAGGCTACAAGGATGTTAATTGTTTTATTGAAGACAATTCATCAAACTTGCCAAAGAGTTAGGTTTTTGGCCGAACTTAGACCATGAATAAGTGTAGCAGGTTATCGTGTAGGGTGTTAGATTAATCATACAAATTGGGACATTCTTGTACTACATGTACAGTATCATTATTCGTCTAAGTTTTCATCTAATATTATATGTAGTATACACATGGGCAATATGATCTAATAGCCAATAGCTAATATTTTACTGTTTTTAATTTATTTTGTTTTGACAGTTTGGCATATTATTTATCTAGACAACCTCCACCTGATCACGTGCCTCGTTTACCTACAACACCTTCTTTTTTTATTATCTCGTTTTTGTCACGAAATATCCGTGTTTTTTATGATTATGTGCGTCTTAGGCTGGGCGCACACTGATCCAGCATTTCACCTGAAGCAAAATGTTGCACAACGATTTGCTTGAAGCGTTTTGTTTATTTGCTTCTCCAGTGTGCGGGAGGTTCAAGCATGATTCAGCATTTGGTTTCAAGCAAAATTAAGAAAAATAAATATTAGAATTACATATTATGTTTACTGGTCTTATACTACAGTATTGTTTTTATGTGACGAGGAAGTCAACTATTGCTGTATGTCAGTTTTGGCAAAATGCTGAACTAAATAGAAAGACAACCTTGGGTTCGCCCAATCAATCTGTTGATAGACAGCTTTCCTCTCGGAAATTAAATCAGATCTAGGGAAATTTTACAATCATTGTCGAATAATTGCTATACTATATTATAGGAAGGGGTTTAAATACCGTAAGAAATTATGATTAGATAGTGTTGTGATAGTTATGTAAATAATGATTAATGAACTGAGTAACCTTGGTAATTTCTTAATTATTTTACTACTTTGCATGGGCTGTATGACTACCAAAATGGTAGCAAGAAAACTTTAACAACAATATTGTTCAATAGAAATTCAAAATATAATTGTTAAGTTTTAACGCAACTTCAAAATTCATTTTTCAAAGAAGAGTTATTGTTTAAACAACAAACGGTCAATTGAATTTTGAAAGCCACAAAGCTTTACTAGCTAGAAGGGATTTGGCGCATGCGCAGAACGTTTTGCTCCTTGAAACATCAAACATCGTGCTGTATGGGATCCATTCGTCGAGCAACTGCTCAAATGTTTCAAGGCGTTGCGAGGTGCCTCGCAACGTTTGCTTGATCAGTGTGCGGCGTCCCATTGAAATACATGGGGCGCTCGTACCCAGCGAAACATTTTGCCTCGCAACACTTGCTTCAGGTGAAATGCTTGATCTGTGTGCGTCCGGCGGTTTCGCCGGTGTGTCCCTGGCCAGGCCCCGTCATAGCTGGGCGACAAGAACGACGCAATCTGCTGTCACACTGACAGTGGCAAAATGTGTGTCCACACTGAGCGGGAATATGGATGTGACGGTACTAGAGTAATCAGTATTTTGTAATCAGTTCTGGTCAGTATCGGAAGTATCTGTTACTCCAAATAAAAAGTATCAGGTACAAAGTAATCATTTATCATCTGTACCTCAAGGAGTGTATCACAAGTAACTAGTAACAGCAGAAACAGGAACTCAGTTGTTTAGGGCCAATAGTAGCGCTTTATAAGAATCCGTGTACTACAGAGCCAATCGAATCGCTAGTTCAGTTGTCAGTTGACTTTACGAGTGCAGTAAAGAGTACAGACAGAAGGAATCGGTAACAAAATGGTTTCATGTTACACTAAAGGCCGACAAGTAGACAGAGTAATCATGATTACAATGTAATCAGTATTTGTAACCAGTACGAAAGAGTACTTGTATCAATTGTAAGTTGTAGCCAGTACTCAAGTAGCACGCGGCACCCGACGCGGCAGTCGCGCCCATACATCGATGGTGGCGCCCTGAGTAAAGGCGGCTTTGGTGGATGCCGCTCCGTCGCGTCGCCGGTGTAGCGCTACCAAATACACACATGTATGTGTATCTTTGAAGCACTTGTAGCGCGGGCGCAAAGCCGCTCTTGCTGATCAGCTTTTACACTCCCACTACTTGCCATGTGTTTGTAAAAAAAAACATACATATCTGTGTATCTGTCGATGTTGCCACCCAGCTAGGATGGGACCTTATATTGCTTAAAATGACGTCCATATTAACCTGAAGTTGACTCCAGTGTCGAGTCAAAACTATATATTGTCATAAAGCAACATCAAATAACAAATAAATGCACCATTTACACCTTTAATAGAAAATATAAAACATGGATTGAACATTATAGCATGGTCTGGCATTCCTAACAACGAAAACAAACAAGTTGTTGCAACAGATACTTTGATTTGAATCAAACAGCCTCCGCAAAATATAAATAAATCATTAAATATCATCAGAGATTTAAAAGAGTAGATTTATGTCTACTCTTTTGATCTATTATACAATTTAATACTACAGGCTTTGACAGAGAGTTAAATGAGAAAAAGTTATATTGACAGATTAATCACTATCCTGTATATTTTCATCTAATCATCTGCAACAAAAATATAGCTATAAGTTAATCAAGGTTACTCCCTTCAAGGTTGGACTAGTACCTTCTGTTTACTGTCCAAATTGTTTTATTTTTTAATTTAACTAGGCCTATGAAGCAAAAGAACCCAAGCTGTCAGCCAATCAGCCCAGCTTGATAACTAAAACTAGACCATTTCATTTCTCAAAGCTTATGAATCATATTTTTACCATCGTAAGGATGAGAAAGTAGTGATTACCATACAATAACCAAAAAGTATTATATTATTTATATTGATACAAAATATGCATCAGGATACAAGAAAATTGAACATAGGCTATAGCTTTCTCTGACAAATTCGAATTTGAATCTTAAACTCACACATTTTACAGTAAAACTTAAGAGAAGATTTAACATGGGTACTTACAAAAAACAAGAAGATACTGTAACCCTGCAGAGGCAGTATTGTAGCTGTAGGTAGTGCAGGAGGCAGTTGATGTAGCACGAGGTAGTTCTAGTGGCAGAGGAACTGGCAACTGGGACGGAGACGGAACTGCGACTGCGAGTGCGAACTTCGAACGCCGCGCCGGCGCCAGTCTTCAAGCTACACGAAGGGTTCCGAATACGCACGAGAGAACCCGAACACACACGAAGAGGGCCGACGTATCTTCGGATTTTGGATAGCAGCCGCTACAACCCTGCTCAGTGCTCGCTCACTGCTCACACCACACCTAGCAAGTAAGAAGAAGAAACAACCCTGCGCAAAGAAACGCAGCCTGCGATTGCAGACACCAGCTCGTAGCAAACTTTTACCTTCGATGAAAAATATACGCAAGCTGACAGCGGTGGTGCGCAGAATCAGAAAAACTTCCACTCTGAATCCCCCGGTAGATTTAAGGAGAAGTTTTAAACTAAGCTTTCGCGGAATTTGTGCTTCTATCTTTAACATACCATACATGCTATAATCTGAAAGACACATAATTTTTAAGACATTGAACGTAACACATGTATGGAAAGAATGATTCTGGATTCGTTTAAAAAATCACCATCCAACAAAATAAATAAATGTGTAAAGGTTGTAATTTTTGCAGTACTAGCGATAGAGCCCGTTGTGGTTAAATACAACGGCCTCTAGTAGAATAATGGTTATGAAATCCATACACCACGTTAGTACAGACTAAGCATTAGATTCACACACTTAACATAGGAAGGAACACTGTGTTCGTAATATAAACTTGTAATAGGCGTTTTACATATATTATTGTAATTTTTTCGCCTCAAATATGTAATAAAATCTAACTTTCATAACTATTTGCAAATCTACACTAGTTAGACTTTCCAAAGACCCATTAGGTAACAAATTTGGTCTTGTAGAAGTCTAGATTTAGTTGTACTGTACAAAGTTTAACAAAAATATCCATTACTCAGTATTTTCTCATTACTATAAATTCGGAGGTTGCTTAGCTTTTTTGCAAATAACGTTTAAATCTAAAGTGGAAGGTGATATTCTGAAAGAGAATAAAATATCCTACAAATTGATACTATGAACTTCAAAAACTGTCAAAAAAGGCAGCCTAAAGTTGCACCCAAAAAAATGTTTGAAAAACTCAGTATTCAATGTATTTCTTATGGAAAATATGTTTTTTTTAATTTTTCACTATAAATTATAACAAAAACAAACTTTCACAATTATTTAGGAATCTAAACGAATTAAGCATTCCAACGACCCATTAATTAATAAAATAGGTCCAGTACAGCTGTAGATATAGTTGTACAAAGATTTTTAAAACTGAAATATATATAAGTACGTAGATAGATATAGAGTTCCTTATATTGCATAGTTAAAAATAACATAGAAAAATAGATTGATGAAGTCCATTGTTTATGCATTGCCCGTCGATTCTTTGAGAGTATCCAAGAGCTACTACGATACGATCATCAGCTTTACATCCGTCACATTGACGTTCCTCACCACTTTTTTTATAGTCTTTGCCTTGGTAAAAAAACACCTCTGAGTAAGCTTGGTGTTTGATATTCAACTCATAAAATTGGATCAAATTTACGCTTATACAATATACAGCCATCTAATAGGTAATCTTACGGTGTTACACAAATAATCGGCCTGATTTTCATATAACTAGGATAAATAAAAAATAACTTAACGAATTTGTTGTTGAATAGTCACAACATTCAATTACGTACTAAAATTGCAAAATGGTGCCGTTTTAAAACACACACAACCACACACATACATATATACAATTATTTATTTTAATAATTAAACATGATCATAATTAATAATTTAAATATAATAATAACTTAATAATCTTAAAAGGGTAAACTATGGTTTATTTTTTATCAATATTAATTACAGTAGCCCTAAATGTGTACCTACCGTTCATACATATCTACTGGGGACATAAAATTAACAAGTAAATCAATCTCGGGTATAGGTCTTATCGTGCCCACCAACTTACTTATAGGAAAATAAGCTAAAAAACAGTTGATTTGAAAAACGATGTAATATTACATAAAGATGTTAAACAGAATGTAAACTGGAAAAATGTTACGTTTGCCAAATTTTGCTGTTACCAATAAGTTTGTGCCTATCCCGTCACCATGACAGTTATAAAAACATAATAACCTCTAATTGATATTGTATTGTTGGTGAGGTGGTTTTTTGTTCTTGTCACATAATAGCAACTGTACAAAATTTATAATGAGTAATTCATATGAAAAGTGTCTTTTCTTACCTGGAAATAAAATTGACGTACGCGGAAATCTTTGCAAATACGCTATTTCCCTCGTTTGAAAAGGGCCACTCTGATCACGCACAATATTAATTTGTGTAACTAGTGTGCGAAGTGGCACTTTGCTGCACACGAGAGAAATGTTTACGTACGAGCCACAGGTGAGCGTGGAAAGTTTCTTGAGTGCCACAAAGGTACTTTGCACTCGTGTTACACATTATATTTTTCCTACAGTTACTATAAATCATAGAAATAATCAGTAATAAAAAGCAAAAAACACGTTTTAGGTTAGGTTAAATCCAAGTGATGAACGAAATGGAAAACTAATTCACCAACTGATCGTTGTCGTATCGTAGTATCTTTAGTGTTGCTAACCTATTTCCAATCACTAACCGATTACGTACATAATAAAAGCACGCTGTTTTGTGTTGTTTGGTTGGAATACTGGTGTGCAGTAAAAAAATAGTGCGGCCAAAAAGCCGTGCGGCAAAAGTAAGTAAATGCAGCAATTAGCAACTTTCTGTACTATAATCAGTGAAAGTAAGCCCCTTTGTAAAGTCACTGTAGGAAAATTACTATTTATTGGTGCGGATGAAGATTGTAACAGTACGAATATTTAATTTTTAACTATAGCTACTTTAGCTAAATCTCTACGTATGTGATGTTTAAGCTAATGATTCATTTTTATTCAATTTTGTCACTGTAAATTTAAATAGAAATCTTTGACTCTTTCAGTAACATTTTTATACTTTGTGAGGTGCTTTATTATAAGCTTTTCAACTCATGAATAATAAGTGTAATAAAACGGGTTTATAGAAGCTCACTGTGTATTGAAATGGCCTTTGTTCAATGCAAAAAACAACACAAAGACACAATCAAATTCAAATTAAAAATCAAATTTTACAAAGGTTGATGTCATCTATGGATTAATTCTATTGCTATTGCATATTTTCCTAAAGACGAAGACGGGCAGTGGATGGCAAGGAGGGTCGGAGAGGGTTTTGTAGTTCCGAGTTTAAGAATTAATTAATTTTCTTCTCCAGAACTACGGACGCTCTGAGCGAACATCACAGTACACTGCATTTTAATTTTAAGTTAATAGACATTTCATTTCTTTCTCTGAAGTTCTATATACATTTTTCACATAGGTTGATTGATTAAATATTTTAAATTGGATAATCTAACTTCAATCATAATTGTTAGAGTTATAATTTAAGTCTGCACAATGTAATCTCGCAAAACTTAAACTGATTGAACTAGAAAACATGTGAAATATAAATTCTTGTAAAGGTGCGAAAAGTATTACGCCATTTACGTTAAAAATGTATTTAATTTTTCTGCTGTTTTGCAAAACAAAGTTGTAATGTTTTTGAACGACTTTGGGCTGACAGTTTAAAACAAAAAATAACGTTTTAAGTACCTAATAATGTAAACACATAACTGCTGTACGTTTAGTCAGATGGGAGCAGATGTTAATGCTGGAGTAACACCTCGGAACTGTGTTTAATTTACCGCTGTTAATGTGTCGTTGTGTTAATACGCCTAGCACTAACGTTTGTTAACCAAACTTGCTCGTCATCGTAGCTCCCTAGCGAGTGTAAGAGGAATAATACTGTTTAATCCTTGGTCTTCGAAATTTAAGTAATTCAGACTTATTAACTGATTCGTGTATTAATTATTTTATCTCAAGGACAACGAAAGGCATGTACTTCATATTTGGCTTTGTGCTCACAGGAAAAACACTTTTATACTTAAATAAGTAATAAATTACAATGTAAGTACTGTAGTCAAGTGGTTAACACGTTTGGCGAGAAATCCTCGTTTTAGCTCTCGGGTTCCCCACAACCTTTCATTTATTTAAGATCGTATCGAAAAGCGTCACTTTGGTGTAGAGATGAAATAGCAATTTTTAACTACAGAAACTGGGACTTTCTTTCTTTGTAAGCAATAATTATCATGATTCTTTATACTTGCTCTTAAAAATGCTTGTAAGTTGTCTAAAAAAATATAGAAATATTACAGTAAGTACATAAAAAAGCATAACTAAATCATAAATTAAACTGGTCCAATCTATCCGTTGAAGTGCACTATGTAAATAGGTACTTCGTATAACCACTAAGTACCAAAGCGCTAAGGGTTGTTATCGTCATCCCTATTACAACATCATTATGAGATGCATTTTGAAGCGTTGTTACTACTTCTTGCAGCAGCAGGAGACCGCCTCTGCTGCCCCCATTAGGACTACTAGAGCGAGCTGGTCTAGTGGTTAGTGGTAGAGCGAAGGACTTCGGTTCTCGAGGGCTGGGGTTCAAATCCCGCAACCCTCTAGGACTACGCCCAAGCCACAGGTGCATGAGTAAATAGAGAAGCTTCAGCTCTTGATTTCGTACACATCTCTACAGGCTCCATGAAAAGTTGTTTAATGAGCCACTTTTATGTTAACAGACAAGTGTTTCTTAACTTATAGATCACGTCTGAATTCATTTATCATTAATTAATTTTTTATATGGGGTGCCACATTGGCCTCTGATGCCGTGCTTCCCAAGTCAACCTGGATTGAATGTATTTGTGTGGATAGGTCGCTACAACTTTTAAAAGTTGAGTTGTGGTGGAGAACGTGGACACCTACATTCTACGTGAATAAGTATTACTGTATTAAGCTCATCTTTTTATTAGTGGATTGTTACACTTCGTACATGAACCCAAAACCTTCAGAGGAAGTGGTTCTCTGACTTAACTTTAGTTAAACTTAAGTTAAAACTCTTAAGATGACGGATGGAAGCAATTTTCTTTAAGGTGATGATGAAAATAAAGGCATAATTGTACTTTTTGCTGAGGTTAAAGACTTAGACGCAATACAAGACAAGGTTCTTTTTTATCATTCTGGGCGCCATTGTGTTATTAGTGCTCCGATTTTTGTTTTCTTCATGTCAATTTTTTTATTTTGTCAAGCCCTATAAAATGATACCAAAGTCGACTATACCTCCCGTTTGAAGATTTTGAGCTTCCCCCTACCCTCACTAACCCTAAGGGCAAAATTTTCAAATTTTTCATAATTATTGAAGCCCCTCATATGTAAGAAGGTTGCCGCAAACCGAGTTCAAATATCTGAAATGGTTAAACAGTTAAAGGGTGGTGCGAGTTCCTTTTCAGCCACCCTGTATCCCTGATATATGGCAAGCCTTTACAAAACGCTTAAGCAAAGGCAAAATAACGGCAAAAGTTAAAAATAATTACCATTTTTTCCGAGGTAATTGGGTTACAATAAAAGTTTGAAGCACTGATTAATTTGGGTTTTCTGTTCCCTAAGCACCACTAACTTTGTGTTAACATTTTTGTAACCACCCAAGAGAATAAATGTTTCTAGTTTGGTGAAAAAGTCGTCACTATATATGCAGTTTATAACTTTGTTTAGTGAACTGCACGTTTCTTTATATCAAATATAGCCTCATTCTCAAGACTAGGAAAAATCTCTCCTTTGCTTTGAAACATTTAATCCCAGATTTTTAATTCAAGAAGGCTTACCTGGATATAAATGCAACTGGTGAAATACTAACACCATGCTTAACATGATGTGTAATATTTAATTCGAGGAACGTTTACGTCTTAGCTGATATTTAAGATAACTTATAAAACTATATCTTTGTTTACTTTTTACCTAGCAACTCTTTATCCATAGAACTGGCCCCTTTAAAGAAGAAAATATCCAAAACCCAATCTTGTTTGAAGCATTCTAGAATTAATGTCACTAGTGAGGTGAATTCCTGTGAATTTATATAAAGTTAATTAGAACTTTAGAACTTATCAATATTCTACACTCTTGAAGCCAGTTTTCGTACTGCTGAAGCCTCGTCCACACATGGCGATTTGTCTGCGGAAACATTGTCTGCCGACTGTCTCCGGAGTGTTGCTATTTTGTCTCCAGAAAGTCGGCCGACTGTCGGCAGACAAATTTCCGTGTTTTTGGAGACAAAATACAGTGTTTTCTGTTTCTCGTTCGAATGGGAAACACGGAGACAAGAGACAAAACTTTTGTCTCAAGTCTGCATGTGTGGACGTGTCTGGAGACAGGAGACTGGATAAAAGCCAAAGGTGATCAACATTCAGCCCATTTAGTTAGACTGCAAAGCGGTAATATTACGATTTTTGGGTGGTAATAAAAGAGCTGAATTGATTTTCTTGTAAGTTTTGGAATTAGTTTTCAATGATTTATATCATTATATAACATTTTATTGAATTGTTCAAGTTTAAAATCTTAAGACCAACAAAGCCCAGCAAAATTTCAAAATCTTTAGAAGTCAACCTCGTGAAGTTCATAAATCCTCCACTTAATCTGAAGGTCTGATAGAAGGTTGTGTAGTACAAACCTTGCTCGAGAAAATGTTGGGTCCATCATCGTCTCTTCCTAGATTCATTAGGCCCATGGTTCAGAAAAATGAAGTCCGCACAGGTCCTCCTCGGTCACCATACCAATATCATATTATGAGTAGTTTTATTTTATTTTATTTTTTTATGGTTATATGGTGAGTTCTACAGCAAAGGCTCACTTCAAATTAAAGTAAGGCGGTTTCACACTGGCGTCCGCGGACGATAATTTCGTCCGCGGACGATAATTTCGTCCGCGGACGGATGAAATGATTCGGATGGATGCTACGCGCCCCCTTCACATTGCGAGCTACGTTTCAAACGTCCACTCATTCGCGCATGCGCATAGGGAAGTTGGCCATTCCTACTACAATCATAGATTAAACATACTTCCTCTTACAACTCAGTGGAGGTGTGCAAAATGTCTGAGCCTTCTGTCCCATGGTGTCAACCCGGGATGATGAATAGAACGCGGGAAAGGTTGATGCATAAGCTTCGGCCTACATCATGGGGCCCGGGTATGTCTCACGATAGGTACCGGGTATGTAGTCAGGGGGCTTCGGCTCTCATGACAAAGAAATAATAATAATAATAATAATAATAATAATAAATAATAGTGTCAACCCGGATTTTCTGTTCTGTGGCTTGATTCAAGTAGTGATGATAGTGACGACGAGGTTGTACTTTTGTACTCATTATCAAAAAGGAGAAAGTGGGTTCATCCGATCAACAGAAAGCGGCAGCGATTTGGTGAATCATTGTAATAATGCAAATAATCATAGTAATACAAATCATTGTAATAATGATTTACTGTACAGTAATTCGTATAAATATACATGGTTATTGGTTAGGATACGTACTATCTCTTTGGAGTGTAGTCGCAATTTCCAACCAAATTTTATCTTTCTCTTGTTGATCTCTATAAATTTCTATAGTTGTATGCTAGATAACTGGGTAGGCACGGACAGCCTCAATTAATTCAGCCATAACAAACAACAAGGGAAGACACAAAACAACAACTAGATGAACACTATGGCTGTAAACACAAACTACTAAACACTGTGATGCGAGTGACACATGCCTCGCTGAGAGCTACACGTGGTTTGGTGCTCTGTCTGCGCATGCGCGAGGGCGTGATCGTCCGCGGACGTTTTAGAAAAATCGCTCCCAGAGCGATTCCGCCAAATCGTCCACGGACGAATTTCTGCATCCGCGGATGGATGCTACGTTTCAATGGGCGGTGTGAACGGTCCTATCTGATAACATCAACCTTATTTAATGTTAGTTAGATAGGCGTGCTCCATCTATTGGTCTTATGTGATCGTTGGATAACATGGACAGCGATTTATTTTCGCATCCGTCCGCGGACGAAGAAATCGTCCGCGGATGCCAGTGTGAAACCGCGGTTGTAGTTAATTGGGTTTAATAGTTAAAATAAAACAATAACCTATTGTAAACAAACATATTATAATTTTCTAAAAACATGTTTATTACAAACCAACAGACAGACATTTGATCTACTCGCACAGAATCGTTCTCCCCTATAGTCATTTAAACCCGTTGTTCGACTTTTACTTTCACTAAAGACAGCAGGTAAAAATATGATATAGTACAAATAAAATCAATATTAGTTTCAAAATGTCTTGTCACAACGATTTTTCGCTTTTTAGATACTACTTCTAAAGAAATTGAGATTCTGTCAGTTTTTTAATTTTATTTTTTTTAATTGGGATTTAGCATACGGTTATAGTTGTATGCCAATTAAAACCCCCAGATGTAATTAGTTTACTTGGAATGCCTCAGTACTTCAGGGATTAAGTTTTGGTGGGAGAGGGCTAAGTAAAATAATCAGTATTTGATCGGAACTATTTTCCCAACATCAAGTAATCTTCAATGTAATCTTTATCTTTGCTCAATAGCTACAACTGATGTTTTCCCCTTTTTACTGTATTTTGTCATTTGCTAATATACTGTGAATGGCTTGTTTTAAACACATGTGCGTAGTGACAACTCTTTGTTTACTTTTTCTTGTTATTTTTTTTAACCAAAATAGTTAATTAGCAACCCTTAAGGCCAATGTTAAATTTTAAACTTTTCAAATGAGTCGTGTACAAAAAACAAAAATTACCATTGGCCATATGGCCTTTGGGCCATTGGAAAATACGATTTTTTCTGAGGTAGTGGCTGTCACCATTCACGTTTTAATGTCTATAAGTCCCTAGTTCCAAAATTTAGTAAAAATTCTTCCGCTGGATTTCGAGATATATATTACAGACAGACAAACAGACACAGCTCGTATTAGAGAATAGGAGTTTATGAAACACATAACGGACGCAGAGGAACCTAAAATAACTTGAGTACGAAACTGATATGCTCTGTGGAAGTAAGTGTTGCGATGTAAAGAAATATAGTAAAATTATACCTTTGATTATTAATACAAATATACATTCCATCCCCATGTTAAATTTGTAGACAGAATTTTTTTATCAAAATCGTTGTAGTTGACGTGAGCCACTTAGAGATTGCGCTGATATAAATTACAAAATTCTGTCAAATACACAAACTTTTTACCAAGTCAAACATAGGAAATTACTTATGATGAGTTATAGCATTGACTATTGGATACAGAAGAAGACATCCCATCTATATGGATCAGCTGACGCCAATTTTTTACTAAAAAAGAATGTAGTTGTGTGAGCCAGTCACAGATTGCGCTCGAGTCTAAAACTCTATTTTGTACCTTATTTTTCGTTGCTGACATAGTTGCTGGGTCACAAAAGTTGCTATAGCTCATAATAAGTAATTCCATCAGTTTGACTTGGTAAAACCATCATGTAATCGGTAGAAATCAGTAATTTAGATCAGCGCAATCTGTAGGTGGCTCACATCAACTAAGACAAATATTATTAAAAACCTGGCAACAACTTTAACATGGGGATGGAATGTCTAGTTGTTGTATTAATAGTCAAGGGTTATAGCAACTGTTATGACCCCCTCAACCTTGTCAGAAACCAAAAATAAGGTATAACATAGAAATTTAGACATGGAGATTCTGTGGCTGGCGATAGATGGGAAGTCTACTCCAGTATCCAATAGTCAATGATTATACACTATCAGTCACTCATGAACCCTTTACTAGGTCTAAAGTAACTTGAGGAAGGACTACTAAAGCCAGTGGTTGTGTCAAGTTACACATCTGGTTTAGTTAAATTCCACACTTTCAGTCAATAATTTACTTTTTATTGGCGTATCTTCAACACATTAATTAAGGGGGAGAGGTAGTAACCCCTAATATTTTTTAAATATATACATGGACCGTTTTGATCACAAACATCACAATTAATTGTACCCCTCCCCAAATAAAAATCCGAAATCCTCGTGGAAGGCTATGCAGAGTAATGTCTAAGAGAAGTAAGGTACAGTGGTAACGTCAAGATCAGATGACGCAGAAAATATATATTACATTACGTGGTTTGAACATTATTTTTTTCATTGTATTCTCTGATATATTTACACGCATATCTCGGTTGATATCCTTAACGTGAGAAACGTTATCATTTTACTATAGAATGTATAGTGTCTTATGAAGAGCATTATAGATCAAACTACATGCTGGTAATTTGTTTCGGTCCCACAATCATTAGTGATACAGAATTCACTCGTGGCTGTCTGCTAGTGGTGGTGGTGCCAGTGTTGAAGCGGCACGGGTCATGGTACCGATGCATTACGTTTATTTTCATTGTACCGCTCAGCGCTCACGCACCTACCCTACCTCTAACTTGTTTGACCTGACAGTAGTACAGTATAATGAATGCAGGATTACTCGTAGTATTGGAAACATGGTTTTTCCTGTTTAACATATTTAATATACCTTTCTTAGGAATGAACTTTAAGAAAACTTGCACCATAGAAATTAAAACCACACATGTAAATGTTGACAAAAATATTAAACCCTTACAAAAACCTTTACAAAAACATAATGCAATTTTTACAATACTTTTAATGCTGTAGGCAGAAACCTCGATCTGAGTTTACAATCATGATATATGTTTTGTTAAAAAAGAATTCAGGCTTGCTATACCTGATCCATATGATACAGGAGCCAGTTTCCATTATCTGGCATTTGAGTGACCTTAAAGTAGCACTGTGAGCAATATGACACCTGTTCAAACAGAAAAGCACCTCAGAGTTTCCAAACAGCATAAGAGAAATTGATGACAGACATTGTAAGCTAAAATTGCATCAAAACTCATAGTCAGGTTGGGTAGCAGGTTTGCTGTGGTGGGGGTATTTTGCCTATTCCATGAAATGCAGAGACGGTAATGCAACCTTTGATTGCAATGAAAGTGAATAGGTTGCTGCAGATCTCTGGAGGGAGTTGAGAACACAAAAAAACTGAAAGATTATTTTTTTATTTTAGCTTTTAACGGCCGCCATTTTGAAACGACTTTATCAAACTCGACCATTGACAACCTGGGCCGAGATAATGTATTAAAGATGGGGACCCAGCATCCTCTTACGGCCTTAAAAAGGGGGTCCTTAAAAATTGGGGTCTGGGCGGTTTTAGGTTCAGAAACTTGTATACTATAACTACCTAAAATTGCAGCCTCTCCGCCAAAACTGAAATATTCTGCCACTATATGCAGCTATACGACCCCACTATCAGGGTATTCGTTGTTTTGACGGTACCTATAATATTTTTCAATGGTTTTTTTTGGTGGTTAAGAATGAGAATACGAATAATTATTGTATTGCAGACTTTGTACTTGACTTGAGTTGTTTTGAAAAGCAGTGTATTTTTGTACTGAAAACCGCTTCAAATAAAAGACGTTTCTATTCTATTCTATTCTATTCTAAGAATGCTTTATTGCCGTTACTCTGGTTCAAATGCATGGCACAGTCAAGGAAATGTCTTAGAACTAAGGTTTAATTTAACATAATTTAAGTCTATTTCTCTGTACGGAAACATAATAAGTGTTTTTTAAAGTACTATTTTTAATTTGGAACAGCCCAAACATCTTATTCTATACGGTAACATATTATAATATTGTTTGGACTTTTCAATAAAACTAGTAGCTGTGGTATAACGACACTGTCTATATGTAATATTGCAGCGGTTTCGTGTGTTATAACTGTGTACATATTCATGCGTGTCTGTTTTACTAAAACCTTTTTGCAAATACAAGGCAGTCAAAAATGAAAATAAATAAAGATGCAGATAAGAACATTTTTGTTATTGATGATGGTGCTAGTGGAAAGCAAAATGGCGGAGGCACTTGTGCAGTTGTTACTCCAATCAGACTGTTTATTAGACTAGAGAACAATTAAATTTCAATTTCAGCTTAAATCTAATTCACAAAAGAAACATGTTACAGTCACATATACAGTGCACATTATATTTAGGTCTGAAGTTACATTCAAAACCTAGATTCGCAGTTTAAGATTAAATTTAAATGATTATTTAACCAAAATTTAGGCACCATGGTTTCTGTTACCTTGCTTCGTCACGTGGCCCTTTGCAGTAGTTCACTACTAAAGTTCCATGACTCATCTTCCGGTGCCGCCGCACGTGTATCCCGTGATAACACTGACCAGTTTCTTGGTATTATATACCTTAATCGTGTTTTTGTCGTGTGTTTGTGTATGTGCTCTACAAGGGTAAGGACGGATCCAACAATATCGGATAGATGACGTTGTTTTCGTCACACCTGATGATGGACTCCTGAAGTCCGAAACTATAGTACTGTAGTGTACTACTGCAAAGGACCACTTGACAAAGCGAGGTAACATTAACCATTTAGCTTAAATATATAGATCCGTAGGCTACTCATAAATAATAATCATTCAGTATATTACAGTGTAATTGAGATAAACCCGAAAGCTAACGCTAGGATGAGATGGGATAACCATAAGAAACAAAACTTTCAGTGAAAACGATAAATAGCAGAACACTATTGACAAACAGAAAATATTTGAGAAACTAAACATTATAAATACTAGTCTTTATAGACTAGCAGATAACATGGACACATTCGAAAAAGTAATATTTACGTAATCTCTGTTGAATAACTAAAAAAAGATAAGAAACATTTTTATACTATAATATCAATTCTGGAATTAGAAAAATATCACTGACATATAATGTAACTTAAATAACAATTGAATTATCAGGCATATTGTAAACGTGATATAATTTAAAATAAATACCAAAACTACGCAAGAATTTTTCCGTTTTCTGGGTGTTTCAATATATAATGTATAATTATATATATATATGTATAATTAATGCAAAACATATGGAGCATTATATGAATAACAATTTTTAGAGATAGTCATTAAGGTCTAATTATAATAATCTAGAATTACTGTTTTACAAAAGTTCTTAAACAATCTATTAATTTCGAACAATAATTTTGTTGAACTTCCTACATAACTAAGTTTTAACACTTTCATAAACATAATAGGTTCTTATTAAGATGAATTTGAAATCTATTAAAATTGTCCAGGAATGAACTTTCCTATAAACGTTAGCTAAGATGCGGACACGCGTTTTCTGTTAAAAAGATGGGATATAAACGAGTCCAAGTCCAAGTGTATATGATTGTGGCGACTAGCGCCACGTCTGGGGGAAGTGCCTGCTCGCTGGGAGCATATACTTCCGGTCTGCTGTGGGTCCAAGCCCTGGTAGCTCAGCTACCTGTAGACGTCAACGTCGTTCTGGGAGTTAGTCGTCGATCCGGGGGCGAAGCTGGGGAACATCCTCAGCGACCAGGTCCCTGATGTGTTCCCACGGAGAGTCATCCGCCGTCTCTTCAAGTCTCGCTCGAAGGCCGTCGACGAAGTCTCGGAGAGTTGTCACTGCTGTGGAGTCCCTGATGACGGAGTTCCTCACGTACCAGGGTGAATCTGTCGCCTGCCGAAGAGCCTTGCTCTGGACGACGAGCAGCCTCCGTCTAGCGGTTCTGCAGGTGAGGTGATACCATGCAGGGGCTGCGTACGTGAGGACAGGCCGAAGCAGGGCCGTGTAGAGTCGGACTCTTGCAGCCGTCGACAACTTCCGTGACCTGAGCAGCGGGCGGATGGCGCCAAGACCTTTCCTGGCGAGGTCGCAGACCCTCTCGACGTGGGGAGTCAGGGTGAGTCGCTGATCCAGCAGGACGCCGAGGTACTTCACCCGGCGCTTCCATGGGATGTCGGCCCCGTCTAGGTGGAGGTGTTGACCATCGTCCTGCCTCCTCGACCTCGTGAAGGAGATGGCCTCACTCTTGTCAGCGTTGACTTTGACTCGCCACTTCGTCAGCCACGGCAGCAACAGGTCCAGCTGTCGCTGGACATACACCCTGGACATCCTCAGGTTGGCGGAGGTGGCAGTGAAGAGCGCATCATCTGCATAGAGCGAGAGTTGCACTCTCGGCGCCAGGGGCATGTCGTTGGTGTACCACAGGTAGAGTATCGGCCCGAGAACCGACCCCTGTGGCACACCCGAAGAGACTGGCCGTGGTGTGGAAGTCGCCCGTCCAACGGAGACCTTGAAGCGGCGAGCGGTCAGGTAGCTCTTGACGAGCCTGTAGATCGAGCCGGGTAGAGGGGAGGACGCCAGCTTGTAGAGAAGCCCCTCGTGCCAGACCCGGTCGAAGGCTTTGCTCACGTCGATCAGGACTGAGGTCGAGTGGTGCTTCCGTTCCAGCGCTCCAGCGATGGTGTTGAGGACCCGCCGCGGCTGGAGGGTGGTGGAGTGGCCCCGCCTGAAGCCGTACTGCTCAGTCCTGATCGAAGAGAAGAACTCCTCGGGGAATCTCGCCAGGATGATCCGCTCCAGCATCTTGGAGAGCACAGGCAGGAGGGAGATCGGCCTGTGGTTCTCGGGGAAGATGTGGTCCTTGCCGGGCTTGGGGATGAGGATGACGTTCGCCAACTTCCAGGTGTCAGGGAAGTGGGCCAGCCTCACGCAGGAGTTGAAGAGACAGGTGATCACGACACCTTCTCGCATATAAAAGTGCTCTGGGCTTGTTCAAGTCGCTGCCACGCTTGTCCTTCACACATAGTGGTTGCCACCAAGTAGCTGCAACCTTCTCACTAAAAAGTGATCTGTATGATTCATTCGCCAAGATGGAATGAATTTCCTGCTCTTTTACTTTTCGGAGAACTTTTATTTCTTCTTTGGTTTACCTAAAGATGCAGTTAGCCTACCTACTGCTAATAAAAAGCGTTCGCGTTCACTAATCAAAAGATGTATTGCTTTATTCATCCATATCGTTACCAAGCAATTGTAATACCAACAAAGTAATAACTCAAATAAAGAGCCGCGAACCGAGAAAGAATCACAGGTTCGTGTGCAGCTGGATATCAGTGACAGACGCTTACGTACAGGGAAGGCAGTCAGCCGACAAAATAAGCTGCGAGCGCATCGCCGAGAGCTACTTCGAAGCCACCAAGTGGAGGGACAGGGACAGGTATACAATGGCCCGCTACGAGTTGAGTCGTTGAAAAATCATAGTGGCAGCCACCTACCAGCGACGCAGTTCTTTGGCGACTGGGTCGTTCACTCGTTGCCATCGATGTGGATCGCTGCGACCCGATACAGTAAGTGTGAAGAGCTACGTATGACTTGATGCCATTTTTACTACGCACGGACCTTTTGAACTCATAGTGGTTTTTAAGTTTCACCTCCAGTTGTGAATCTATAATTTTACTTGTATAATAAGCTAAAATATTTCTTTTACGTCTTATTAAATGGCGAATTTGACGTCGATGAAGAGGATTTCCATTGAGGCCAGACCCAGACCAACGTTTTAGCGAATTTCCCATATAGGGAATAAGTTATTACCGTAGGTATTATGGTAAGACCTGGACCCGCTGATTTCATTTTTTTGTTTTTATGTCCCAAAGGCTGAAAACACCATCCATTCGAATTCATATAATATATGTTTGATATATATATATATACATTTCCGTTAGCACGATAATTCGAGCAAAAATAAATTTGGTATGAACGTTAAACCTACATTTATTCGAACGAGTTCACGAACCAGCAAGATCGGACCATGAAAACTGGGGTTTATGGTGAAAAAAATCGAGTTCTCCCAACTTTTACCCTAAAAGCATAATTTTTTGCAATTTCTTTTAAAGCAATCTGTAGAGCTTAAAGACAAATAATTTAGTATATCGAAGTGTTATTATATTATGCGCCATAATAGTTACAGAAAAAATTCCAACAAATTTTAATTTTGTACTTCCCATGTTATTCTTATGGAGAATAAGTAAATTGTTGTAATTTCCTGTAAAAGGAGTGTATTTTGATTAAATTTGGACATGCATTTATTTTACACTTAACTAAACCAAAGCAAACCTATGTGTACTCATTAAACTAATGCTATTTAAATAGGGAATAAATAGCATATTTTGAAAATGCAATAAGACAATTAGAAGTTCGATTAGTCTGCAGTTTTGCTGCGGCTGGGGTATTATTGTAATAACAGCAGCAAACTTTTTGGAAACTTCAACTCAAGTCCATGCAAATGTGCTGTAGCCTTTGTTTTGGTAAAAGCTTTACCAAAACAACTACCGTAGATACTAGGAGTGGCCACCGCACGGAATTAGACTTGACACTAAAAGTGACCACCGCGCTGAGTTGGGCTGAACCCTTCGGGGGCCATACAACTTTTCCTTGGATTAAATTTGACCACTGCGCGGAGTTGGGCAATCCCCGTACAGTGGCGAGACAACCTGTATGTAGACTAGACGTTTTGGTTTTTGCTTATTTCTATTAATGTCAATGGTGTTAGTTGATTTCTGTCAACTTAATTAGTACAAACAAGGGAATTGTTCTACTTCCTCACAAAATTTGATATTAAATTCAATGTCGTCTCGCATAGTAAAGAAACAACTCACAATCTACACACAAAAACACTCTACACAACAAGGTTGGTAAGTACAAGCACACTATACACAAGAAGATTGGTAAGTATAGTACAATATTTGCAGTCCGAACAACGGGCGCGCTACGGACATGCCACTTCCGATACGCCACGAGGGACGCCAAAGCGACGTGGCGGTGGCGGGAGGGCGGCCGCCCGCGCCACGTCACTTGTGTGTGCATTGACCAATTTGCTTACATGGGGAGGCGAGGAACGGACATAAGGCTGGTTTTATGCACCGCGACAGTCGCGAGTCGCGCCACGTCTTGCGGCTTAACTAGTAAATGATAAAAGTACGAAACGTCTTTAAGAAATGTATGGGGGAGAGTTTTCGTTTGAATATATCTTTAAAATGAAAAAAAGATTTTTTCAAACAGATTTCGGCATTGAAATCAGCATGAAAATCTAGTTTTGTAAATGATGTGTCACAACACTATCATTACATAAAAAAAATATGTATATCCAATATGGTGGATCCACGATGGTGGCCACAAACGTGTTTCCTATCGAAATGAAGTAACCACCCAATAAATACTGGTGGTGATCTTAAGTCAATATCTCGAAAAATTTGCGTAACAAAATGCATGTGGAATCATTTTTTTTATTTGTCCAATGTTGGGAAAAGCCGCCATTTTTAATCATGATTTTAAGGCTGCGCGCGCACTACGGCGGCACGGCACGGACGGGCGGGCGGCACGGCAATTTTTAAAAGTTAATAACATTGAATGTCATATGAGTGCGCCCACTACGGCGGTACGGCCGGCAACGGACGTTCGGCAGCTTCCGCCGTTTGTTAAAAAGTCCGGGAGACAGAACTCCAGGACATTTCCGAGCTGCCGTGACGCCCGTACCGCCCGGGAGCACTGCACACCGACCGGGCGGGCGGCACGGGACATCCGCCATTCTCAACTGATCTCTGTTAAAGTAGCAGTGTTTTCGTGTGTTGGTAACATAGATGTTAGTAAGTTGATTTTTCTCGTTGAGAAAACCCCAAACTGTACAACATGCGACATCCGGAATATTTTAATACGTCCGGCATGACAATATATGGGCAGAAATATGATCTATTATGAAACAATCAGGTAAGTTTTACACATAATTCCTCTACAAGATCAGGAAACAAGGTGTGGAACTCTCCAAAGCTTAGTCTTTTTCTGTTTATGTGGTGTATCTAAAATCTTTGCTTGTACCTTCTTGTCACCTCTTCCTCTGCTAAAATTAAACCTACTATCGCCACTTTATCTACATCCATCTTTACTCACAATTTTTAGCTCGCAGACTGTCAACTGTCCTAAATTGCGGATGTGCGGATGTCCCGTCCCGTCCGTCCGTGCCGTGCCGCCCTAGTGCGCGCACCTCCTCTTAAAAATGCCGTCCGTGCCGTACCGCCCGTCCGTGCCGTGCCGCCGTAGTGCGCGCGTAGCTTAAGGGGTTTACCATGGACCGATTTTTGGCAACTTCCAGTATGTCACTCAGCAGACCCAATACTACAAAATAAAACCATAAGACATTGTCTTGCAATTTTTTAAGGTCATATCCTATATGTCTTTGACTATAGCCACTACATTAAGATACTGTATAGTATGGAGTATACGGGAGAACACAGAAACAACAATGCAATAGACGCAATAGACGCTGGCCGTCAGCGATCCCGTCTGCTCCCGGAGCAGTGCCCCGCGTCAGACGCTCAGCGTCTCAAGCGTCAGACGCTAGAGACGCTCCCTTGGACAACGGGCCCATTGAAATCAATGCTTAGCAGTCACTGAGCGTCCATCGCTTGCGTCTATTACTCAGCGTCAGACGCAACAGACGCGTTCTTGGACAACGGGCCTTAGCCAGAATTTGTCATTAGTATCTGTCTAGCAGTTTGGAGTTGTAACAATACAACAAAACACCTGTATCGCCTAGGAGTCTTGTCCTTATCTTGGGCCCGAGCTGTAGATAAAATTACCTCACGGTGTATTCTTATACATATTAGTATTAACGAATTTTAAATTATCGTCTATCCAGAAATAGGATCGTCATTTTACAGCACTGATAGTCCTACAATATTTTTTAGGCGTACTGTACATTATTCACATCGAAAGGGCTCTATTTTAATATTGTTTATCGGTTGTAATCTATGCGTACTGCGTTAACAATTCATGGTACAGTAGTTAATGTAGTGTACATGAAGTGATGGTAAGACAATGCATTTGTCCATGTTTTGCATTCTTATAGTCATTTTTGAAGGTATTTTTCGTGTAATTTATCACAAAGTCAAGTCATAAATGATACCTCTCGGTGTATTATAATATCTTGATGTTTCCTTATGATACTTTTGATTAATACGTATATTAAAAACAAATCAGTAAAATAATAATAATAATAATAATTGCAAAAAACTCTGAATATATTCTTTTTAACAAATTCCATCAAAAATACATAAATATTCACTAACTACTGTATATAATACTTATCGAAATAAACTTATTAAAACTGCTACTAGGAACAAATTGGGCCTGTAAAGCAAATGCCTGATAAGAGGTTCCTTTAAACTTGAACCAGATATATCTTTTCCATATTCCAGGTAACATTATTGAATTGAATATAATATACGGTATTTTGGATTATGCAAGTTTATGAAAAATACAGCACAATCAATTGTAAGTTAACCTTAATTTTGTCCATTTATACACACATACAGTCAAAATTATTTAAGAATTTTTAGGATCTTTTTAGGAACTCCTAAAAACAACAATTACACAACTACCAATACAATATTTTTATCTCATAGCGCCACAGATGTTTAAATTAAAATGCCTTTGGTATTTGAATAAATATTTTTGGATTGTAAATAACACTTCAACCCCGCTGAATTTAACATTACAATAATGGTGGGCAAATCCATGATGGCCTTTAGCCTCCAAGGACGCTTGTATCATTCCCGGTGCCTAGCCATCTTTATACATCAAGGTGGACAGTTTTATACAGGTGGGCATTAATTGCGCCAACTGACCTGAGTCAGGTAGTCGGGTGTTCCTGAATTGCGCCAACTACTCCAGGGAACGTCAATTAACTGCGCAAAATAGCGGCCCTCTTTGACTGTATAATTCTTAGCCAAAAAATTCCACACCTAAACTGAAGTGAGTCGTTATTTTCCTTGTTAAATCTCCTACAGTTAATTTGTAGCATTAGTAGGCTAGGATAGGTTATGTTAGGTTAGGCTTCTGCCTGCAACTCACCCCTGCCTGGCTTGTCCTTGGCGCAACTAAGGAAAATTGTGTGGAACATTTGAGGGCTTGACGCAATTTGTACAACTTTTTATACTTCAATGGGTCTGATAGTCTGACGTGCTTAGCATCCAAGGTCGTCAAGGTGTAACGTAAAAACTCTCTTTGGAAGTTTACGTTCGACTTGGATCAAATATTTAACTTAAACTACGCAAAGCCTCGTTAAAATTCAGGTTTACTGCAAGATGCTTCCTAATTTAAAAGTTACACCGTACAATATATTTGAGTAACTAAACTACATACTTAGCGTAAACATTGTCAATGATGATTCAATAACAATCCAATTACACCATTAGGCAAATTTAATGCAATTAATCCGTGAGCTCTAAGATACGTCACAATGCTTTAATTTTTAATAAATTACGCCATATTAAAAGTAGCTGTGAGCTAAAGAGAGCGTAAATAGAACATTTGATTCTTGTGGAAAATAAATTATCAAAGCTAAACTGAAGTGAGTAGTTATTTTTCATATCGTCCATCAAGTAAAATCTCCTACAGTCAATTTGTAGCATTATAGGAGTTTAAGCATGGTATAAACTCATCAAAAAGATCACGATTATGATGACGATTCGTGAAGTTTTATTGATTTTAGCTCATCCCCTGTACGTATAATCTAAAAGAAGTTTTGTTCAAAAGAGAATTGGTGACTATGTCCAAACATTAGGCTAAACAAATAAGTAGTTGATAATCGAAAAGGAACTGTGTAGTAAACAAATCTCACTTAAAGTTACACAAATTGATTTACCAACCTGGGTTCACTTTGTTTTATTGCACGGACAGCTATCGAATCTTTAATCATAATTTTGCAAACCTTTGTAGAGGTAGTAGTGAGAGTGGTGGGGGGGGGGGGGTCATTACGTGATAATGGCTATTCGTTTATACACATTCAGCGGGTTTTGTAATGGCCCATCGTGTGGATAAGTTATACAGTACAACACTACTTCGATAAAATAATACATCACAACAAAATTTGTATTGCGTTTAATTTTCTTAGTGTCAAAATGTATTAGTTGTTCGCAGGTAATTGTAATGCTGAGTCTCAAACAAATCATTTGTCCACATTTGAAACGTTTATCCATCGTTTAACAATTTGAATAATCAACTACACGGCTTTCGCTTTGATAAATGTTTCACCATCAATAATCCACAGCTTATTGAGTACACATGAATTTTTACCTCATTATCATTGTTTTATGAACCGCAAACTCGTTTAATATTTAGCTTCATGCGATCAACTGTTCTAAAATTCTATTATGTGCAGACGTGGTAAATGCTTATTATAGGTTATTGATGACTCTTCACAAAGAGGTATGAACAAATTTGTAAAAAAAAGTGAATCTAAATAAAAACAATTTACAAGTGTTACGTTTTTGTTAAATTTAGAATTAATTTTTACCTAGTCTTTAAAAATTTGTTTGATTCTTTTCCTAAATAAAACGTCTCACCTAGCCTAACACCTAATCAGAAATAAATAGTGCATAATTAATTTTTTTTTTATTTTATGTCTTACAATTGGACGCTGGTAATACAAACCGGAATAGTTTAGACATGAAAAATATACTAGACCAGCTCGCTCCCAAATTATTAAAACCCTTAATAACGATTATACTCTGGTCTCTAAAACTGAATATATACGTCAATTAACAAATTGAACCGTGGATCTACGAAGGTTTTGCGAGACAGCTAGATATTCATATCATAAATGTTTTAATGCTAGTTGTATTTCACAGAAAATAGAAAAAAATAAGACAGGAAGGACGTCTGGACGTCTGGTAGTAAAATGCGATCGGTGCAACGGACAACGGTCAAAATTTGGCGGGAACGATAGTTCCGACGCTTGCCTCTAGATTCGGCCAAGCGCTAGTGTACAGTCACCAATCAAAATCATAGATGAAGTTATACAATGTCACAATTCTCCAACCAACTTTAACCGACGAAGGCACCTCAAATACAACACACATGTATAACAATACAGTATTTTTTTTACTTGGACGCTAGGCACGAGACCGGAATTGTTTTTCACATTACTTCAGGCTAGACCTAGGGGTTGCGGCATTATCACTTAGATAAAATCCATTGGTGACTTAGCGGGATTTGAACCCGGGACCTCAGGGACTGAAGTCCCACCCTCCAACCACTACACCAGCTCGCTCCCCAACAATACAGTATTGGGAGCCATACTATTTGAACGAAAAATGATCCTTTTCATCTGAATGGTTTATATGAAGAGTTTAAATTATGGGTTTGAAAGTAAAACATAAGCATATCGAACACCGGACTCGGTATAAAATAAATTCACACGAGAGACTTCTCTGTATTACCACAGAAAACATGGTTATAGTAGTATGTTTTCTGTGGTATTGCCAACCTCACAAAAAGTCACACTATAGGTAAATAAGCATCGCAACACAAATCCATCATGTAGAGATTGCCAACTGCACGCAGCGACTCCACCGCCAAATCCAGGTTGGGTTGCAGCTAATTCTCCATCACGCAACAAACCTGCAGTAATATCTAAAATATGTATCTTTTCTGAGTCATGTAGTTCCAAATACTCCCATCACAACAGAGCCGCATAAAACACACACATTTCCAGTTGATTATTCAATCATTATTTAACTCAGCCCATTCATAACAAATAAATATTCTTAGATCACGGCCGAATACAGCAGAATATGATTGCTGTGGGGGACTATAACAAATTGAAAGTCACAAAATTTGTATTTACAACTTTAAAAGCTAAAAAATACAGAATTTTTGCCAAATTATATGAAAGCACACTTTTTAAGAAAGAATATAGCACCTCGCAATGAATAAGATGTCCGGTAGGACATAACGTTACGTGTACTGTGTACTGCCTGTAATATCTCCAAGACCAACAGGCCAGGGATGGAAGTATGATGTTCAAAATTGTTGCCAAGTGTATCACTCCTTGTAGTCCATTAATTGAAGGATGAGGGTAGAATTGTGGGAGATGATGTTTGTAGCTTTGTCTAATAGGTCAACTAACTTAGGTAAACTGTTTCGTTAGCCTATCTACAGTCTACAGAGACAAATTATATGTTCATATATAAATTAAGGATAATGAAAAAGGAACAGCAGGGCAATCCAAATCACTCAAATGTTTGAATTCTACTAATACTGTACCGGTAATACATTCACCAAACCTTACAGAAGATAATTATCTATAAAAAGATAATAATAAAATAAAGGAAAGGACACGGGACAAACTACAGTAAAGTTTCCGTTCAATGCTTTCTGTGTTATCAATTAGCTGCTACACTAGAAGGGACATGCCATGTAGTGAAACGACATGCCACACCGCATGTAGAATTGGCGAATCCTCAAAAGACGCTTTGTGCGCGCGCATATTGCCTAAAGAAACTATCCTTGGCGGTTCATTTTCTGTGTCCCATCTAGTGTAGCCCTAGCACGTCACTGTTTTATGTATTTTATTTTCTTTTCCGGGTCCCGTCCGTTTCCATTCCAGTGTAGTGTATAGCCAAACTTATCTCAAATGCCAAACAAGCTCTGTAGATAAGCCATGTGGCCCTAGTACGTAAAGACTAAAAGACTTATCAACTGTCTCCACGTAACATCTGTGCGATAAGACGTACCGGAGTCATCACAGTGATACCAATTACCAAGAACAGCTGCTGCAATAAGTAGATGACGTGATGACATGTAGATGACGCAGCTCTGACTTTGGAGTGCTGGAACTATGTCTCTGTGGTAATGGCAAGTATAGTCGAGTTTGGTATCATTTTACAGGGGTTGATAAAGGAAACCAAAATCGGACCATTAACTTTGACGCAGAAGGTAAGATCCTTTCCGTCAAAGCTGTCGTGGTGGAGTGAGTAAGTTGATATTAGTCATTAGTCTAGGGTAGCCAACAATCATTGCTTAAGGTTTGTCAATGTTGAGTTCAAGTCCGTTGTTTGTGGCCCAGTGAATTATTGATTGAAGGTCAATGTTCATGAGTCGCACAGCAGTATCCATTTCGTCTACATTGAAGTGGTAGTAAATCTGTTTGTAGTCAGCATATAGATGCAGTAAACTCAATGATACGTGTCTGTGATGCCATTGATGAAACTTGAGAAAAGTAGTGGGCCAAGAACGGAGGAACACCTCCAGTAATCTGCTCCCAAGTAGAACATTTGTCACCGACTTTGACACACTGCTGACGATCCCATTGCACGGCGGATGTCATCTGTAATTTTCAACAAAGCAGTGATTGTGCTATATTCAGCGCGAAACCCAGGTTGAAAATCATATAAAACTTTGTTCTCTTCCAAAAAACCGAGAATTTATTATGCACTATTCTTTCCAGGCATTTAGAAAGGGCTGGAAGAATGCTGATTGGTCTATAGTCAGAAAGGGTATTGGGAAATTAAATTTTCTGAAAAGGGCGAACAATGACTGATTTACAGATGGAGAGGAAGGTATATGTTGCTAATGATCTGTTTAATATGAATATTAGTACCGGGAGAGTAACTGGGAGAGTCTCTTTAATAAACCTGATAGGAATATCATCGGCACCGACTGCGTTGTAATTCCTAGATTTGCCCTGCATACATCAAATTCACTAACTGGGGAAAGGAAAAACTGATTTTCTGGCATATCAAGGGGTCTAGATGTTATATCGGCAACATAGTTAAATTCACCTGCAGAACGTATAGAAATATTCACAAAAAAGTTGTTAATACTGTAGTGTCGAGACTGATGGATATTTCATGTAAATTCTCAGACTTGCGGATACCAAGGTTCTTAACTTTGGTCTACAAAGTTTTGGAGAATTGTTTCTGGGAGAAATTTGAATAATAATACCTGGCTTTAGAGTTTCTAATCTGTTGTTGGGTTTGATTCCTGACTCTTTTGTAACAGGCCCAGTCATCAGGGAGTTTGGTGCGCTTGGCTTTACGAAATGCAGCATCTCTATTTATTTTAAGCTGTCGAATAAAACCATTTATCCAGGGAGCAGGTGGCTTAGAAAGTATTTTAGATACTCTTGGACAGTGTTTATTGTGAAGATTAGAAATGAGGAAAGTAAAATGTTTGACCATTGAATTGACATCAGGATGATTAGTAACCACATCCCACGCTAGAGTAGAAGCATCTAAAAGCGGAGTATTGTGGTTAAGATTACGACTGTCTCTGTATTTAAAACAATTTGGGCCAAATTTAGGCTTTATAAATTTATATACACAGAAAATCGGGTCATGTTTGTGAAGTCCAGGGGCAGAATATTGACCGTAGTGGGCGATAAAGGATGGGTCACTAACAGCTATGATATCCAGCAGTGTGTCAGCAGTCGCAGTGTGATGTGTGGCAAGTAAAGGTAAGATAGTAATGTTGCAGGAGAAGAACAGATTTGTAAGTGTAGTTTGGTCATAAGTAGGTGGTCCCAGTAGGTCAGTGTTAAAGTCCCCAATCACAATGACATGACTATAGCGAGGCAGCAGACCCACATCATGTTCTCACTCCGCCAAGAACCCAATGTGAGGTGCTCTGTAACAAACACAAATCAAAAAATGTGTTTTGTTAACACAAACATCCAAAAACAAATATTCATTTCTACCCACTGTTGCTGAGTTAGACTTTAAAAGTACAGAGGAAAAAAGTGAGACTTAACATAAACAGCAACTCCTCCTCCACCCTTATGGAGACGATCTTCTAAAAATATTGTAGCCAGTTAGTTCAACACATTTGTCATTTAACGATGGTTTGAGCCAAGTTTCAGAAATTAAAATCATATCTATTGAGGAATCTTTAAAGATTGTACGACATTCGTCAATGTGACAAAAAAGGATTGTGAATTTATTTACATGAGCTACCTTTGAAGTTGGGGAATGGAGATAGAGTTTGGCAGAGAAGTTGAGATAACGGCGGAGAGAGACAAGGACCGAGCAGGGTAGGGGCAGCGTTATCAGTTACTGGACTGATAATCATTGTTGAGCAGGCTACAGGCGGCAAATGACAATGGAAGCCGGGAAGCAGGCGACACAAGCATACAACATTCGCACACACACACACACTCACACAGTCTAGACAATGGCATCTTAATATTTTCCTAGTAAAATAAAAAAGTTAACATTCTTTTACGGAAAACCTCAGAACAAATAACATAATTCTAAAATACTTTCAAATTCAAATAAATATAAGTACTCATATAAACGTTAAATATACATTTGGTCAATTTTGATATGAATAATGCAATACATTCAAAATTCAATAACATGCGTCGAATAAGGATTTTAATCTCTTTAAATTGCTAATAATACTATTAAGGTCACTCAGTAGTTAAGTAGTTAAACTGTTTAATTAATTATCCTACCAGTTTGATAACATCATAATAATAAATTTGGATATAAATGATAAGATACATTAATAATTTAACAACAGTCTATTAAATACTTCTTATAATAATAATTTTAATCTTTTTTAATAGCACAATAATATTATTAAAAAAAACTGAATTAATAGCGTTTTACAAATAAATTACTTTTGATTGTAGTATGATTTTAAGTTGTAAAACTTTATTTTTTACAAATAAAATCTGCTAATCAAACAAATTATATTTAGGCTAACTTAAAATTGAAACAAAACCATTGAATTTAACATTCAAATTGATTTAACGTGATAATTATTGAGTTTACAACAATAAAGTAGTTAAACTGGTCAATTGCCTTCAAGTTTGATGGTGATACTAATAATTATTAACCTAATATCACTAGATATAAAATTCATCTTGAAATTACAAAATAAATAAATCAAGACATAAAAAAAACCAAACAAAAAAATTGAAATGATAAAAACTCTATAAAGAAATGCATTTGCGGGTACTGGTGCTGTTCCCTGCTGTCACCACCTCCTCCAACCACGTCGCGACACCTTTCTTGCCGCAACTGTCGATCCACAGCACCCTACGTCCATTGTCCAAGTATTGTTATTGTTACATATGTACTTATTTATTGCTGGGTTGAAATGTTTACAAAAATGTATTTAAATTCTACAGTCACCTAAGAGAAATATTGTTATGTCTAGACTATAAAATTGGAGATGTTCCGTTGGTATATAAAATAAATAAATTCCCTGTTCCGTGCTTCGCCACCGCCGCCTTCAACACGTCCATCCGTTGCGTCGTTAAATCCTCCCGAACAGTCACGCCGGTCCCTTTGAGCTTCTTTTTCACCGAATATATCTTCTGGCGGTGTTTGTAGCCCAAGAACCGAACGATGATGGCCCGTGGTCTACTTCTTCCTTCAGTATCAGGTGGCGGCTGATTCCCGACCCGATTGCTCCTGCAGATTGCGTCAGACGGCAACTCGATGCCAAGTTGATCACGGCACAGCTGTACTACCAGCGCGTCTGTATCCTCGGCTGCTGTCTCGCTGATCCCGAAGATTCTCAGGTTGTTTCGCGCTGGTATTGCTCGAGTTCGTCGGTTCGGTCGGCGATGTTGTTGTCGAGCTCCCGTAGCTTCGTACTGAGGTTCTTGGCTGTCAGACTTAGAGCATACGACACAGATACCGATCGCTGTAGGCCCCGTTTATCAGTTGTAGATAACTCAACCGGTTTACCCTTTGAACCCGACCGTAATCCAAGCGGTGATCTTTTCATGAAAGTAATTATCAATTATTTCACACCTATGGAAGAACTATTGATATCACTTGGAACAGGAAAGTGTACATAAAAAAATTGTGTGAAAAACCTTAAGAACGTTAAAGAAATACCATAGAAATATAAGGATACAGAGCTGATGTAAAACGTGTTCACTATATGACCTTTCTCCTAGAATTGTGAAAAAGTTCAAGGCTACCTTACTATTCGGATTTCTTCTGCTGAAAACTTTCAAATGGACCATGCCGTAAACACCATTGGGTACCGTTATATCATATATAGACCACTCTGAAAGCCAAGGTCCAAGGTATATCGTTAGGTATAAAACATCTTCGTTGGGTATAAGCAAGGCACCGCCACATCTTGAAACGCCTTCTGTCTGCTATCTCCTACGAACTCTTTCAATGGGAGTGCAATCATAAATTAATGTGACATGTTATATTAAAAGTATATTTTCTTCTCAGCGTTAAAAAACCAGTCTTTTATCACTCTCGAAGCAAAAATAGCATTTGTTTTAAACTACGTATATGAAACAAAGAGGGGTAAAAATGTACTATTTCTTGCATGCTGGCATTAAAAGTCCATCAGTTGTTAAAGCAAGCCATTAAAAAAATACAATTTTGTAGGGTCTATCTTGTGAGTGCACTCTTCCTAGTGTTTTGGAAAATTGTTAACGTTTTTGTGTCATTTTAAAACGTTCACTCTGGAGTTGTGTGTTTCAAGAAAATAATCAATTAATGTTGCCAAGTTGATTTTATCGATTTTATTCATTTGTATATATTTAATTTGACGATTTTAACTCATATGTGTGTTTCTGATTTTTAGTTTATTTTGATAGTTTTTGATCAAGTACACTTAAGAAGTTGCACTAATTGGCTAACTAAATGTCTGTGATGCACTTGATTTCTGACTGTCTAGGTACATTTACTATTAGGCCTACTGTACTTTATAACAATACCTGGAACAGTGACGTTTGCTTCTCATCACCCGTCGTCTCTCACTCTATAACACTTTATGATGATTCATTTTTCCTTATAATCTTATTTTTCCTTACTTGGCTGTTTTTGTAAATACATTTTGTTTCTTTATATCTCCATCTTCACGTATTGGGTCTCGTCTGACTTTGGTTTAATAAAACACAATTGAGGAATATTCAAAACAATTTATTCTGCAATCAATTGTGTAAAATGTGGGCTAATCGTATCTGGTTAGTAAGTTACAAAATTGATTTGGTTACTGATGATTGATTTATATAAATAATGACCATAGATTGCTAGGTTTATGAAATGGCTGACTCATGCTTGCAACTTCAGTACAATCCAAACTTGCAAATATTTATTCAGTACTGTCAATTCCTCATAATTTTTTCGTACATATATAGAATCTTTGCATCATAAAGTAAGAAAATAGTTCAGCCCTAACAAAGTATTCCAAAATATGACAAAATCCGTAACGATTATGGGTCATTATAATTCATAAATGAATTAAACTGTCCAATTCCGTAATTGAGGATGTATGACTAGAAACTTATAGTCTGGCACAGAGTCAAACTCCTGCCCTGAATAACACCTACGACCATTAGTGGCGCTACCCAAAACTCGGGTAGAGCAGTCATTAGACTAACTGTTTTCAACATGACCAGGACTTGAAATATTTGCTTTGGCTTAACTTGGTCATAAAACAGTTTTTCCAATATGTGTTTGTTTCCTTGTCTACTACCCTCATTTATAAACTCACACATATTGATTTTGGATCCCTTGTGGTCTGAGCCTTTATAATAAAAAGATGTAATAAAATATTTTCGAAGTGACAGATCCAGTGTCGGGTTCCGACTTTATATTTGGCAGGTCTCATAACACATAAAAAATAAAGAATCTTTTTTTATTTTTTGACTGGTAAATTCCGATTGAAACACGTTTCTTATAAATGAATGCAGCAATACAATGTTGTAATTGCAGCTAGTGAACAAATGTTTCGCCCTTGTTATCAAAGTTATATGGTTGTTTATATTTCATTTTTGTATTGTTAGGACCGAAATGGATGTAATAGTTTATTTATTCACTTTTGGGACTACAGTAGTGATTACGGGAATGCAACAATTATATTCAAAATCTAATCAAATGTAAATATTATCTTATATTCACTATCACCTCCCCCATTGGTTCATAATCAGATTGAAATCTCTGTATTATAATCATTCTAAGAAGTTGTAGTGACACAGTTTCATGCTCATAAATGAGGTGAAGTGGGAAACTGTATGAGAAGCAATCCATCATAATACAGAGCAAGAACTTGGACACAACTCCTTACTTAGTACTGTATATGATTGTCTGAGATTACTGCCTTAATACAAGACACTGTGCGGCGTGTGGATTCTCTGCAATATCAAGTGAATATATCATATATCATGCCGTTACTAAAATCATTTATTCTATGCAAAAATTATCCACAGCCGTGTTTTATGTACACATAATGAACATTGCACATTGGAGAGGTTATGAACATTAGTGTGTGAACACGTGTGAATCCGGCTTCATTTATTTCTTACGTTTTCTGTGGTTTCAGTGAAGTTCAGTGAAGTTCGTTGTAGTTTGTGGTTGTTGTTTGGTGACTGATCGGCAATTTTCTTTATATGATAGAGTATATATTGGCCATATTAAAACATAACCTATAGGCCTAAAGACATAACATATTTCGCTCGCCACCGAATTTACGTTCGGGTTCCAACGGCAAGCCAGTGCTGCTCCCTGGCAGTGATAAGCGAACTACGACTCAGCGGTCCTTATCAGCTCCGTCTCCAGCGACTAGTCCGACAACAACAATGCCCAATGTAAACAATGACATCGACCCAGCACTACTCGCCACGATCCAGGGGGAGCGTTTCATAAACTCCAAATTTCACAAACTCCAACGCTTAAAATATTAAATAAACAGAGTGGTTCATAACCTCCAATTTTCATAAGCTCCAAATCTATAACATTCAAATAATCACTGTTTCACAATGTCCAAATTTCACAAACTCCAACGTTAAGATACCAAATAAACAGTGCGGTTCATAATGTCCAAATTTCATAACCTCCAACGGTACAGTCTGAGCCAGAAGTCTCTACAGTGGTTGCCACAGTCAGATAGCAGGCACCGTTCGCCAGCGCTCAACTACTGATTATACGTGCATTTTATGATTGAAGAACACTCAGCTGTGTGACTCAAATATGTGTTAGCACACAATGTGCAAATCAAATTTACATTTTTACATTTTTAATACCTTTAATTCAAGCTTTCAGCTGAGTTTCTTAACTGTTCCGTCTCTCAATTAAAAAGCCAATTATTACACTACAAATGTCGTAAGAGATTTTTTTACCGATGAAAAATTTTAAAACATATAAATATGTTTTATAAGTATATTTTCTAATAGCTGTTAAAATTTCATAATGATTACATCAGTTGTTTTTTTGTTATGTGTAAAAATAGCCCTTTGTTAGAAAAGTGCCGAAAACCTTGTACTTTATTCATTCTACCCACTAAAAGGATGAGTTTAAACTACATAAAAAGGTAGAAACTAACATACATAAACGCAGAAATACATTTTTATAAGTAGGATCTAACTTATACATCATATTGTAGATATACTGGTCACGTTTCAATAAAAGCTCATACTTGAGTATTTACACTTTTTTACTCACAGCAGTCTCGTTTCTCTATGCAACTTAATGTGGCTAGTTCAATAATGTTAAAGTTTTGACAAGGTGATAATTTATATTTTGATTGCCTTTTCAGTGGAGAGCTAAGCATTGTATACCTTTTATTTACCAATAAAAATGCGTAATCACAAACAGTGGAGTCTTTGACTGTCGTATAAAATATTAAGGTATGAAGTTGTTGTTGTTGTAACGATTATTGCATATTCTATTTAAAAATAGTGTTCAATGTAAATAATTCAACAAGTTATTAGATAGGTACCTTTTAAAGTTTTTAGATTCTATTTAGCAAATTTCCCTATAAGAAAGTACAGTAGCTATTACCGTAGGTGGCATGGTAAGACCTAGGCCCGGGACCGATTTACTTTTTGATTTTGATGTCCCCAGAGGCCAAAAACACAATTCGTTAAAACTAGTGTACCTGTTGCTCGAATTCGAGCAATTGCGAAGCATTACAGGCGACTCACGAAGATTATGGTAATACTCACGATCTACAAAACAGTTAGATATAATCAAAATCTTTTGTAAATTTCTTATCTTTTCTCAAAAAGCTGATCTTGTTTTTTAGTGTTTCTACAATTTTTTCCCTCTCATAGCCGCATTAGGTTGTCTATAATAACGATTATAAATGAAAAAAATATTTCTTTTCTTCTACTTGGTTGTGTTCTATGACTTTTTCTATGTTTCCATTGTTTGCAAATCGGTTATTTCAATGATTGCTCAAGAAATGTAGCATATTGTTAATTCAGTTTTATTTTTAGCCTATATCAAATTGTCCAGGATATCTCGCTTTTTTCCAGTGTAATAATTACACCAACCCAAGTATCGTCTACAGATGCAATACGCCAAAGAATATCACCTACGTACAATCTCCAAGAAGTGGTAAAAATGGCAGAAACCAAGCCATACAATAGATATAAGTTAACTCCTTAAGAAATAATTTTAAGAGTTACTGTGATATTAGGATTTTCCACTGATTTGGTAATAGAACATCATATTGCAAAACATGACACGATGCAGAATAAAATCGATTTTAAAATCAGAAAACCCCATTGCAAATACTGTACTTCATTTTGAAAAATTCAATAAATCACAATTTAAATATTAACAGCTGTTTCATTAAAAAGTAGTGTAGAATTATGCATATGGTAAACAAATTTGAAGAGGCAGCTTTAAAGGCTTCTGGGGCAGAGCCCCAAGGGAATTTACCTCGTTCCTCTTTTGATGGCTCATCTATAGACCAAGACCTTTCTTTAGAGACCCCTACCAAGTTTCTACGCCCAGCCGTTCTCTCAAATTAGCTGGGACAAAAACCCAGTTTTTCCTCCATAAGAATAACATGGGATGGGAATTCAAATGCCACTGGGGCAGAGCCCCAAGGGAATTTACCACGTTTCTCTTTTGATGGCTCATCTACAGACCAAGACCTTTCTTTAGACACCTCTACCGACTTTCTACGCCCAGCCGTTCTCTCAATTTAGCTATGACAAAGAAAAACAGTTTCAAATTAATATATAGATTGTTATATTTGTATATATATGTGTACAGCTGTCCGTGTGAAAGCATGCATTTTCTAAATTTAAACCGACGACAGTCAGGGATTGCCCTGGTGTCTTAAAATGGTTATTGCGAAAGCAAGACAAAAAGGAAATTTTAGTTTCTTAAATTCAGAGGGTAATTTGGATGAAATCATCATTATTCTTTGGATTATGACTATTTCTCCTTTAAACTTACCACTGATAACTTTTGCTTCAATCATTTTTGGTGTCATTTTTAGCGAATTTCCTTATAGGGAAATAAGCTATTACCGTAGGTGGCATGGTAAGACCTAGACCCGGGATGGATTTACTCTTTCATTTTGATGTCCCCAGAGGCCAAAAATACCATTCGTAAAAATTTTTATATATGTATATATTCAATTCAATTCAATTCAAACAATTTTAATTAATGCAATTTTTTTATTAAATACATAATCCCTTGTGACATGCAAAGCACGCGCGGGATGAAAAACATATTTTTCTTAATACATTTCATTTTCTTGTTTCTGGCAGAAAAAAGCTCATTTTTCCTTCTTTGTCACTTAAACAGAACAGTGAGTAGGCCTAGACATTTCCTATTGCAACAGTTTTAATCATATAAATAACACTTAGACAAATTAGAATAATTTAATAAGAACACGGTTTTTAGAAAGACAATAAATTCTACATGCAAATATAAATAGTTATTTATCTAAAACAAAGCTAAAAATAAGTTACAGATTAGTTATGCTATATTATGATTGATAGAAAACAACAAAGCTTTTGACTTTATCACAGACCTTTTATCATTATAAACTTCATTACCGAACATTTTTACAAACGCATTAAAAAATTTTGGACTAAGACAACAAAACTGATGCCTACTAGTTTCCTTTTTAAAAAAGCTTTCTGCTAACAAGTAATATTGTGCTGATCGAGATATTCTATTGACAGGTTTCATTTTAAACATGTACGGATATTAAAAAACAAACATAATCAAACAGTATACGTGCAATTGATTGAAGGTTAAAAGCTCTTCATGTTCAAAACGATAACTTACTCTATCATATTTTTTAAATCCAAAAACAGCCCTCAGTGCATGTCTTTGGTTCGTGATGACAGGTTGTAATATGGTAGGATAAGTACCCCCATAATGTACTATTCCATATCTCATCACACTTTCAAATCAGGAGATGTATACCTTTTTTAAATGCTCACTCCTAATGTTGTCTCTTAAGTGATATAAAGCATAATTTATTTTCCTTAATTTAATTGAAAGTTGTTTTACATGCTGCTCCCACTTTAAATGATGATCAACAAACAATCCTAGATATTTAACATATTCTACTACTTCAATACAACTGCAAGAACAATTATACAAACAAGGGTGTTTACGGTACAATAAATTAAATTCATTTTGTAAATTTTCTCATGATTGATTATAATGTTTTGAGTGAAGTGCTTGATTTGCAATTTGACAACCCTCAAGGAGTGGTTTTGGGCCCCATTATTTTTTTATATATATAAACGACTTGCTGGAGCTTGATTTATGTTCAAAAATATTTGCCTATGCTGATGACACAGCTCTTGTGTGCTCAGCTTTCAATAAAAGGTCGCTGAAACTAAAAATAAGAAAAGATTTAGACAAGATATCAAATTGGCTAATTGAAAACAGATTGTTAATAAACTCCTTAAAATAGAATTGTTTATTTTTCGATGTTTATATATAACTAACGATGTACGGAGGGATAATGCTACTTGATATTTAGATTCAGTGATATCACTACCGACCGTCCCCCCTCCGCGCCACTTCCGGCGTTCGAGGCCGGGTAGCACTGGTAGCAGTTCCTCCCGTATTTACTCGAGCCGTGCGTCGATTTTAGGATAAGTAAAAACAGTCGATGATGCGTAGAACCATTGCAATAATTAAATGCTGCTAAGTTTCATCGTAGGTGAACGCATTGCTTAGAATCTGTTTTAAATTACACAAGAAATGACAATATGTATACATGTACTATAGGTCGGCCGCTTAGAAAACGACCTCCTCCAGCATTGGTTTAGCATTAGCGCGCAGGTCGTTTTCTAAGCGGCCGAACTATAGTGGATGATCTGCTAATATTTTTAATGGTTACGTAACACTAAACATTACGTCAAGTTATTTATAGGTCTAATGTGAATTTATATTTATTCTGTGATTTACCTTTCGGGTTTTGGACGACTTTTAACTCGATGTATAAAAAGTATATGTAACATAGTTACTACTCGGTGTAACATATTATGTTTTTCCGAGGGAAATATATTCTTCAATAACCACTAACGATTACAAATGATAACATTGTAAGTAGAACCTTTGTTTTAGTAGGGTGATCCTTAATCCGAGTAGTTTTTGCGTGGACTAAATAAGGATCGATATACGGTTTACTGTTAGTTTTTTATATGTCAAAGAGTCGTTTTCACCAAAACTGTTACTGTTAACACGCATAGATTTAACAAACTAAACTCTGTACTACATTAACATTTCACTTCATGACGGTTACCCTTATTGTAATAAAAATACTAAACGGCCCAATCCATCCCATGTATTACATGTATTATCGGTATTATACAACATACGAAAGGTGACAGTGGATTGGGCCGTTTAGTATTTTTATTACAATAGGGGTAACCGTCATGAAGTGAAATGTTAATGTAGTACAGAGTTTAGTAAAAAATCTATGCGTGTTAACAGTAACAGTTTTGGTGAAAACGACTCTTTGACATATAAAAAACTAACAGTAAACCGTATATCGATCCTTATTTAGTCCACGCAAAAACTACTCGGATTAAGGATCACCCTAGTAAAACAAATTGTATAAATTGTTGTTTAGCAAAATTTTACAAACAACATTCTTAAATACATTTCATACTTTACCACAGTGGCGTAGGGTACAACACCCTCTTGAAAATATAGGAGGTGAAAAATTCTTCCTGAAAATTTTTTTAAAAGTATGTTACTTTTTATTATTTGTTTTAAGTATATTTATTTATATATAAATATAGATTATATATATATTTATTTATATTTATTTAAGTATATTATATTATTGTATGACAATATTTTTTAGAGATAAATTAAATGGTATTTGTTGCTGAGTAGCGATATTTAACATGCAGAACCCTCTTGGTTAGTCTAATAACATTCAAGGCTCTCCAAAAGTTGAAGTTCTTATTTGTATACATACCCTTATTATGTTTTTACTAAGCGGATTGAATAGTCGAAGTAACCTCTCTGAAAAGTCTGCAGTAAATTGCAGTTTTCCAGTGTAATGAATTTTTCCTACAGTCACCCGACAAAGTAGGCTTCCTTGAACTGTTTATAGTACAGAAAGCTGCTAATTGCTGCATATTTATACTTTGCCGTACGGTTTATACTTTGTCGTACGGTTTATACTTTGCCGCACATCAGGATTCCAACGAAACAACACAAAACAGCGTGGTTCTATTATGCACGTAATCCGTGTACGCTCGGAAATAGGTTGGCAACACTTAAAGATAATAATACTATGAGCAGCTGATTGACTATTATAACTACGATTTAACCTGTCATTTCGTGTTTATAGTTTCGGTATTTCTGAACTTTCTGGACTTTTCTTTTAAACGTTTTTAAAACATTCCTACGATCTTAATAAACAAGAAAATACTGTACCTTTAAAGCATTTTTTTTAGGCGCGGAAACCACTTCAAATTACAAAAACATACCCACGGTACTATATTCTCAAAACGCGGAGTACATTTCTTGCCGAGGAAAAATAGCGGAGTGATACGGACCGCGGGTACTACTTTCTCTAGGGCACCATTTGTGTTGCCAGCTGAACCTAAAAACGTGTTGTATAGTGTTTGAAAGACTAATTATTTATATGCTTTATAGTGACTGTAGGAAAATATAATGTGTAACACGAGTGAAAAAGGCCTTTGCTGCACTCGAGATCATTCCGCACTCGCCTGCGGCTCGTGCGTAAACATTGCTCTCGTGTGCAGCAAAGTGCCACTTTCACCACTAGTTACACAAATAACTATTTTAATCATGCACATCTTTCTACATAAATATTGTAAAATGTTTTATTAAGTGGCTATACACTAATAGTAATTTAACAAAATATGGACACGGCTCATATGGATAACGTGCCCTTCTGCATTTGTATTATTTTGTAAGACTTTTTCCATGATTGAAAACAACTATGACAATAATCTCATGAAGGTTCATGAGGTTCATGAAGCCTCATAGGTATGAGGATCTGTCTAGATATGATAAAATATAGGCAAAAGTGGTAATAAAGGCAGACACCAACCCGTACAATAGATATAAGATATAGTCCGATACGAAATAATTGTAAGAGTTACTATAAAATGATTGTCAACTGATTTCGTAATGGAAAGTTATATTGCAAAACATGGCATGATACAGAAGAAAATATATTTTAAAATCAGTAAATAGTATTGCAAATACTTCTTTTGGACAGTTCAATAACTCCCAATAAACGTGTGTTGTTTAAAATACAATTTAAGAATTAACAGCTGTTTAATTCAAAAGTATTATCCACATCATGAAAATGTAAACAAATCTGTGGAGGGATCTTTAAGGGTTCTGGGGCAGAGCCCTAACGGGATTCACTTCGTTTTTTCTTTTGGTAACTCATCTAGAGACCAAGACCTTTCTTTTTACACCTCTACCAAGTTTCGGCCTATTTTTTGTTTTGGTCAGAGAGGTTCTGCCTACGGTGGCTAAGTTGTAGCCAATAGTTTAATGCATAAAATAGCCTGTATTTTTTTTAATTTTTTACAAACAATGTTTCTGTAGATTGCTTAAACAGGTAGGGCAATTTAGCATTTTGCAACGTGTAGAAAGAAACTACAATCGTACGCGTGCCGTATGGACTAATGTTTAATTACCTAAGGACAAAATAAAAATTAATTTATCTTTTACTGACTTTAAAAAAAAACTGCAAAATCAGCATGTAAACTGCGAACTCAATTAGGCCTTTTACCATCACTAACTTTAACAACAAAACCAAGATACCAGAAAACGCCAAATAAAATTTTAACACAAATCACTAATTTCACTAATTAATTATGGATTCAATATTAAATGGAAAACTCCTGCTTTGTTTTTATTTCAAAAACATTATAATGAGATGATATATTCTAAACGTTTCTGTAAACATTTGACGCTTACTTTAGTGTTTAATCAATATTTTGTTTAAAGTGGAATGACCTCAATGGCTACTCTGGAACTAACCTGAGAATTAAACTAAAAAAGTTCGTAGAGCCAATATATTTTTTCACTAAAGCAATTCCTATGACAAGTTCCAGTGAGCGGGATTTATTAATTTTGTTTGGAGAAGGTTTTAACTAGGTACATTCTGTTTCTCAAAGGAAAAGGGGTTAAAATCATATAGACTAGCATGCATAGTATGAATAAAGTATGTTTTAAAATAAAATCATAATATATCCATTGAATATAACATGTAATACTATCTAACAACTAAATGGCTAAAGAGGATGAAGAAGCAAATAAATAGGTATTGTAATGTGGTCTCAACCATGGTCTCAACTATGAACCCGCTGAACGTTTTAAATAGGCCTATTTCGATAGAATGTAAAGTCAATCGCACTTTTAGCAGGAATTCCACCACATAAACTTAGAATAAGATTAGTTTCTATTTTTGTTTATATTATTTTGACCAGAACCAAATCTAGGGTAAAGTTTAGTCAAAGGGATGCATTTACACTAATTTAGTTTACCTTAACGAAAGGAGAATAAAAGTAGAAATAATAATAACTGGGCCAGGTCGCTAATTCAGTGGGTTTTACCAAGAACTTGAATTATCTCCACATCTTTATATGCCTTTTCATATTTCACGAAGACAATTTCCGAAATTACAATCGGGGAAGCATTTATATCAAAGAATTTTGTTAACTATAGACTACCGGTAAGCATTAAAATGCACAAACATACGCCTGTAAATTAAGTTACCATTCTTCGTAATGTAATGACATATTTGATGTAATACAGTATAATGATAATTAAATGCTAGAAACTCAGTTTCTATATCCCGTAAACTGATGCTGAGCCGGCCAAACTCCTAGCGCCAATGCCGCGCTAAGCGATTTTATGCCTATTTTTAATCGCTTAAAAATGATACAAGCAGGCTCCGTATCAAAAAAAGCTTCAAATAAAAAATAAAATTCATACTTTGATCTAAAACTTTGCCGCAGGAATCTTTTTCCTGACCAAAAAATAAAAAAGTTCCTCGCTTACTACATTTTTCATGTTTTTTATGGTGTTAAAAAACAATCATCTGTTTTAATTTGCCTAAATAAATTATAAAAATTATGTTAAGGTAAAAACTAGCTACATAGTAATGAGCACTGGTTTTTCCAGAAAAATAATATATCAATTTGAAATTTGTATGTTAACAAATAAGTGTAGCAGAGCAGGTTGAGTGAATGTATGTTTGTGTAAAACAGAGAGGTTCATTCGGCCCGTCCGCCTCGGTATCCCGCCAATTCGATTGACTTATGGCAGAGACTGTACCGTTGGAGCTTATGAAACTTGGAGGTTATGAGTAGATATAATAGGACAAAGATACCCCACTTTCGGCGTTTTAGAGGCACTTTTAGGGCACTTTTTATAGGGGAAAAATGAGAAAAATGAGTGGCTCATTTTTTTGGCCACTTTTTTAAAGACCCAGCTCTCGACCTATACACCCCTATATAAATTTTCTACTTTTTTAATACTGAAAAACACGTCTGGAATATGGCTCATTTTTTTTGGCCACTTTTTTAAAGACCCGGATCTCGACCAATACAAACCCATACAAATGTTCAAACTCCATTAAAATTTTAAATCCACATTCATTCACAAGTATATTCTCAAAATCATGTGAGGTTTGCGCGCGAACTTGGGCATGCTCCTGGCTCATGACACGCTCCCTTGGACATCCTTAGTGGAAATCCATGAGTTCTGGCTACTTGGGAATCCAAGCCATTTGACATACAATAAATCACCCTTTTTCCTAATTACCTTCTCTACCAAATACATGTCCTTATACTTGGTCTTTAACAACTCCTCTGTATAGAAGCCTCCCCTGATTATATTGCCATTTTCATCTTTCAAGATATAAGTCACAGGCTTTGTATTCTTAACTTCTGCTATTGTAAATAGTTCCCCTGTCCAATTTGGAGTATAACCTTTACTAAAAACATGTTTATACTTGGAAATCCTTACGCTATCACCTACCTTATATCTTGGCTTTTTAACTTGCTCTACTTTAGAAGTCAACCTCTCATGCACATATTTACTATTTTTAACATTCACTTGGTTAGGCTTCATTCCTATAGATCTATGCACTTTATTATTATATTTTCGAATTAACTTTGGAAGTAAATCCAACCATTTATAACTCCCCTGAGCACTAAATTCCCTATATAACCAATTCTTTAAAGTTCTCTGAAACCTCTCTACAATTGCAGCCTTAGTTGTAGAAAATGTGTGATAGTGATTAATATTTAATTTTTTCATTAGTTTGTTAAAATATTGATTAAAAAATTCTTTTCCATTGTCAGATTGAATGTTTTTAACCCCCTTTGGTAGAATGGTTTTAATGGCTTCTGTAACCACTAACCCTGTCTTATTCTTTAGTGGAGCAGCATAAGCTTTTTTAGAAAATGTATCTATTAAAGTTAAAATATATTTATTGCCAGAATTTTCTCTAGCATAGTTTTGCATATCAATTAAATCTATTTGTAAGGTTTCGTTTATACCTAATACTTTAAAAGATCTTCTAATGAAATTCTTTCTTGCAGGCTTATGAAGTTCGTATGCAATTTCATTCATTTTTTATAACATCACTCTTTCCTTGTACTGTAAATATATTACCATTAGCCCCAATCAATAGATTATCTTCCATTCTTTTAAATACATAGTTTTCTGGTATATAAGGTCTATTATCTATATACTTAAATCCACTCAAAGATGTAGGGTCGGCAACTAATAAATCAGGATTGTATTCCATCAAATTAAATTTTCTTCCTGCATATACAAATTTTGATCCATCATAATACATAGCTTGTGACATTAAACAAATATCATCTAAATATTCCCCCTTTGGCAGATTCCTTATAAATTGTTTTTTGGCATCCCAACATTTTTCTTTTTTATCAAAAGTTATAGTCTGTTCTTTTGTAACACAGTCAGTGTCATCAACGGCGGGTTTTACACGTACTAACCTTTTATTATTAAAATCCCAATAGCCTGCTTCCATTTTTGGAACTTGTGAAACATTCACAGCATCTTTACTATCTGTACCTTCCATCAAATTGCTAAGTTTCTGTTTCTTAGCATTCCAAACACCATTCTCAGATTCTAAAAATTCATAATTATTATCGTCTTGTACAAATTTACCATCTTCTTTTCGTATTAAAGTCTGTTGTAAAGTGGGCACATCATTTAAACTTTCACCCTTTTCCACATTAGTAATTTTCCGTTTCTTAGCATTCCAAACACCATTCTCTAATTCTAAAAATTCATAATTATTATTGTTTTGTACAAATTTACCATCTGTTCGTATTAAAGTCTGTTGTAAAGTGGGCACATCATCTAAACTTTCACCCTTTTCCACATTAGTAATTTTCTGTTTTTTAGCATTCCAATTTTTATTCTTAGATTCTAAAAACTCATATTTAGTTTTACCTTGTAAGAAGACATCACCTTTTCTAGTTAATGTCTGTCCCAAAGTTGATACATCATCTACAAACTCCCCATCTTTAACATTACCAATTTTACGGTTTAAACCATTCCAACTATCGTCTTGTAAATTTAAAGTAGGTTCACTGCTAGCCCTGGGTTCTACAGGCTTATTATATGGATTATATAAACGGTAAAATTTATCTATAAACATATTTTTATTTAATAAATAATTCCACTTTCTCTCAATTCCTCAATAATGGAATCTATTTCATTATCCACTCCTGAGTTACCGGCTTGGCGACTTAGCCAAAGAAGTCTTAACCTATCTACAAGCTCATTAGGATCATCCCAATAAATATAGTCTATTTTATTACCAGTCACTTGTCTCAAACCTTCACCAACAGATTTAAAAAGAGGTTTAATTATATTAAGATATTTAGTATGTCTATTACTTGAAATTGGTGCACCATCTTTGTAACTCTTTAAATGTCCATTTGTAGCTTCCAAAATTTCTTTATATTTTTGCAAATCAGCCGGAGTATAATCCTCAGGTTCTTTTAAAGTTAACAATTGCCACAAACCTTTTGTCCCCTTGTAGGTTTTATTTGCAATTGTAACATCATCATTGGCAATGTCAACTTCCTTATTTCCAATAAAAAATTTATTTGCTTCTCGTCTAATACCATATGTAGTGTCTGTCATACTACTTTTACTGAGGTAATTTCCTAAATAGTCTGATGCTAAAAGACCAAAATCTAATTTCTGTGGAGTAGATTGTTGTAATGGTTGTAATCTTGGTATTATTGGTATTCTAGATGGAGTCATTGGGAGAATCTCCATTCGAGGCCTCTCTGTTTTGGCGATTTTTTTTAATTCTTGTAATGGCTCTATTAAAGGTTGGAATGTTTGAAACCTCTCTTCAGCCTCTAGAAACTTGCCACGTTTTAAAGCTCTATATTTCTCTCGTATTTGATTTGCAGAGTCAACCAATTCTTGTTGAATGTTTTTCATCTTTTATTTACATTTTATTTATCTCATTTGACAAAGGATTGTACTCAAACACTTTATCATGTATTATCAAACAATATGCAGATGTATTTGCTGGCACATTGTCTGCAGTTTCAATCTCTAATTTAATATCAACAATTCCTTCCTTCACTGTTTCATTCTGTCTAGAACAGTCTATTACAATTAGTGGATATTTCTTCATAAACTCAGCCCTACTAATCATAGGATCTGGGATAGTATTATAGTAAGTCTCTCTAAACCTCATAAACATCTCATAAGCTTTAGAGACATCTCCATTTTCAAAGTCGAGATTTAAATCACTATAAGGATAATATTCAGAGTTTAGAAATACTTTGAGATTTTTTAACTTACAGTGATCAAATTCATCAGTTCTTTTTCGTGCACTATTATCCCTAGCTGTTTGGAAACCAAATATAATATACCTAGGCTTCTCCAAACTTGAAGATGTCTTTACTGACCATGTATGTCTTGTAGTATTGGGATATGATGGAAGTTCATGCAACTCTAAGCTTCTAAATGCAATTTGCAAATTTTTATTTTGCAGTAACATCTTTTGTAATTGTAACTTCTCCCCATCTGATGGTATTACATGTGGCATCACCCATTGAATTGAGTTAAGTGTAATTTTAGGAATCATATCAGCAGTACCACTGGCTGGAGCACTAGTGGTTGTTAATATACAATTCAAATCATTTTTGGATCTTTTCAACACCAATTCTTGTTTGACATTTACTAATACCTTATTAAAATCCTCAAATACACCCATTAACAGTTCTAATGGCAAACAAGTACTAAACTTGCCACCTTTATGGAACTCTTTTAAATTCGTGTCAGAATCAAATGCCACATTTGACAATTTAGTTGTTTTATTGTAAGAGCTCAATATTTTCATAAGACTAGAAATTCCTGGGTTTCTTACAATGTCTATTTCTTTACCTGCAACTTCATATCTAATTTCATCAAATAAGAACGCAAATGCATTATTTATAAAATGACCTTTATCATGATTCTCAATTTCTCCCTTAATATACAGATAACTCCTACATGGGAGAGTTAGCAAATCTTGATTATTAATACATATTCGAATTTCATCAGAATTATTTATTGCCAAAGTGTTGTGGGGAACATAGGAGTGATTTGTAATTTTAACCACACTATCGTCGAATTGGGATTTCCCTGTAACGTCTAGAAAATCTTCCATTTTTATTAATAGAAAATTTTAACTTTAGTCCTATTGACTTTAGGAACCTAGCATTTTGTGCACTTATAGATAAATTCTTATAAATTCTCATATCTTTTTTATATGACAAGTAATTGTAGTTTCTTCTCTGTTAAAGTCAATTGCCTTGTCGTGCTGATCGGCAAATGTAATACTGACAACATCTAAACTTCTCTTATTTACAGGAAAATATATAATATTTCTTGGAACTTCGATAATTTTGTAGCCAGGAGGAGCTTCTGGATAAAAGCTATGTATGGTGTGTGATTTGTTTCCGTTTAAATAGGACCCGTTTGCAATATTACATTTTACTCTAATCACATTTACATTATTAATGTTTATTTTATTTGTAGATTCAAACTGAACACCAGGAGTAGAAACACCTTTAAATCCCAATAAAACAGACCCTAAACATGGTTTTGTAAAATCAAACACATGGCTAGAAAGTAATGTCGCTTTCATAGTTTTATTATTAGCTGTAAGGAAAAAGTTTGGAATTTGCTTTTGAATTTCCTTTGCAAGCTCAACCACCTCATATGTTCCTTCAGAAATTTCTATTGTAACTGGAGCATTGTGGTCATAATAGAAAACATCATCACCTTCTCCAATGGTTAATTTGTTGCCTTTAAGTTGATTTAATTTTGGAATAAGCCCTTTAAATAAAAGTTTGGATTTAGTATTAATTAATGCTTCTCCATTTTTATCTATTATAACTTTAAGTTTACCATTTAATAATTGGTTTAAATCATCAACTAAGATCTCTCCCTTTGGTAATGTTATTTTCTCTACTTTGTAATATGTTAAAGTATTTAGTGGTTTTTTAACATTAAATATAGAATTATAACTTTGAAAATCTACTAATCCAATTACATAATCATCATTTAATTCAATGGGAGGAAAGAATACTGACTTTAGCTCTGGCTCTGTACCCGAAAATGTTATAGTAAATGAATCCATTTTTATAAACAAAAATTTTTTATGAATGATAAACATAAAATTCCACAAATAGAACTATTTAAATCTTGTATTTGATCGGTTGTATAGAATATTTTATGTCCCTCAAAATATTTAATTACTTCTTTTGGAGGTTGGATTCCAAATGGGTCAAAATAAATTACAATATCTTTATTTTTACGATATGCTGTCCAATGTGTGCCAGATGAACTGTCTAAATTAACTATTCCGCACTCTTTTACTCTTGGTGTTAGATTTTTTAGCTCGTTTTTTAGGTACACCCCCCGGAAGTGAGGCACGTCTTTTGCGGCCTCTAACAGCTGGTAGTTGTCCATATTTTTTATTAAATTTTAATCCCATTCCCATCTTTGCTTTTGCCTTCATCAAATTTGTCACCGCATAAGCAGCTGCTCTTTCAGCAAGATTTGCATCCTTGGCCGTTACTCTAGTCCAAGCTAAGTCTGCTAATCTCATGTCTGCTTTGTTCCGAGCAGCGGTATCGGGATTATTCATGTAGAATATATCATGCTCTTTACAATAAGAGTCTAGTTTATTTTTTGGAGGTACATTTTTAGCTAAATTCTCACGTATATTCGTTCCAGGTCCACAGTACCGATATGATGGTATGTGAAGTGGAAATGGAAGGTTATTTATAAGAGTATTCAATAACCCTCGACCCCTGTAAGGCTTTAGGAATAAACCTTTGCCCTTTTTACATGTTTTCTTATTATTTTTTACCATTTTTATTATATAAAAAATGTCTTTTATTCAACAAAAACACAAATTTAAAATAGTACATACTAAGGAAAATATACCAAAGAAGTTGGGTCTTTTTCCTACCAATATTCGATGTGTTATTTGTGGTCCCAGTGGAAGTGGGAAAACGGTTGTAATTTATAATTTAATTGTAAGAAAGGAAGGATTAAAATTTACAAACCTATATTTAATATCTAAATCTTTAGAACAAGAAAAATATAAAAAAATAATTGAAATATTTAGTTTGTGTGACGAAGTGAAATTACACACGTTTACTGACTGTGAAATCACACCAAATGATGTAAAATCACAGTCAGTTGTTGTATTTGATGATATAAATAGTCCAAATATTACACAATTTTTCTCAATGGGTCGACATAAAAATATTAACAGTTTTTACTTGTGTCAATCTTACAGCAAAGTACACAAACATTTACGTGATAATGTAAATTTCCTAATATTATTTAAACAAGATGATTTGAATTTAAAACATGTATATAACAATCATGTTGGTAATGATTTTTCATTTAACCGATTTAGAAATCTCTGTCATCAATGTTGGGATAAAACTAAATATGGCTTTTTTGTAATAGACAAAGAAAGGTTAAAGAATAATGGCAAATATAGATTTATGTTTGATCAATTTTATAATGACCAAGTGCAAGAGTATTGATACCATCTTCCAGAATAAACCTCTTGTCATCGTCAAACGATAGTACTTTCTTATTCATAGTTAAGGTTTGAAGATGATGATTTGTAGATTTAATTCTTGTCACATTCTCATAGTAATCTTGCCCAGTGGCAAGACAGTTCAAATAATGTTGATGTCTAAGGAGATGTTTAACTGTAGCACCATCAGCTCCTTTAGCTTTCTTCACCTCTAAAGCTTGTTTGTCTTCTTCATATAACCATTTTAGAGGAATATAAGAATATAACTTTGGTCTTAAACCACAATATTCATACATAATATGACCATCTAATTCGTCTTTAAACTTGCCTGTGACTTTTTTATTTTTATCAGAGTATAAGAAATGGTCTTTACTATATCCAGAGGTATCAAAATAGTGTAAGTCACATTCTATTTCCTTGTAAAAATCCTCTGTAACTATAGAATACATTAAAGAATCTGTATCTGTCATTAGAAATCTTTTATTCTTAAATTTTGACATATAATTATAGTGGAAATCATACATTATTACTTTACTAATATCCAAAATGGTCATTCCCAAATATATAGGTTTATTAAACTTTACAACTAATTTATTTAAATGTATAGCATGTAAATTGTTATCGAACTTTTTGCTACAGTCAAACCTTGGATTATTGACATATTTTGTTAATAGTGATTCATCCTTGAGATATATATCACGAAACTTGCGTTGGTTCATAATTGTTCGACCAAAGAGACTATTATTTAACAATTTGTAAAAGTCTTTTTCAAAATCATTATTAGCACTTTTTCGTTTTTCAATATTAAAATTAATATAGGGTGCAAGCCATTTTGATTGTCTAAATTTTAAAATTCTATGGTATTTTGTAACAACCAACCCCAATTCCTCATATTTTTGTAATGCTTTATAATGTAAAATATATTTAGTTTTGTCATTTAAATTTGGTATTAATTTCCCATTCATTTTCTCTGGTGCCAATGGATAGTCATTATGTAAATCATGTAAGCTTTTATCATATTTTAAATCAACTTCTAAAATGTAACCAAACTCATAATTTTGATTGTATTTGTAGTCTATCTCATTAGTCCAACGGAATTCATCCACAGGCAGTGGCTCGCACATTGCTGTAGAGTATAGCGAGTTACAATCTAAATATATTAAATACACACTCTCTTGATTGGGATCATAGTGTTCACCCATATATCTATTATTGGCTTTAGCATAACGTGTGGAAATCATACTGACTCCTCCTCTGATTGCACTTTCTATGAACAAATGCATGTCAATATCTTGAAATAATTGTAATTTTATACCAGTCATTCTAAGACAGGCCTCCCATGTTAATCCAGGAAGTGAATACATATGTACGGGGTCAAGTTTATAATCCTTTAAACACAGGTCTCTAAAAGTCTCAAAGACATCAGCCAGTAGCAATACATCTGTTTTAAGATATAAATCATGATATTCTTGTAAATTATTTATATTAAAATGGGTCCAGACATTTTTAGCATGTTCATATTCAATGGGAGAGATATGTTCTTTAGTTAGAGTACTGTAAAATGCTTCAATTGGGGGTAGAGACTCTGCAAACTTATCTGGTCCCGTCATATATTCATAGGGAAATACACCTTTACGCTGTAGTAGAGGATTGTCTATGAATCTAAATGTATTTAAATTGGAAGCCAATTTATATAATGGAAGTGACAGAAAGTTATAGGAATCTAAAAATATTAAATCATCAACAGAGAATGAAATGTACTTTTCCATATCTTTGGCTATGCAATTTAATTTACGATTATATTTTCCCAAGTGTTGCATTATTAAATGTCCATCGTAATTTTTCAAGTTATGGAAGAATACTGGTATTTTCTTTGTTACTTTATAGTTTAAATTACAATCATTATGGGCAGCTCCACGGTATCGGCCATTTGAATGACAATGTTCCCGTACCCTATCAAAATATAGGGGCTTTTCGCAAATGTGACAATGTGTTGAGTTTTGGAAAGATGCCTCTTGCTCAGGAGTCATTACAAGGGGAATATATATCGCCATTTGACTTTTAATGAAGTCATAAGTCTCAAATAACCTTTCGAAAAACACGTCCATAACATTTGCACCACTATATAACTCTTCAGAAATAATCTTAGAATCTTTTACTACGACAAATGCAAATCCAGATGGAGTATGGTTGTTAGAGTTTATAAAACATTCAAAATCTGCATAAATTACAAATGGGGCTTTAAGTTGATATTTATAATTTTTAAATTGTAATGTATTTTGTTTAGACATTTCCACTCTTTGTGCATCAAAGTTCTTACAATATGTTATATGACGTTCTAATTTATCTTTTGTGTAAAAATGTTGTAAACAAAACTTGCAAAAATGCTTCTTGTGGTCTTGTTTTGTAGACCGTAGCATTAACCTATCAAAATCACGAATTAAACAGTAATGTGATTTACGACCTTGTTGTAATAATAATAGATCTATATGAGTGTTACTATTCAGTTTGGTTCTTCTTAATGGATATATAAATTTTCGGTCTTCAACTCCAAATACATTAACACTTATATTATTTTGTCTTTCAAATTTATCTATATCAGATATTTTAACAGGATACTTTATGTTTGTCATATTTAACTGATTTTCATAGGGTGCATAGCTAGAGACTCTATTAGCATGTTTAGCATTCCTTGGATGTAAAGCTGCTAAAATTGACCAAAGGAAGCATTTATTATCTGAATTTTTTATATTTAAAACAGCATGTTTTGATTGAATACTTTTTGGTGTGGGGATATATGACTTTGGAGTTAGAGGCTTATACTTGTAAACGTGCAACTGCCAATATTTAGTATGGTCATAAATCCATCCGCTGCCTTCCGCTTGGTATTTGTGCGTGGAAGCGTCAATCTTTAAAAGAGCATTTTCAATTTGAGGCTTTAAATCTCTCTTCTCAATGGTTAGGATAGTAAGGCTTCTGAAATCTGCAATACATTCTTTCTCATTAACTAATTTTCCATTTTGATCTATTGTATATTTTATAAATTTGATTCTCCTTACTAAAGTCCATTTTATCGGTAGAGGACAAGACTGAAGAGTACTTTTAAGTTCAGTTTTAATCGATTCACCAACAAATTTAATCATTGTATATGGACATTTGTTACAAGAATTTACGTGTCTTTTAAAATGGCCAACAACATTTCTTTTACAGAAATTACAAGTCTTGTGACTTTGTAATATATGAGATTTTAGAGCCACATTATTATCACAGATTAAATCACACAGTTTACATACCTTCATTTGATGTTTTAAATTGTAGTGGCGAATAAGGTTGCTTTTTTTGGAGAGCGATGCGAAACAATGTTGACATGTAGTCTTCATTTTTATATATGTAACTAAAAAACTAGGTTGGCATCTTCTATATAGTAGAAATTACATTTTGACAATTTCAATTAATGAGAAATAATAATTTGAATCAGAATTTTATATTTTAATATTCAAAACAATTTCATACAATAGGATTTGGCAATTGAAATTTTCTAAATCAAAACAAAATCCTAAATCTTAAATAAAAACTCTTTTTAGCAGAATGCTGAGTCTACATATATATAGAGTGAGTGTTACCTATGTTAAAAGGGACTTGAAAAAATTATATAGTGAGTATAATTCGGCTAAGTTTTTAAATAATAACTTGTACACACTTTTGACTCAAAGTCCCCTGGTGCGTGAATTTGGCTAAGTTTTTAAATGATAACTTGTGCACACTTTTGACTCAAAGTCCCCCCGTGAGTGAATTTGGCTAAGTTTTTAAATAATAACTTGTGCACACTTTTGACTCAAAGTCCCCTGGTGCGTGAATTTGGCTAAGTTTTTAAATGATAACTTGTGCACACTTTTGACTCAAAGTCCCCCCGTGAGTGAATTTGGCTAAGTTTTTAAATAATAACTTGTATATATTTTTGACTCACTTAAAAATAGTAATAACAAAATAAGTTACTTTTTTGGATAGAGAAGCAGCACACAGTTGACATGTAACTAAAAAACAAAGTTAGCATCTTCTATATAGTAGAAATTACATTTTGACAATTTCAATTAATGAGAAATAATAATTTGAATCAGAATTTTATATTTTAATATTCAAAACAATTTCATACAATAGGATTTGGCAATTGAAATTTTCTAAATCAAAACAAAATCCTAAATCTTAAATAAAAACTCTTTTTAGCAGAATGCTGAGTCTACATATATATAGAGTGAGTGTTACCTATGTTAAAAGGAACTCGACAAAATTATATAGTGAGTATAATTCGGCTAAGTTTTTAAATAATAACTTGTACACATTTTTGACTCAAAGTCCCCCAGTGCGTGAAGTTTGGCTAAGTTTTTAAATAATAACTTGTGCAAACTTTTGATTCAAAGTCCCCCTCATGAGTGAATTTGGCTAAGTTTTTAAAAATAGACTTATATACATTTTAAGTTCCTTAGTGACTGTTCAAAATACTCTAAGTGTTTAAAAATAGATTTATATACATTTTAAGTTCCTTGGTGACTGTTCAAAATACTCTAAGTGTTTAAAAATAGACTTATATACATTTTTTACATGTTCCTTAGTGACTCAATTCGGCTAAGTTTTTAAAAATGGACTCGGGAAATTAGCTACACTCCTAAGTTAAAAGAAATACAGAGTATGACTACAAGCACCAATTACGTCACCAATTGATCCCATGACCCGACACGCGACAACATATTACAATAGTCTAGCTTAGATGTCAAAGACTTACCAAAACAAGAAGATCCAGGTGGAAGAGTTAGTGATGATTCCGTAGAATGCCCCCCTTATATACCACAAAATTGTCTAAATTAATTTAGAACTTAACAATGGAAATTGAACAAACTGAAATTGAACAATTGAATAATTGAGGTCAATCAATCAAACATATTTGGTAATTGTCTAAACCTGCCCCAGACAGTCTGGCGCCAGACAGGCAGAGAATGTTGACAATTGATTTTGATTGGGGTCATTAGGTTACACTCACAGTCATTCATTTGAGTCAGGCATAGTTTATGCATAGCCATAAGCGTGCCCGAGTTCGCGCGCAAACCTCACATGATTTTGAGAATATACTTGTGAATGAATGTGGATTTAAAATTTTAATGGAGTTTGAACATTTGTATGGGTTTGTATTGGTCGAGATCCGGGTCTTTAAAAAAGTGGCCAAAAAAAATGAGCCATATTCCAGACGTGTTTTTCAGTATTAAAAAAGTAGAAAATTTATATAGGGGTGTATAGGTCGAGAGCTGGGTCTTTAAAAAAGTGGCCAAAAAAATGAGCCACTCATTTTTCTCATTTTTCCCCTATAAAAAGTGCCCTAAAAGTGCCTCTAAAACGCCGAAAGTGGGGTATCTTTGTCCTATTATATCTACTGTTATGAACCGCTCTGTTTATTTGATATTTAAAAGTTGGAGTTTGTGAAATTTGGACATTGTGAAACTGTGCTTATTTGAAAGTTATAGTTTTGGAGTTTATGAAGTTTGGAGGTTATGAAACACACTGTTTATTTAATATTTTAGACGTTGGAGTTTGTGAAATTTGGACATTATGAACCTCACCCGATCCAGGCAGCTGTGGAGAAGGCAGTAAGAGTAGCAGTTGAAGCGACATTGTCTACGTTCAACGACGTATTAAGACAACTACAGGATAAGGTGTCAACGCTCCACAAAACGGTTGAAGAAATCGACGGAAAACCGGTCGAAAAAACTTATGAGTTGGAGCAATACCAACGGCGCAATAACGTCGGGATAAAAGACTTCATTAATGAAGTCACAGACGCTTTGGTGACTGGTGATTGGCTTTCAAATTTTAGTGATTAGTCTCACGAATAGTAAATAACGTGCGGTGATGTCCTGCTTTACGATGATATTCGACGTAGTTCCCTAAAACACCCACAGATAGCAGAACTGCTTGGAACGTAGCCGGTCTCATTGGGATTGTATTGCCAATTGGAGGGAGAAAGACGGAACAAAAAGTTGATTTCTAGCTTGCCAGATGGGGATTTTACGGCGAAATTTACAACCAACCTACACCACAACAAAAAGCAAGTCACACACTACATGCTACCCTGGTATAGGTCCGCCTTCGATCGTCGCTAGAGCAATAACGAAGATATACAAAAGACATTGCCGACCGCGACCGTTCCCGATCGGGTACGAAATATAAAGTCGAAATTAGTTAAATTAATTTAATTGTGGCTCCTGAATTGTTTACCCGTGAATTTGCGGGTAGAACCTCTTGTGTATGTTTCAAGTGTTATTAAACGTATTTTTATTTTCCCTCCGTAAAACTAATACCACGTATTTTGCGGGTTGAGAAGTTATCTATTCCTTAGTATTCCGTAGATTATAAAACAATTTACATTTTTGTTGTTACATTTAGATATCTTTAGCATGCTGCCAATTACTTTGTTCCAAGTTAAAGTGCCTACCACAGACCGCCTTGGAAGTGGTAGATTTAGGTATCTTTTTTATAAAAAAGAGAAAAATTCAAACATTTTGTTTCTTATCTTTATGCATCCATTGGAACTCGACAACTAGGAAAATATTTGTTCGTATAAGTGAATGCCTATAATAACAATAAACCAATGTTTTGACATACATGAGTGTTTTTGTTACCCTCTCTTAAAGTATTGTGATCGTTTCCCTTTTAATTTCAGGGAGTTTATCTTACTTTTGCTTATCTTAGCATTGACTAAATATGATAAGAAGTTCATATATTTAGCATAAATGAAAAGAGTTAGATTCATTTTTTAAGTTTTCGTGAAGGAGAATACACTATACTTTTCCTTAGTATTGAATTTTAATCGCATACTATAAAACAAAGGAATTGACCGGGCCGAATGAATACCGGTATACCAGTATATATTTGAAAAAACAATCTACAGCAATTTATGCTTCATAAAGATACGACTGGAGACAATTTTTTGAGTTTAGATCTTATATTATCTATGTAACCAGAGTGGGGGTATTTGTTTAGAGCAGGGCATTTTTAAACTTTAAGGAAGATACACACACATGAGTAATTTCCCACCATGGCTATAAATATAGGGATGAGTACGAATTTTGTTATCTACTTACTCGTTATGTCGCTCCTGAGGACGAAACACCATTCTTGATTCCAACTTGTCGTTAAACAATTTGACACTGATCGTTGTGGTAAAGTATCAGCAATACTTCAAGTAACTACATACGTAATCAGAAAAAGATTCAAACAACATAGTTGTGAAATCTGAGTGAACTTTTTTAATTCGCTAGACGTCCTTTTCTAAAGTTGTACTTTTTCCAATCAGCGAATTGTAAACGTAGACCTTAAGGACCCTATTACATTAGGTCACCAGGTGGGCACTGGTTCTTACGGCGCCTACTAGGGTCACCGGTTGCGTCACCAGCCTTTGGTGACTGACCGGTGACTCTGCCCCGTGACCAGACGAGTAACCACTGGTGACCAAGATTTGTCGCTGGGTATTGAATGAAATGGCACATATTACACACAGTCACCACGGTTGCGTCACCACTGTATTTTTGTGTTCTGCAAGTTCAGATTGTTTAATGCCAGTGTAGTGAGTGGACGTAATGTCAGAAAAATATGAAGAAATGCTACTTATTGCTCTTTTATTGAGGAAAAGGAGGAGACTAGCAACGCTCTTTAACACCATACTCTTGGTTTTTCCCTTTCTTGGTATCTTTTTCACCAGTACATTTTATACTAGACTGGCTTTCATTCACTGAGTCGTCTTCCTTTTTTCCCTTCCCTCCATCTCTTCCCCGCTTATTCACTAATTTTGTATCACTAGACATTTTTTAAACTGAAGAGTAATAACTGAAATACTATATAACTTAACTATAACTATATAACTTAAACTGAAGAGTAATTTAATAGAACAGAAGACGTGGATTAACAGAGCACTTTTTGTCCTTCAACGAGGTGACAGGGCTGAATGTATGTATACACTGGAGTGGAGGAACTTTGGGGTTGGTCTCACTCCTGGTGACTTCTCTGGTGTTCAGGCTGGCTGCCCGTACAGTAACCGGTGACGTCACCTGGTGACCTAGTGTAATAGGGCCCTAAAGGGGAATATATTGGTGAAAATATTCAAACTTGCTGGATTGGCCGTACATCTGAGATCAACAGTCCAAAATTCCACGTAGCTTAGATTTAATTCCTTGCGATTTCTATCTGTAGGGTGTTATGAAAGAAGTGTTTGCAATGCCCCTCCCATCTTTGAGCTAAGGGAAATGGTCGTCGCTGCAGAATTGAGAGAATATATCAACCTACTAGTACTACCTACAATTCCCGAGAGTTTGGCTGGAACTAAAATATACGATTAACTTATTGTATAAAGACCAAATTGAACCTTTGTATTATGAGAAAAACAAAATCCTATATACTTCTTGAAATGTATATCCTCTCCCAGTTGTATTAAAACATAGCAGTATTTACCAACAAAGTTGTCATAACGTTGTTTTACTCCCACACAACATTACATTTTCATTATCATTACATTTTTAAATTAATAATCACATAATACTAAAAAAGAATAATATGAAACATTTTGATTTATTTACCATATTTTGATGATTCATCGTCTTCAAAGTACCTGAAACATAAAAATTTATTTCATAAGAACACAAACAATCTGCATATAAAACTAATACATATAATTATAGACAATTGTACAAAAAATCTTATGAAGTTATTGGAATGGCTAAAATCCTTTTTTGACAAATTTAACCAAAGCATATCCTGAAATACGTTTAATGGTAAACTATCGATTAAAGAGTGATTTGGGATATACGATTTAACCTGGAATTGGTAGACTCCTCAGTCCAACTAGAAAAAACAGAGAAATTGTAAAAACAACGTTAATACCTATAAATGTATGAACATTGTTTATAGGTTTATTGTTTATAGACCTTTACCTATAAAGGCTGTTGAAAAATTAAATGTAAATGTATAAAATATCAGCATTTATGAGGTCACAATATAGAGATATAGGCTTAGGGCGAATGCTGGACTTACGGTAGCCTCTCTCTGGGTTTGATGAAAATTATTTTCAGCATGAATTCCGCTAAAGCTTGATGAGATTTTATATTCACATTCATTTCCTATACAGGGATCACACGTGGTTTATGCTTCTACCACTATAATAAATTCAGGGTGTGTTTATACATCAATACTAATAACGACGGGGGGGGGGGGTAGATAATGAAATACTTGGATGGATATTATCATATATTAAGTGTAATAGTAGTGGCAACGATCGCGTAAACCAAGACGTAATATATACATTTTACTTTAAATATTTAACGTACCTCAAATGCCAGTTTTGTGGTTTTCAATATGCACCTCTAATGTCAGAAGTTAGTTTGTTGACTTTTTCCATGAAATTGAATCCCCAATATATCGTTAACTCTCTTTGTATATACAAAATACTTTCATTGCAACTGCTAAATTTGCGATGATTTTCAACCACTCAGAACTAACGTAAAATAGAACTATAGTTCATTGTAAAGATTCTTTTCATACTAGAGAGAGACAATTGAGTAGCCTAGTAGTTGGATAAATAATAGTTAATTTTCAATTATTTTATAAATATTATCTGATAAATAAAGGAAATGTTAAATCCCTTTATTTAATCTGACAATTTCAATGGAATGTGTTAGTGAAAATCCAGACTGGTAAATGGAAATCCGCTCAGTCTGCAAGTTCGCTGCGGTGAGGATATTTTCCTTCAATCTGCCTTAAGAAAACTAAATAATAATTTTACATCAATTATATTGTTCGGTATTTCTGAGCAGTGTCTTCCACAGCTGAAACGAAATCACACATTTCAAAACTGTCTAGCGGTAAATGTGACAGAAATTGAGAAGTAGTGCACTTGCAGGTTTGCCCGTGGGTCAAATTTGGCAAACTTATTTATTTCATTCTACTCTATTGACATTTCAATAAAATCCATCTTAATGACATTCCTTGTAGCAGTAAACCAAAGCACTCACTAAACCATATGCTTAATGAAGAATAAATCTAAATTTTTAAGGGGATATTTCAAAGGTAATCTGATCAGGAATAATGGAAATTTGCTTAGACATCAGGTTTGCTGCTGCGGGGTATTTAAGCTCTACAATTGGTTTGGAAATAAATTGCAAAATGTTATGTTGGTATTTAATCTTACCAAACTTGCATGAATTTTACTCGAGTTATCGTGCTAACGGACACAAACACATACACACAGACACAGAAAAATATGGAAATTGAACGGTTGTTTGTTGTCCTATGATAACATAAAACGAAAAAGATCAGTATTATCATGAGACCTACTGTAGTAGCTTATTCCCTGTTAGGGATATTCGCTAAAACTACCACATGGTTAAGAAATGTAAATCAGTTTCAAGATTCTTACTTAGACCTTTAAATTAGATTCTATGTTCTTTCATTGGACATTCGCATTTTACACTATTTAGCTTTCTTTTACTCTTCGAACTGGTTTTAATGGATTGATGATCTAAGTAGCAATTAGCAACTCATAAACTCGAAACTATTTATTTGGTCGTTATCCTAAAAATAAAGTTACGTAACTTTACAGGGTTTCCGTAACGATAATTGTATTCACATCCATCAAATACTTAAATAAAATTATTTTTGATTATAACTACACGTAAAGAATAATTGTTGTTTACCCAAACTATTATGAACCAGATTATAAAGTAGCGCGATATTATAAATCAAAACTTATTATATGCTACAAATAAACCTTAGTATATAGATTTTGTAATCAAAATACTAAGTATTTTACATATTTACTTAGGGGTGTGATGGTAAATTTGGCCCAAATAAAATATACCTATATTATATTAGTAGGTTATGTTGGAAAACTTAGGTTGTGACAAGAAAAATCTAGAGCAGGAATTTTTTTGTAAAAAACAATAAAATGTTGAGACCCGTACAAGGTCTCATATGCAGGACAGTGGAAAGGATCTATAGTTGTTGTGTATAATGGGTGATCAAAGTGCGCTCTAATAACATTAGGGAACTACTTTGTCCATTAAAAGATGTGGAAAAATTTTCTCATAAAATATTGAATCGAGGTTACTATGTTTAACAATTTTTTTAGTTCGTAGTTATTTTACAAATACGCGTATCCACTTCTAAATTCTACAAAGACTACTTATTTTATAATTTGTAACGTAAACAGTAACCAATTCCAGCATGTAAAATTTCAACAATTGTGAAAAGCTCCAAAATAAAAATAAGTCCTCAGAACTTTGATTCCAGCAACCGGCCGGTCTGATATCTCCCGCAACTGTTTCCGGTTTTACGACCGATTCTAATATCCATTAACATTGATGGAGGGCAAAACCTTAGGCTTAGAAAGTAGGTCGTTTTACTAGCAATCAATACAGGAGATATATATGTATTGTTGTGTGAGGTGGGGTAGGGGAGGGTAGGAACAGGTCGATGGTCTACGTCACAATACTTCGCGCATGGTCAGATACCATCGTCGATACACGCCGTACCGTCTAGTCGCATTCTTCCCCACCCCCACCCCACCATGTTAACGTATTAATTCACTGCCCCCTCAAGGAAGTACTATTCTTTGTTTGAAAATATCTTGGTATTTACTTATTGTTCCCTGTTTTCGATTGATCGCTCAATTCCAATTTTAAATACAAAACTTAATGACTAAGTAGATGGATTAAACATGTATTTACATTTTCAGTGCTTTTTAATATTAACATTTGGTGAACTACACGATAAAACGGCCCTTAATGCATAAAATTGTACACTAAATTTAACCCGTATACTGTATTGAAAAGTAAGATTTACTCAATATTTCTACAAGAAGGCTAAAGTAAAGTTATGACTTTTGGGATTTTGTAAAACAACAGCCATGATAAAGGATCCGCACAATAGTAACTGTAATCAGATATGTAATTTTTAAATTAATTTGTAACAAGAAAACACATTTTAAGTATGTAATATGTCAAAAAGAATTTTCTAAAATTTTAGCCAACAATAACGGAAAGTAAATAAAAGAAACGTCTTATAACACTTAAAACATATATTTACGCTTATACTGTTACTCACAAGACGGTAAATATACAAAAACGATGGTAAGTGGTGATCGATTTCGATTGGACACTCCAATCATCATCAGACCCAATAGGCAAATGTCACCACTTACCATCGTTTTTGTATATTTACCGTCCTGTGAGTAACAGTATAAGCGTAAATATATGTTTTAAGTGTTATAAGACGTTTCTTTTATTTACTTTCCGTAAATTTAATAACACGTACAATGCTGATCAAGAAGTTATTTAGCCAACAATAAGGAAGAAGGTACTGTATTACCGCAGGTAGCACGGCAGGACCTGGACTCGGGGCCGATTTACTTTTTCTTTTTTAGTCCCTATAGGTGAAAATCACTATTCGTTAAAATGTTTACATGTGAATTTAGATAACTATTATTGAATAAAGTAGCCATAATCATAGTAATTTATATAATATATCAAAAATATATATACGAGTGTCCGTAAACACGATAACTCAAGTAATTTTTGTCCGATTTTGATAAACAATTTGGCATGGACGTGTAGTGCTGGATACACTTGAATGAATTCGCAAACTATGTAGCAAGATCGGGCTGTGGGGCAAGATGTTATAAGGTTTTTAACTTTTTCAAAATCATTTTTCTTTTAAATTTTTACCCTTAAAACATAAAACTGCAAAATTTTCTAAAAAAAACCATCCTGCAAAGCTTTAAGCCGTAAATATTTTTAAATTGAATCGCTATTGTTAGGATTAATGGTTTCGGAGAAAATGGCTAAAAGTACTTTATCAATTTCCGTGTTATGCTTATGAAGAAAAAGAAAACTGTCGTAGTTTGCCTGTTTATGGATATAGTTCAATCTAATTTCAGAAATATTTGTTTCACACTATACTATTAACATTTTACACCATAAAACACTCCTTACTTCCTTATAGTAGCAAACCTAGGTACTAGTCAAAACTCATGTTATGGAATTTAAATTGGGAATATGAGAATTTTAGGGAGATTTTTTATTAAAATTCAACCAGACAAATGGAAATTCGCTTGTTTTAAAGGTTAAAGATTAAAGGTTTTCAAGGCTGTGGTGAGGGTTTTATATTTGAATATAATACAATTATGAGAGATTATCATAAATGGATTAAGAAGGTGTCAAAACATTTTGATATAATTATATCCGAATTTAAACAAGATTCACTGCGAAAGTTTCGTACAAAAAACCCAAAACATAGCAATGCAATCAAAGAGATGTTTTAAGATATTCTATAAACAAAACAGAACATATAAGAAGTGTTTAAGAATTGAGATTTGAGATACACTTATTGGTTTTCACGCGTTATATCGAACACGAAATAGTAGTTTCCGCAACGATTGCGTAAAGATAGCGTTAACGACACGATTAAAATTTTTTAGGTACGAGCCTTGGTGAGTGCCTTAAAAACTTCTACGAGTGTCGTTAACACTATTTACACGAGTTGCGTACACTACTTTACCTACGACGGTGTTTTAATTACAAAAAATCGCTACTCATAACTTCTAAGAGAGGTTATGTTTTAGTTTATAACCTCTAATTACCACTGACAGTGATGCAACGAAACATTGTATCAAATACTAATTGCAAAAATCAACAATTAAATTGGCCTGAACAGCTGATTAGTTGAATTTCGAATCATTACAATTTTGCTTCTCCTCTCTCAATCCTTGAACCTCATTGGTCCGTTACCCGTGTTGTTATGAGTAAAACTATGCTGTTATGAGAAACTTTTCAATTCTATGAACTGTGCTGAAACGGCTACTTAAAAAAATGGTCGTAGGTAAATATTTGATTGTAACTGCCCTGTGGTTATACGGTTAAAAACTCCTTATAAGACTATACTTCCTTTACGGGTAACCCACGTCCTTAAAGCAATCCGATACGTATAGAACACATTTTAAATAGTTAAATATCCTCGATGTCTTCTTATTTGCTTCAATGATTCAATGATGGATTTACCTCAAATTTTGATTAAATGCAAATGGAAACTCCCATGAACGAAATATTTGGTGTAGTCAGTTTCAACACAGTAACCACTAAATAAACTGAACTAAAACTACAGGTTATTATATGACTTTAGTTTTGAACCTTCTCACAAGTTGTTATCTCAACACGAAGTAATTCAATACAGATTGTAGCGCAAGGCCAATTGTAAATATGGAACGATAGCCAGAGGCATGTGTTTGATGTAATGGCTTGGAGTGTGAGGAAATAGGAAGGAAATCTAATCCGGGGTTGATCATAAATCCAGTGAACCATCAACTGATATACCTTGCGTCCACGCTACAGGCTTCTCCCTTCTCCATTCCACCTTCCTCATCAATGGAATTTGGATGTATAATCGTGTATAAATCCCCAGTTCCATTTATTACAATCCTTGGATTTGTGTCTAGGACATTTGCCTTGAGTTTCGTTATAATGGAACATGTTCCAAAATTTGTGCTTCTTGTAAAACAGCTGAGGAATTTATCCCAAGCTCGTATCCCTAGCTCAAGGGAACACTAGGTCTACTGTACATTAAACGTAGGTTTACTGATAATAAATAAACACAACTGATTGGAAATTAGTTTATATGCATTTAAACAGTTTCCTAAATTGTATAGATAATCAGAAGGTTATTCAGTCTAGTACAAAGTCACAGGTCACAATGGCCCTAATACATCTGAGAAGAACTTGTAAGGCATTAAAGTTCTCAGTATTTTTCATGAATATTAGAACAGAAACCGGTATGGATCATAAACACAAACTAATGACGTACCGTAACTGGCCCAACTCCTATCCTAATAATTTTAACATGTGGTTTAGACGGTTCGATTTAAGCAATGTAAATAATGTTTACTTTCGGACCAGTGACACAATTTCTTTATGTTTCTGATTCATACCGTGTCTGTTCTAGTATTCGTGGTATTTTCTGTTGAAATTGTGCACTACAGTATGACAACGTGTTTGCCAACGTTTGTTCAAACTAAACCAATCATTGCCATTGTCGAAGTCCAACTGCAATAGCAGCTTGCTAGTTTAACGATCAACATATAAATCGAATGACAAGAGCAGGGATTCTAAACTAGATTGGTTTTCTTTAGATACAGAACATTTGCTCTTCGTACGAGTATTAATACTGTATATTGTTTCCTAAATACTACGAGTACTTTTAAGGGGGAACTCCACCCAAAATTAAAATCTTTTTTTGTGTATAACACAGTTTACTTTTTACACATTAGTTTTAAGCTATCAAAATAAAAATAAAATATGGTGTTACTCCCTTTTAACCCACCCCTCTTAGAGGGGAGGGTGGTCATTTTACTGAAAAAAAATAAGTTTACGGGAACGGATGTTTCTTAAGGTAGGTATAAGATATCTTCATTTTGTACATTTTATTTTGTAGAGCACATGTGTATGCACAAACTGTAGCATGGAAATTTTAATCCACTTGTTATAAATGTACAAATTTTATCAAATAATTTAAGAATTTTTTTGGAACTATTGTTTTATAATTAAATGAAAAATATTTAAAAACTGAATTTATGTAAATCCATGCTACAGTTTGTAGAATACATTATAAAGTAAAAAAAGGTTATTAGATTCTCACATAAAACCTTAGTTACATTCGTTGCCGTATTTTAAAATATGTGAAAATTAAACTTTCGGTAATCGCCCCGGAAAAGAAAGGAAATTCTGTTGGGGGAACGCCACAAAAAATTAAAGTACATATTTAAAGTTTTTTATTGTTATTAATTAAAAGTGCACAAAACAAATCTTTTAATACCATTTTTACCAATTTGGCTAACCGCCCCCCCCCTCCTGGGGGATAATCAACTTTTGGCAAACAGGGCCAGTGTAGCACTTACTTATTTTGTAAAATAAAACCGCATAAAAAACTATTTTTATCATGTGTTATACATATAAATTTTCAGGAAGAACTGTAAAAACTTTTTGGTTAATAACTGAAAATTGATATATTTTTTTGAAAATCCTAGTTTTTTTGGGTGAGTTTCCCCTTAAAGAAACAAGATTTAAATACCGCATTGATTCATGGAACGGATTGTTTTACCAATTAATTAGAGACCTTTTAGTAACCTGTTCAACCGCAACTAGAAATACAAGAAACTAAGTAGGCATATTAGTTGAGGAACCAGTATAATGAAATCAACTGGCAGTTATCAATCGTGCTCAAAACGTTTACATAATTTACTAGTAAAGAACATTGTTTCTGGCTCAGTGGTGAAATTTACCACTGTTACTTGCGAAACGAAAAGAAAGTTGAAACCTGAGAAACAATAAAACCTTTGGGCTTTAGGGGAAGGTAAGTTGGTGTAAAGCAAGGGCCAATATTGGTCGGATCACGCAATGTTATGTCTCGGGGGATGGATGCGACCCAAATAGGACTCAAATGTTTTACCCAAAATTGGATATTTATGGCGTGTTTCATTGCCTAACCTATTGATCACTATAGAATTATCTTAATCTGTTTATTTCCGTAATAAGTGTAATAGTTCGGTAAATAGTCTCCATCCCACACAGGCTGCAGCATTATTAGCACACATAACCGTTCTTTCATCAATCCGAACTTTGTGTGTTTCTTACTTTATAATTTTAATTTAATACATATTTTCACCCTTGGTCTTAAAGTCACGCATAAATAAATAAAAGACGCGACCTATTAGTCTACGTATAATAGGGCAGACGTTTTGTCCTAGACCAACTAATATGGCATGAGGTTTACCTAAATGCCAACGTTAAAACGTTAAATTTAGGTAAAATTATCCATACCATATGGTTTGGAACCATTTCAAGCCACACTTCTACAGAGAACAAAAATGGAACGGCTCCAATGGCGTAAATGAGTGTACTTGTATTAGAGTTCCCTAGAATTGTCTTAAAAAGAGAGCATCTGAACTGTCCTAGAAGCATTGTCTTAAAAAGAGAATGCATTAATGGAGGCAAGTACAAAACTGAGCTTCAACTAGTATGAAAACTGACAATACTACAAAATCTTGATTTAACAAAAATATCATTGTATCCTTACCGTGAAAGGTGGCCCGAAATATAAACTGATGACGTAAGGGTCAGATAAGAAGGTAAGTTAAAAACTTAAGGAACCAGTATTTAAACGTCAGATTTTTGAGTCTGTCTAAAGTGATGTTTCGTATGACCAATATTTAATTTGAACCGTCGTCATTCCTCACTAAACAATGCCTATTTGAAAAAACTCTCAAAGACGTAATTACAAATTGTAAATTGTGAAAAGGGTAGTCCTTTTGTGGAAAATGAGTCATTTAGTAATTTGAGAGTTCCAACACTGGCGCTCATTCATTCAACGGTACTTTGTGATGTTCAGGCGTATGACCCTAATTTTAGTTTTGTTTAATTTTTAGCATGTTTTCAGTAGCATGGATCGTTGGTATATCGGTGTTTAATTAAGAAGGGACATGAATTTTATATGATAGGCTGTTATATCTTTCAGTGGCCGAGCAATAGGCCCTTAGGGAGGTATATACTACATTGAAATATTAAAAATATTTGTGAGTACAGCGTATACATGTATAGGAAAAAACTTTCAAAACATTTTGAAACATGAATAATAAATAGGAAAGCCACCGAATTATATGCGTATACATGTCTAGGAATGTGAAAAACTAATCTATTGAAAAGGGTTTAATCTTTCTAACTAAAAGGTCCTACTCAGAACTTTTCACGTATTTTGTAATTCAACAAGTTTAAACGCAAAAACCAACCAGTCATTTGTTTACAATCACACAATTTTCCATCACGCGTTACATGAAAACGACTTTTTCAATGTTTAAAAATGTGAATTATGATTAAAGTTGGTAACATAGTAAATTAGTGATTAATTACAATATTGGTACATACAACCCAGCCTTAGCTTAGAAAACTCAGCTAAACTGGCAGAATGTCATAAATAAATACACACAAAACATGTTACGTTCGTGCTGTCATCTAGCAAGGTGTTAACCAATCCTAAATAATTTCCTAACCAATTAATGATTTCTTTATTAAGTGAATCTTTATCATGTTTGACACTGTGATTTCATCTATTGCCAAACAAATAACATGTACTACAAATAGGTGGGTTACCTTCCACTGGATTGTGTGGTTTAATCTTATTAATCTTTTAGTTTGTTAAAATAATAAATATGCAATATGCTTTGTTATTACTAGTGTTATTTAACTTGGTGCTAGACTACTGGAGTATTAAAAATTATTTTAATAAGATTCAACCCACAAACAAAATCATAAAAAATATCTTATACGTGCCATTGACAGAGACATTTCAAACAAAACAAATTGCAAAACTTCATTTCTTACATTTATTAAATTTAGTATAAACAAAAACAGCTCTTCCACATATATTTAAGGTATAGTACTTGGAAAATACCTTTTTTAGTTAGTTCTTTGATAGGAAAGATCGGTGACAAAACATTTAAAAGCAACCATAAGTTTTGGCATAAAAACTTGGTGTGAAACACAGCCGAAACCGCTGCAACTGGTGCAGAAACAAGACGTAAGCGGCGTTTTCCTAGCGACGCGATTAAAGGTCGATTCACACACATCAGTCCAGTCACAGTTCCGTTACAGTCCAGTTGCAGTCCAGTTACAGTCCAGTCACAGTTGCATCCGCAATTTCTCAGTCAATTGTCCGTCAGTTGGTTTCAGTCAGTCTTCCGTCTCTAAAATTCACAGTAATTTATAGTCCAAATTTTAAATTTATAAACCTATATTCTATCAAATTATCATCGTCCATCTTGTTGATTGTTACAAACAGTACTCAAAATACAAACGCAACCATTTAAATAACAATAACACTATTTTCTAACCTCAAACAGTTCCGTCAGGCGTCCGACCAATCAAAAAGTATCGTTGGAAAGAAATCTGAAATTGACTGACGGATGCCGGTAGAGCGACTGACGGGACTGCAACGGATAAGTGTAGATAGCGCAATAGAAAATCCATTAAAGAATATTTTTGTTAACTGTGACGTGCCTGAAGTGACTTTACTGTGACGTGCCGTAACTGATGTGTGTGAATCGACCTTAAGCCTGTTACGCTGCGTGCTTCGTGCTCCGTGGTTGCCGGAACCACCGATCCCTTTTAAACGAATGAGACTGTTTTCCTAGCGGCGCGGTGCGCGACTAACTGCCAACTGCGCAGTGCGCAGCGCGCAGCGTGATTGGGACCACTGCCTCGAGAGCAGTCAGTTGCGAACCACGCTGCCGAACTGGGCCATTGTTTACATTGGAAATATGGAGAAAACGATAAGTTGTAGTGATGTTACCAAGTTCACTGTTGATGATGACAGTTTATAATTGACTGTGTGATCATTTGGTGAGACCATTCGAAATCGATAAACTTTTACCAATTTCATGTATGTATATTTAAAGTCTTGAAAACAGTATAAGTGTAAATATATTTTTAAAGTGTTGTACCTAGGACGTTTCTTTAATTTGATACATTAAACACTTAAACCAAACATCATATCAAAACATTTCAATTTAACGTAGGCCCTAATTTAATATTTTTTTTATTTTAATTTATTTTTTTTAGTTAACACGTTACACTATGTAACCGGCACAGTCCTCGTGTGTGGCCTTGGGGCGGGCTAACTTTACGCTAGCATATCCATGCCCTAAATTGGGTTTCAAACGGTGTCAATAGTTAGTTACAAGTTAGTTCCCAATAATTCCGTCCAACGAACGAACTAACTAACAAATGCAAATTTTTACGGAACTATGAAGAACTAACACGGAACTAACAAATGGAATTAATAATTGTGGGTAGGTTTTTTTTTGGATAGGCCAACTTCACATACCCAATGTATGAGTCACCACATTTATTTATCATTTATTTATGTATGAGACTCTTCTTTCTCCGATCCATAGCAGAACGCTAAACTGTGGAAACAGCGAATCTGCTTGTTACGCAACGCATTGCCGGATTTCTAGGAAAACACTTTTGCGCAGCGTAAAATTTTAATCACGCTGTTCCTGGCCACGCTGCGTTCTTTAGATTAATCGCGTAGCACGCAGCGCGGTTACTGAAGTTGGAGGAAAACGCACCTGTATGTTTCATTGTCGCATTCACAGCATGAATTCTAGCGTAGCAGACCAGTTGGAATAATCGGTTATTTCAACCATTCCATGTATCAACTGTATTCATAGTTTTCTTGTTCATACAAAACAGCAATTTCGATCTGAGGGAGGGGCAAATTGTTGTAAAAATTATAAGATCATTATAAAACAGTGGTACGGCTGGTCGAGTGGTTATACGCGTGACCACAGTCATACTGGTCCAGATTTAAACCCTGCCAATAACAAAAGGGTTTAACATAAGTGATCATTCCGTTGTCCAACATCACCTGTTGGTCCACCCATCAAGTAAAAAAAATTAATATCTTTACAAAATAGAACATGTCTTTTAATATAAGATCTGTCGAAGTGGCAAACGGTAACTAATTAATAGGGATTGACACTCATTTGGTTATTTACCATGGGTTGAAGTCAGTTTACCATTTTATTTTTATTCATGTTGAAGCCTTCCGGATTTGGTAATCAATTATAACAGGTTACGTACCTTGACGTCCACAATTCCTCAGTCCAACTTCCGTTGACTAGTTTCGACTACTAAGTAGTCATTTTCAAAACGGAACGTAAAAATATTCCATTCATTGAATGTCGTCAAATATTCATACATTGAATACACATACACAACACGAACACGGTAGACATTTAACATACTTGGCCGGCCGGCACACGTCACGTCACTGAACAGCCCCCCCCCCCCCCCATTCATGACGTTTGTTCGGTGACGTGTGCCGGCCGGCCAAGTATGTTAAATGTCTACCGTGTTCGTGTTGTGTATGTGTATTCAATGTATGAATATTTGACGACATTCAATGAATGGAATATTTTTACGTTCCGTTTTGAAAATGACTACTTATTAGTCGAAACTAGTCAACGGAAGTTCAACTGAGGAATTGTGGACGTCAAGGTACATAACCTGTTATAATTACCATTTTATTACATGCGTTCAAATTTTAAAATATCAAGATATCAATATGAATATACTAACAATCAAAACGCACTTTAGTACGCACTTTATAAGTGATAACAACTATAGCACTATTTACACTATAAAGTTCATGTTATTGTAAAACCTAAATTTGGTTATTGAAGAGAAAAGTACACAATTCAAATTGGTTTAATTTAATGTAGGGTATTATTTAACAGTCCTGATGGAAGGTTTATTAAAATGCCACGTAATTTTGTCTAGTAAGAGGTATTATATTGTAACAGACATCAACATTTCATAGAACTGACCAAATATCTAAAATTACTATTGTTGATATCAATTAACTTAATTTATTATTTATGTACACACAACGCGTCATTATAATTATTTACGCAAATAAGGGTTGGTTGAATATACTGTTGAAATCAATTACGATTTAACACAAAATTGATGAGGAAATATATGTTCAACAATTTTAATTGGTTCTTTGTCACATATTTAATCAAATGTACACGAAACATTATGTAGGGGTCATAATACAAATTAGTTCCATATATTTGTACTTATTGGTTCCTGCAGAATGGGATTGCGAAAAATACGTGTCCTTTCCGAATCTACAAATGTGCAAGGATATCGAACCAGTTAGATGAAATCATATACGCACAGTGTTGTAGTAAAATAGAATCAGTATATATAAGCACGAATTTACGATACATTGTTTACTTAGAGAATAAATTTACTTAATGTGAAAGTTCAAAAAATCAGAAAAAGTAGGTCTCTTCTGTTAGTTTCGATAAAACCATTAGCTAAAACCCCTACGACTCTCTGTAATTGTGGACGGGATGGCTTGTGAAAGCTCATATAAAAGTTATACATATACACTAGCCAACAATTGGAGGTTTCTTTCATAGAAATTTAACGCAAGAGCAATTATTTTCAATGACAAAAGCTACTTTATCTTTCTTTAGTCTCAAGCGCAGCAGTACCAACAATTGCACGCCGTGTTAGTGGTTCATAGATGACTCAATAAATAATTCGCGTTTTCGAAGGTTTGAAAACAGACATCAATTTGCAGGCCTATTGTTTCTGACTCGTTGTTGAATGGTATAACCTTGGACACGTGAAGTGTCCATACGTGAAGTGTCCATTCGTGAAGTGTCCATTCGTGAAGTGGCTCTTTCAGATCCACCACTACACCGAGGTTAAATACGTTCAAAAGAGATCCCTGCATCCAGAACGAGTTCTATCAGTTCTAAGAATCACACCTAACTAAGAAGTTACCGATAGGACAGCCCAACAAAACACCTAGTTTTCATTATCCGGCTGCTTGTTTGATCTGGTCCATCACGTGACCAATCTTAAATGGCAAGAACTATCCACAATCAGCAATGGTTGTCATCCAAGTTTTGTAAAGAACAGCGTTGAGGCTACCATGAAAAATCCTTGTGGTACCCCCTTGGGAATTTAACTGAGTGCAATTTCCCTGCCGTTATATTAGTTACGAATGATACGGTTTCCTTGCTACTAATTTCTCATTTTATTTGGCACATTAAAGAGTCGCTGATGGACGTCAAGTGTGAAAATACTACTCCCAGTTGAATGTTCTTAAACCCAGCCAGGAGTTGTAGTATGGTATTAGGAAAGCAGTACCTCATTGTTCATATAAAAACAAAACTTTCACCCTTGGGAACTTTCATAGCTTGTAGCCAACTGATTCACTTCATAGCAACACTAATGCACCAAAGCTGGTTCTCTTTACTTTTTACTGACGCAAATGCTCAATACATGTACATTTTTTGTTTTAACTAATAAAATGCAAGTTTTAACACTACATCAAATAATTAATCATGGATATAGTTTAAAGCTGTAACATATATACCACGAATACTAGAAAAATACCGGTATGGATCATAAACACGAAAGTAAACAAAATCCCTATACTAATGGCATTAATTAACATACGTTTTTGTTTACTTTCGGTTTATGTTTATGATCCATACCGGATTTTTTCTAGTATTCGTGATATGTACGGCCCCAAAATAAATTTGTAGTCGCTAGAGAAATGAGTCATTTATTTATAAATGGCTCCAAGATACTTAATCAAGTCACACTTAAGCAGTCACATGGAGATGTATAAGTTAAATTCTTTGTTACTGAAGTACATATTTTGATTACAACAGCGCCTAGGTTACCGCAACCCCCTGTGGTCACCTCTTTGAAGATATAACTGAGGGAAGATTCCTTACCCTTAAATTATTTCCAAATAGTATGGATTCTTCTACTATTTTCTTATTTTACTACGCACATTAAAGGGTCGTTGAAGGTACTCCTTGAAATGTGAAAAACTCCCTTCAAATGTACACAATTGTTTTCAAACTATGGACGTTTTTATTGTTGTCTATCTTTGTAAAATAGTGGCATGAGAAATCTAATAGCCGATTGAGTATTGATTAAGATTGTGCTGTCGGTGGTCGAATGTGAGTGGGATCCGACGATATGTAAGGAAAGTACGCTATTACTCAGCTTGTCTTCAAGGATTACAGGGATTTCCGGACAAATCCGGCACTGAACGATACTACCATTCCTCTGCTCAAACCTACACATATGTTTTTTTGGCTTCATTCCAACTTCGAACATTTTTATTCCAACGGGTGTATTGCGTTAATTATTTTTCAACACTGTCCCCCTGGATACTAAGTAATACATTGCCATATCTAATTTGTAAACATAACATTATACTGTAGAGGATATATTTCTAAAGTCAAGAAGTTAATGAAGGTGGGTTGCATAATGGAAGTTTTAAAGATCTCCCTTGTTGGTTAAGTGTATACATTTAACTAAAGACCAAAAATTTTGAAACTCCAGTGTAAGTATTACGAACTTTGCACTATGTCCAGACAAATATGTGGAACATACCACCTACACTGTTTTAAAATTTTGTCTTATATATATTAAAATTAAAATTTGAGATTTGATTAAAGTAATTTTTTATATGGATCTCTTCTACCTTAAAATACAAACCAAGTTTCATAAAGATCGGTTAAACAATTCAAAGATAAAAACGTTTATGTAAAAATGCAAAATGGCAGATATCTAGTTAACACATACCTTTGTTAATATATAATATTAACTTTGGGCTTGATTTTGATTTTGTAATAAAATGTGTTCTCGACCTTCGCTTTATTTTGATCCATGGAGCACTACGTAAATTATATTCTCACCTTTTTTAATACCCTGTATATATTGTTATGTCCTGATTTTTTTACTAATATAATTGTGGAAAACTGCTCTGCACTATAAACTTGGGATTACATCAATAGTTTTGTATGTTGTTGGTAACAGGTAACATTATTATATTGTACAAATAACGTTCTCCTACAGTCACCTAACAATGCACATGTTCTCTCACTGATTTGAGAAAGCAAAGTGGCCAATTCACTCATCAGTGAGACAATGTTAACATTGTCTCACTCTAATTACTTTGTCTCACTCCAGATTTGAAACGTGAAGGGACAAAATAGTGAACGCGTAACATGCAGATAAGGTCGAACTCGAGAAACCATTCCTAAGGATTTCTCTCGAGTGAGTCAATTGCTCACTTTGCTCACTAGCTGCACAAATAACTATTTCCTACAGTTACCTAACAATGTACATATTCTCTCACTGATTTGAGAAAGCAAAGTGGCCAATTCGCTCATCAGTGAGACAATGTTAACATTGTCTCACTCTAATTACTTTGTCTCACTCACTCCAGATTTGCAACGTGAAGGTACGAAATAGTGAGCGCTTAACATGCAGACAAGGTCGTATGCGCGCGAAATTCGTTGGCAACACTGGTTGTAAATCAGCTGGTCAGCTGTTGTACTGTTGTATCATTTAATGTAATATTAAAAGTTCACTTCTGTGTAAAAATGTGTCACGTTTCTTAACCAATTTATTTGTTTTAATGGTAACTGTAGGACAAATATAATGTGCAACTCGAGTGCAAAGTGCAATTGTCTCACTCGAGAAACCATTCCCCACTCGCCTACGGCTCGTGAGTAAGTTTTTCTCTCGAGTGAGTCAATTGCTCCATTTGCTCACTAGTTGCACAAATAACTATTTGACACTAATCAGTTTAGTGGGCAGGAAACTGGTGTGAACGCGGTACCCTGCCCCGAACGTTTTAACTTTAAGGATGTTAAATATTCTAATACTATGTTTAAGTAGAATAAGTAAACTGTTGTAGTTTACTTCTTTATGGATATGTTTTGATCAAATTTTGTATTTTTTTATATACTAAATTGTTATTAAAACACACTTTTTCCTTTCCTTGTAGCAGCAAAACTAAGTACTTGTTAAACGTAATGTTAGTTAAATGGGGAATAAATATTGAAACTTTAAAGCCATATTTGAGTAAAATTCATTCAAACAGGTTCTTTGCGGCATGGGTATTTTATAATGCGATTGTTGACGCGACCTTTACAAGGTGTAGTTTGCAATAATTCCTCCTGTGTGGGCGTGCAAGGTTCAAAACTGTCTTTTCAAAAGCACACGTTGTCGGTAGCTCATTCGAACTTAGTGTTTCATATAATATAAATTACAATTTAAATATAGAAATATAAATTCATCACGGGAATTGTTATAATCAAAGATAATAAGCCGTAGGAAAACGACAGAACTGGGAAACAGTATACTAAGTTTATAATATATAAAAAAAATGTTACATTTTACGACATTGGAGGCTGGTTATTAACTTTAAAATGAAGTATGAGCGTAAACAAGGAATTACATTTCCCATTAACTTGATGAAGTATTAAGCACTCTGGTGTTACAAAATAATGGCGACATAATGACTTTTATGCTTGCGTGTTTGAGCTGCAAATCCCTGTCACGACATGCATCTGATGGCTCCCACTTTACTTTTGGGAACCAAGTGTCAATATCTCAGACACATGTTGTGAAACCCTTCCCTTAATAGGTTTTTCAGGGGTTTTTGTAGTTTTTAAGATTATATTGTTTTAGCACGAAGCTAACACAGAGCGCATTTTTTAAGGGAAGGTATATGAAGGATGAAAAAGTGGGCGAGATGAAAGCTTTGATATAAAGTAAGATTATATGGTTCATCAGCAAGGACCATTTATTTAAATATCAACAAAGACAGCTGGAAACTGTATTGAACCATCAAAAAAGGGCCAGACTTTTCGCGGGATCGAACCAAAAACCTTTATAGTAGTCTAGCACTATAACCTAATCAGTTACAGCTGCAACTGGTGAGGTATATAAGCTTATGAATGATTATGGCACAATTAAAAAGCTCTCATGACTTTCCATCGTGCTTGAAGTCAGAACATTACTCTTAATTGCTTTGATTCTTGTTTTAAATTACAATCTACTTGTTCAGACGACTTTAAAATAACATTTACAAAAATCGTGCAGTTTAAAGTTTTTATTCATTACTCACACGCTTGAGTGTTTCACTTTGCAGGTGTGTCTAAAAATTTTGACCATTTAACTACAAAATTAGATAGATAACTTAAGATTTAATACTAGAATATCCAACCTAATCACTTACTAGATAACGTTCGAATTCCTCTTTTATGGAGATCATTGCATTTACTGGAAAACTATTAAACAATAAAACCGTAAAAAATGTATCTTCAAAGAAACAGATGAAAATTCTTTGAATAGAGCGTTTGAGGGTTGCCAAACCCCTCCCCCACGGATGTATTGTACCTTTGCTAAAGTATTCCATTGAAGATCAGATTCTCTGTAACGTTCTTTAGGAAAACACGATTACCATTTAAATGTAGAAATATGTGTATTCAAAACACATCTGTCGAAATAGTTTCGCATTTACTGTATCGAATCACGAGTTGTTCTATAACCTTATACCTTTGTTAGTGTTTTTACGGTTTTTGAAGATTCACACTTTTATAACATGATCAGCAATATTTTTTACGTCAACATGTGTAAAGTTATTGAAACATGTTCCGCAAAATAAAGATTTATGAATAATTTAATTTAATTGATGTTGATAACAATACTGCTTCTTCAAAATATATGTTGAATTATACTTTGCGCTTACAAAACTATTGACGAAATTATACATTAAAATCTGACTTGTTTGTAAATCTATGTCAATACTTGTATACTCTACTACTTAATACGAATTCTTAATACGACTTTATTTATATATTTCGTTTAATTTTTGATAGTTATCAACTTATCCCAAATCGACAAGTCTTGTTTGTTGACTCCTATCGACAAAAAAACAACTGGAAAGGTTTTGTCCATATAAGATTTGTAAAACCACTCCAGTAATATTTATAATTAAATTACGATATAATTCACAGTTTGTTGGTTTTGTAACTTAGGAAAAAGTATTCTTAAACCTAAAATATCAGTTGAAAGAGTACTATAAAAATAGCTTAGCTTCAAATAATGACAGCTTATCAAGTGTTTAGTAAATCACCCGCTGGTTGTCCCCTATCTGGGAAACACGAAACATTACATACCACAAACACACACAAACCACCCTACACAATACAAAAATATTATTGTATACATTAATAATATTAATAATATTATTTGCATACATTTTGATGTTTATGGTTTGTAAACCATGGGCATAAAATCATAAAAGTTCGGTAAGTGTGTGATTTTTTTTATTTTAATCGTTTTACGTTTAACTGGATTAAATAGAGGCTACTACCTAAAAGCCACGAATGTTTATGGCCTAAGCTGGGAGGTGCTAAAACCACGGCAATTAAAATTTAGTGAGGGGTTGAGAATATTTAATCCGATCGACGAAAGCCACGACGGTGGGCCAGGTAGACAGTTGTCAGGGTGGCAGCTGACGGGGAAATAGGAAATATAAGCTCCCAGCTTAATTTCTGTTTCTCAAACGAATTCTGTCCCTTCTGAATCCTCCATGCTAAAAAGGTAAGAAATAGATTTATTCGAGCCCTTTTATTAATGCTCATTTTATTCTACTGTCTGGTTATTTTATGCATCGTCAGCGTACTGTATTTGTTATCTCCTAAAAATACAATAATTAATTTTTAACGAATATCCCATAATGGGGACACGAGTTGTACGCATGAGCACAAGTCGATGTGTGTAAAAGTCCATTTTCTAACAGAAGATTGTTCATACTGGATCGTAATTAGGTTGACTAACAAGATCCAACAGCTTTATGTATTTAAATATTTGACATTGATTCAACAGGAAAAGAGACTTAAATAGCAAAAGAAGTAACTAAGCGATTAACAGCCTGTTTAGCCATGGAATATCTTAGGAGTCAGTTTTGTCTGCCCCTTCGTTATTGTTAGCCCCATTGCGAAAGAACTAACCCCATAAACTATTTACGAAATTAACCTATTAAGTGACTACAATCTCCTACTCTGGGCATTGGAAACATTCATTTAATTACCTCTAATGTCTGTTATGTTCGTACGTAAGGGAAATTCGGATTCCAGTATCTACCTAATCCCTCCAAGCTACCTAACAGCTGTCGTAGCTTCCATCCACAGGATTAAACCTTCTCAACGTATCAATAGTAGCCGTGGTTTTCGTCCTTTCGGCTTAGGCCATAAAAAGCCGTGGTTTCCAATAAGCGCCCCGGATGTTTTTGATTCGTCAAAAACGTAAAGATATAATGAATATAAAATAAATTTATAAAGTAGTGCTAATGGCCATGGTAAAGTCTAAGGCTATATCGACTCTATCCTATATACAATATGGCTTCAGTTTTAATTTGTTACTTCGATCTCAGAATCGGCACCAAGAAACATCTTAAGAATTATTGGACTGGGCTTATAATTATTGAAACAACTGACCAGGTTAGTTAGTTTTTAGTATATGTTCACAAGAAATACAAATTAAGGTGATTTCATTGTAGTAACGTTCTACCTATCCAATTTGTAATTTTTGATTTCATTGATAATCTTTATTCTATAGAACACTCAATGTTGATTTGCTGGCACTATTGTTGTTTATACTGATGATTCATCTGATTAACATAAAACCACATACATTAGAGTAACCTCTATTGTTTGTGATAATATTCTTCATGCAGATCCCTAACATCATTTAATTTTTCTACAAGCAGCTATTTCGTACATACACCTCTATGTTGTAAAATTTGTTGTTTATAGACACTCAGTCATGAATATACTTGTACATAAAGCAGGTAGGATTATAGCTACAAAATGGTCAACAGTGGTAGTAAACTAATATGAGCTACCGCGTGCTGCGCGTGCATTTCTGTAAGACTTGCGCCTTCACAGCGAAGGAGGCAATGTATGTGGTGTATCCATATTGCCTAGATGCACGCGGCAGGCTAACTTTGTGTACCTGATATGGTGAGCGTTCATAAAAAAGCTCAAGAAAATGTAGTGGCAGTGTTGCATTGTAGGTTATCTTACTCGAAGTATTACTATAATCGCTTATAGTTTTAAATAAAAGGTTTGCTTATTTATAAGCTATTATCTATATTTACGACGTGTATGGATTCAACTCAAGGCCGTGAATCATAATTGGGATAAGCTAATCCTGAAAGAAATTCCTAAACAATCCCTAATGGATAACCTTAAGCAATATGCATATAATCCATTATGAATTTTATACGAGGAATCCACATATTAAGGATTTTAATCATTTAATGCCTTTTACATACGACCTTTTTTTAAGTAGCCGTTTCAGTTCAGTTCTTAGAATTGAAAATTTTTAAATAGCAGCATTGATTACTTACATAACAGCGTATCTTTACTTATAAACGGGTAACGGACCAATGAGGTTCAAGGATTGAGAGAGAAGTAGTAAAACTGTAATGGTGCGAACTTCAGCTAATAAGCTGTTCACCAATCTAATTGTTAACGATTGGTGAAATTAGTGATTGGTACGATGAGTCGATGCATCAATGTCAGTGGCAATAAGAGGTTTTACTGTAAATGAAAACATAATCTCTCTTAGAAATTCGGAGTAGTGATTATTAGTAATTAAAAACCGGTCGTATGTAGAAGTGTACGCGACTCGTGTAAATATTGTTAACGCCACTCGTAGAAGTTGAATAATTGCTAAAACACTTTAACATTACAGTTATCATGAAGGTTTTGTCTTTAAAAGAAACCTAACTTAAAATTGTTAATCTAGGTTAAAAATCAACATTCGTTCAAAGGAATTGTTCAGGACTTAGAACGGTTGAGAGGACTAAGAGCCCGTGGTCTGAAAGGGTTAAGTAGTTTGGTGTTTTGAAACATCCATTTTTTCCTTTTACTTTTAGACTAATCTTTATAATTGAAAATCTACTTTACAACGTTTATGGTTTCATGATTATGTATTTCTCAGACAAGTATATTAATAAATACTTCTTCACTTACTTTATTTAGTTCAACAGTTTGAACTTTATACCAGTCCGTAAACTTTCTGTCTTCTTTATAATCGTTCTCGTGATTTCTCTTGTGGATGGGTTTTAGTTATCTATGAAGCTGTTTCGTAAAATCAACAGGAAATTTAGAAGTATTATGCAATTTCAATTACGCAATATGCTAAAAACACAACGAAACAAACTAATTCCTGTTTCTGTGTACATTCAGATTGTGCATTAATAAAAACAGCAGATTTTAATCATTAAAATAAACCATAACATAATAATAACGTGAATAATAAATGGAGAACTAATCGAGAGGGAAGGGAAATCAGCTGATCGTTTTCGCCGGATATCAGCTGTTTTCTAAAATAGCTAATTTCGGTACGGAGTGATAAAAAATATATCGAACGACGCTTAATCCTCTGGAAATTGAATTTCCGTTTACTTTGATCAGTTCCAAGCAAGCGATACCCAAGCCGGATTCGCATCATAATTATATCCAACACTAGTATCTGAAACGTCACATGGTTTTTAAAAATACATTTTTACTAACAAATATGTATATTTTTGCTGGTATAGTATTTGCAGTTTCTTTTTGTTATGCCAAATAAAATGTAGTTATTAGCGAATTTCCCTATAGGGAAGTAGCTATTACCGTAGGTGGCACGGTAAGACCTAGACCCGGGACCGATTTACTTTTTCATTTTGATGTCCCCAGAGGCCAAAAACACCATTCGTTCAAATTTTTATATATGTATATATATATATATATATATATATATATATATACGTCCGTGAACGCGATAACTTGAGTAATTTTTGTCCGATTTTGATGAAATTTGGTTTAAAGGTGTAAAGCGGGATAAACTTGCATGAGTTCGCGAACCAGCACAATCGGACAATGGGAACGGGGCTTTACGGGGGGTTTTATGGGGTAAAAATTGGTTTTTCTCACTTTTGACCCTCAAAACACAAAATTTCCCGATTTCTCTTTAGACCTTTTTAAAGAGCTTAAAAAAACAAATAATTTAGTATATAAAAGTATTTTTGTTCGATTATTAGTAACGGAGAAAATTTAAAAAATTGTAAATTTAAAATTCCCATGTTATTCTTATGGAGAATATTGTCAAATGTTGTAGTTTGCTTGTTTATGGATATATTTTGATCAAACTTGGCAAATTTATTTATTTTGTACTAAGCTATCAATATTTTACTCAAAAACACACTTTATTAGTTTCCTTGTAACAGCAAACCTAGGTACTCGATAAACCTAATGTTATTAAAATATATTTAACTGAAAATCAATTCAGACAAATGGAAATTCGCTTAGTCGGCAGGTTTGCTGCGGCGGGGGTATTATATTAACTATATTATGCCTACTATAATATACCTATAATCGACCAACTTATAGGTGTATAAGGTATCTTCTGGTTATTAGTGAAACTGTTTCCATCATAAACATATTTAAATCATTGTTGTTTTTATTTGATGTTAAAATGTAACTGATTAAGATAGTCTATCATATTTTAAATTCAGATGATGGATTTACTAAATTTATTACTATTGTATTACCTTCATGGCCTTAATACTTTATAATAATAAACCTTTTTTAAAGGCTACAACCAAGTACTATGTAATACTGAGAGCAGGATTATAGTCATGTGTTTATTTATGTATAAGAAGAAAGTTTATTCGTATGTTATCTAAAGAGAGACTTGTGGGTAGGGTTTTAGCTTCATAGATAATGTCTTATAAATCTTCATTGCATGCATTACCCTCCTAAGCTTATACTGTCTCTGTCTTCATATTTAAAAATTGTATTTACTTTTAAAAAGTATACTTTTGAGATTATTTTATGGGTTTCTTTATATATGTATGTGATATTAAAGATGCCTCTATTAAAGAAAACCTGCTTTGGAAACGACTCTATTTGCTTTAATGAACTATAATGCAGACGGATTGGTAATGAAACAAGATTTACATTTAAAGCAGTAACTAGTGTCCAGCAAATAAGATTATCTTAAATGAGAACTTTTTGTCCTTGGGTTGTTGCTGGAAGGATAACAGATGTGTTTCTTTGGTTCAATATTTTATATCTCATTATGATAAGGGAGTTTAATTCCATTGAAACCTCATGAAGATAACTCACAAAAAAGTATATTTACTTTGGATACTTTATTATCAATGAAGATTATGCAGGATACAAAGTACCGCGGTTAAAACAACGAATTTTTCGTCAACCAATTTGCGTATAACAATAGTGCCTTGTGGTAAATGGTTGGTTCTTTTCAACTAAATTGAGTTTTAAAAACACAAATAAACAGTATGAAATAATTTTAAAAAACAGTTTGAAATTTATCTAATATTGGCAAAAAATCTGCTTATCATACAAAATGGTCGCTACTGATTTTGATAGGGCCACCCGAACTTTACCTTATACTAATTGTTATCGAAGGTGATTGTAGTACCGTGTATCCACAGAAAGTCAATAGATTTTATGATTCATATTCTTAAATATAAAAAATACATCCATTTCGATATTGAGAATCCAAGTTAGGGGAAAAATGCCAGCAATGTCCAAACATTAGGATAGGCAATTCCCAGTAGTATTCCGAAGCCTTTATACAAGTTCTAAGTCTAGTTAAAGAAGAACTTTATTTAATTGTTTCGTTTACAGCTCATCCCGTGTAACACACATAAATTTTTTTTAAACAATGTTTTTTACGAAAGCCTGTTATTATGTTTATTCGTATCCGTACGTACACTTAAAATATTAATAAATTGATATAAAAAAAACTGTCGATTTGTACATCCTACAAGTGATGGGCATTGGATAACAGTGTTGGATCCCCAAGGGTTGGACATAATTATTGCTCTACAAACCGTCATTTATCGGGCGTTGTAACATTACAAGCACATGAATGAGTGTATCAAGCATGGTTGACGTACGCTGAATGGCTGGATTTCACACCCACCGACTCTCTATGCTCAATTTTGACGCTTAGCGGTAGACCTCTATTTCGTTATTATTACTATCATCAAGCCAAATTTGACTTCATTTAACTTTTAGCATATTCTGTATACACAAATATTGTATTGGAGTTAATAACATACACAGAGAAGTAAAGTAAGGAGGTCTTTTTATAATCAGGAAGTTTATAACTGATTGGTATTAAATGTGTTAATGTAACATTTAAAATTTTGTTAGTGTATACGATTTAAATTCAAAATAATAATCACGATTCCCATAATATTACGATTCAATACTCTTTAACTTCCTAATATATCATATAGTCTAAGTAATGTATAATTATATAACTTGTTGCAAACATAATACACATAAGAACATAGCATTTCAGGACTTTATGTCTTAAAATATCTTTAGACAATAGTGTGGAAATAAAATTGCAAATACCTATCGATTTAAAAATTGTTTCAGTAATATACAGTCTTGGTCTACGGGGTTTGACCGCGTCCTTTGGTAATGTACACTATGTACTGAGTTGAGTTCTGTTGACCACGGTGATAGTGCTCGCTCGCCCTGAAGATGGCTGACTGTTATGTGGCCGAAACGTCGGTAGTTTCTGTACATAGTGTACATAACCAAAGGATGCGGTCGAACCCAGATGACCAAGACTGTATATATAAGTGACGACCGTGGAAGCCTATCCATGAAGATTGTTTCAGTAAATATATTTTTTTTAATATTGCAATACTATAGCCATTAAAATATAATCGAATGCAGTTTAAAACAAGACTCCAATATGGGTTTAAAATAACTTGAAGCTGTCTTTGTTTCTTATATCATGAGTTGAAGCTAAATACTTCACGATGGTTTGAGCAGACAATATTGTCATCGTATCAGTCGCGTCCACCAACTCGCTCTTTACTTTCCAAAGTTTATTCTTGCTCTGCCCGCTTGCTTCAACCTTAAATAAACTCTTCCTAAAGTTTTACCACGGCTCACTTACTCTGAAACTGAATTAAATATGAACTTTTAACATAAACCCTTTTGAGAAGAGTTAAAGAAAATTATGAATCATTTCAGTGTTTACAAAAGAACTCATTGTTAATTAATTGCACTAACCGTCATAAAATTTAGAAGGACACTTACTATGTTGTATTTATTAAGTTTCCCCTACAAACTAAATGTAGCCTAAAAGCTCATTTTTGTATAGCTTAAATATAAATATAAACACCAAACATGGGAAAGTAGTGAATATATATCCTCGTAAGCCTTTCAGTAATAATTAACTATTTTACACATTATTGTACAAAATCGGGACATGTAGCTTCATTTTCATAAACATGTAATATAGGGTGATTTTTTTATTCGTGCGGTTTTTAAAACTAAATAAAAAAATGAAAAACAACCTGCATTGACATAAAAATGCATTTATTTGAACTACAGTGTCATGACATTAACGTTTAAAAATGATATCTGGCATATGGGCTCCATTCCGTTCGCGTAGAAAGCCCAATCGAGAAGACCAATTTTCGAATACTCTTTCCAGCAGCTGTGGTTGAATTCCGCCAATAACTCGACGAATGTTAGCTTCCAAGTCATTTAAAACTTGTGGCTTGTCAGCGTGTATTATATTGTCTGTGCTTAACGTATCCCCACAGAAAGAAGTATGTTGGCGTGATATCACACGACCGTGGTTGCCAGTTGTGTTGACACTACCTCTAAATGAGATGATACGTTCACCAAATGTTTCTGCCTCGGCCAATTGTGTCGTTTGCCGTGTGGCACGTCGCGCCGTCTTGTTGGAACCAGACATTTTCTAAATCCACTTCAAGTTCGTTTAGCTGATGAACGAAAAAGTCCCGTAACATTGCCCGATAGCGTTGAAACTTTAAATGTATTGGAAGCTAACATTCGTCGAGTTATTGGCGGAATTCAACCACAGCTGCTGGAAAGAGTATTCGAAAATTGGACTTCTCGATTGGGCTTTCTACGCGAACGGAATGGAGCCCATATGCCAGAAATCATTTTTAAACGTTAATGTCATGACACTGTAGTTCAAATAAATGCATTTTTATGACAATGCAGGTTGTTTTTCATTTTTTTATTTAGTTTTAAAAACCGCACCAATAAAAAAATCACCCTTTATATATATTTATTTGGCAAAACATTTATCAATTTTTTTATTAGGCCTAACAACCTGTAGTAAAAAAACATATACTTATACAAAGAAAAGTCAACTCACACCCCCCATGCTTAGGTTTTTTCTTTAGAACGAGATTGCAATTGGGTTTGTTAGTGTAACAGTATTATTGTGTTTTGTCAAGAAACGGCGATGTTTTCAACAAAGGTGAGATCGACCATTGACCTGAATGCATTAAACATCTTCGTCTCACTACAAAGAGTCGGTTTCATCTTCCCTTGCTTCGTATTCTTCCACTCGTTTCTTTTACTGCCAGTCTCTAAGATCCAATGGCGGATTCTTTATAAGATTCTTGCAAAGTATAAGTATGTTACATTCAAAAGTTATTTTGCCAAACTTTTTTTGGTGGGTACGAGTTAAATTTATTTTTGTGTTTTTATATCATTTGCAGCTAAATGTTCAACAGTTTTTTTTACGGATTTCATAACGAGATACACGGTTTGTATATTTTATATACTAACGTTGATAATGAACCATCTAAATATGTTTTAATTAAGTAACTTCAAGCCAATGCTGGTACTTGTTCGTAGCCATGTCTTTACTTAAAATAATTGATATTGTCACAACAAATTGAAAAATTTAGTCTAAAAAGCTTGAAACTTACATTTCAATAGAAGAATTGTTCATCAACGAGTATTAAGACAATGTCATATTGGTCACCTTAAAATATGGTCTGAAACGTCAATTTAAAAGAGCAAAGTCAGTGAAATAGAAATCCTTATTTTCAATTTCGGCCACTAATTGTTTCGTCAGAACACTATCACCGTTTTACAATTAAATTATTCGAATCAAAAATTAAAATCACAATTAAATTCATAATAACAGGAAGACAGTTGTTTTATTTTAGAGATACAGCCAACCATCGAAACCTTAACATTTTCATGCTATTAAGTGAAATTTAAATAAGGTACAAACACAAAACTGTTGACTGAACCTAACATCCAACAGTGTTTAAAATATAAGTGTTTTTCGCAGATATCCAGTCGAGAGCAAGAAGATTATTTACTTATGCGATTTTTTCATTATTTCGAAACTAGTAAAATGTATATAGGTTCCGCCATTCGAACCATTTTTTACATTTAATTAAGACATTTTAGCTCTCTAAAACTGAATCTTATTAAGGCAGTAAACTTAATGTATCATTCAAATTCATGTCATTTATATCGTATTTTAAAATATACTCGTATACTTAACGATAGGAGTAAGTTTAGCCACTGCAGCGAGTCCTCTTGAAATAAATAAACACAAATATCATGCCATTTTTTAATTAACAGACACCCAACCCTAACTTTAGACGTTTTAGAAAAAGTGCAATGGTGTATTGTTTGAATCTTGTTTGACAAAACTTCCATTTAAATATTGATGAAGAATTAAATACTTCTAAAGACTACAAACAGATCATACTGATAAATCATTACATGATTATTTATCCCTGTGTCAATTTATAGCTTAGTTCTAGCCTTAACAGTTTAACAGTTACATCATGTGAACAAAACCAAGTTTTCATGTCGCCCTGTAAAGTATGTATCTATACTATAATACGAGTAACGTTTGTGCACAATGATTTCAAGAACCGCTCAAACGATTTCCTTCAGATTGTTATCCATTATTTGTATTATATAATGTAGCACTAATACTTGAGCATGATAAAAGTTATTACGTATATCATTTATTTTATTCCATATCTTAGACGATTTATTTTTATGTTGATGTTCTCAGATAACAAAAAAACCATCCGTTCAAAATTTTATATTGTAGATTGTATACAGATTTATACAAACAGCATATATACAGGATATGTATATGTGTGTGTCCATAATCGAGATAGCTTGAGTAATTTTTGTCTGGTTTTAATGAAATATTGGTTTGAAGGTGTAAGGGGGATAAACTTGAACGAGCTCGCGAATCAGCATTATCGGACCATGGGAACGTGGTTTTACGGGGCATTTTATTAGGTAAAAATAGATTTTTCTAGACCATTTTAAAGAGCTACTAAAACAAATAATTTAGTATATCAAAGTGTTTTTTTACGGTTATTAGTTACGGACAGAATTAACAAACTTGTAAGTATAAAATTCCCATGTTATTCTTACGGAGATTATTGTGAAATGTTGTAGTTTACTTGTTTAAAGATATATTTTAATATATCTTTAATTTAAAATCAATCAAGGCAAAAGGAAATTCGCATAGTCTGCAGGTTTGCTGAGGCGGGGGTATTTTATACTATCATAGAAATCCTATATTCGTTGGCCTATGTTTTATTGTTTTACTTCTTGAACAAATTAAACACCTCGAACAATGCTCGGTCCCCTGTAACTGCCTTTTAAACAGACGATAAACCCCAGAGATGAATCTTTCCACAAAAGAGGTCCAAAACAAGATTGATCTGATTTCCACTCAAGACCAAAAGTGGAGAGGTTTCTTTCTCCTTTCTCCAGCCCCACGCGGCAGAACAATGCTGTCACTTGCGAGTCGTTCGCTTACAAAATGCCCCATTTCTGCCTTCACTGTCACTCCTTTTGATTTCATACTCTTTTTCAAAGACAGGTCTCATCTCAATAGAGCAATAATTAAAATAACCAGCGCAAATCAGTTTATTTGCTTACATAACGGAATGGTATAATCAGTTGAGGTTTAAAAAGTTTAACATTTAGCGATAATCAATTAAATTTGTATACCAATCCGTTGCAGTCAAACTGATTATATTAAACCCCAACAAATTTAGAAGGTATCTCGTGAACACTGCCAGTCAACTTAGAATAATAATTTGAGATAAAATTATGTATAGTTAAAACATTTAGCGATAATAACTTAGATACAATGTCTAAATAATGGGTCTACCAATGTACCGAACTCGATTATAAAGTACATGCATACTATTAACTTGCAGAATTCAAATGCCGCGTTCCAAAGTGAAATGATAAGGGATCTGGCATTCCGTTGAGTTTGCCGAGAAATTCAAGTGACAATGGAATTCTTCCCTTTGGAAGGACTTGGCCAAATCAATTTTTTCTTCAACGTCCCATGAGCTCAATTTCTGTTCGTGTACAACCTTATGAAACAAGCTAAGTTTTGAAGTGAGACTTGCTTGATAGGTTCACAATGCTACAATATGAAATAATAACTATATGGTCCAAATAATATTTTGTCTTTGTTTATAAGTAAAGAGTAGTAAACATTGACCATGGACAACGCCATGCTGCGTAGAATTAAAAACCACTATCTATGACCAAAATGGTTTTAATTCTTCATTTTACAGAAGAGTTGCCGATAGCGAAGATATTTTCCTAACAAACGTTTTCTCAAGATATGTTTTCAATACCCCTTCATTCTGACCTCCCAACACCTCAGGTCGTGGATTTTTACAGGTCCTCGTACTTAAAAGGCAGCGTTGAATGTATTTTATTTATAATTTATGTCTAAAATAACCGTTGACCAGTATAATTACTATCGCTAAATAGTTTCCTTTTTATATATTTAATTAAGTTTAGTTTATGATATTTTCTATATATATATATATATATATATATATATATATATTGATGATTTGTACGTTGTTTACAAGGTTGTTTGTTGACAAGATATCACTATCAGACTTGTGCTCGTGCATTCATTAGTTGTAATTATACATTATTACAATACGAGGGCGGTAAGTAATTATTTTCAACATTGATAACAAGAGTGCTCGATAAATTTAGCAGACTCCTTCTGATTTGATTTTACCAAAACCTTTTCGTAAACAACTATCTATGAAGATTCCAGACACCAGTTCCTTATAGTATTAAGTAGAGGAAGATTAATAAAGATAAGGCTAATTTATAGAAACTAATCCATTAATAGGTTAGTAAAGTGTTTACTTAAGTTAATGTTATCTAAATTAGGTTCATATATTTGGCAAATAACTGGACTGTAAGGTGGGTCAAAGGGGCTGGTTCATTCCTGAATTATATCCCTACGATTTTTAATTACACTTATAGTGTAAAGAAACTCGATTTCAGTTCAAAACGTCCCACAATTACAGAGCGACTCAAGCTAGATTAAATCCATTTAGGTTTGGAGAGAGACTTAAAGTAAACTTGTTAGTTTTACAGTAACGCCAATGTAAACTCTTTCATTATCGGGAGGATTTTCTGCATCGGAAACACTATAATGTACTTTGAACAGCTAACACTTAAAGAACTGGAAAACTAATCTAAACTCGTGTATGCATTTGCTCCTTCTATACACAGCTAACCAAAATTAATTGTAAGTTAAACAGAACACAATTTTCCCTGTGTAACACAACTGATATGTGTAAATAGGTTAAATCTTTATGTGTTTCTTTGCGGTTAATTTATATACTAATATCAGTTGGCTTTTGGATTTAATTGAAGAACTTTCGACAAATGCATTTTTGACAGGTATTATAATTTGAATTTTAATACTGTCACTAGTGTTTCTATAACGTTCTGATATCTAAAACAATCATAAGCGAATATCTAGTAAACTTGGAGTGGAATTTAAAAACAGGTTATTTAAAAACTGTCCTTTTGGTCTTTCATGATATTTTTGTCCATAATTCAATTTTAAAATCATTGTAAAGGTTTTTGGCGAATAAGAGCCAATATATAAAAACATTTCCAACGCGAGGAAGGATAAACAGAAGAAAATACGATTGAAATATGACGGAAAAATGAGCGGGTTGAGAGGCAATATTTAAGACGCTCTTGGCGTCTCCATTTCCTAAACCACTTAAGAAAGCGAAAGAGAGACGGATCACCAATGCGGAATCATCAGTCAAATAAAATATCTGATAATTTATAAATGTCATAATATCCAAAGGCACGACAAATGAAACTAAATTTTCATATAATTTGCTCAATATTTCCATCCAACCGTCTTAAAGTACATTTTATTTAAGAATACATTGTGATTATTATATAGCTATTTATTAATTTAAAAATACCATCCTACTTTCAATTTCTTCTGAAAGTGACTAACACATTTTACATTACACCAAAATATGTAAATATTTACGATACATACATTGTATTTAAATTGTCATTGTAAACAAGGATGATCATTTTTCAAATAATAATAGTTGGGTCAATAATGGTATTAAAATAAATTTTGGCGTTAGTTTTACGTCCGAAAGTCAAGAACATATTTTTATTTTCAAAACTACCATTATTTTCCAAACTGTAACATTTTAAATAAAGGCAGGGTATTTTACGGAGTTAACATTGTTAGGGGTGAATTGTTCATTATTTAATTGTAAATATTAATCAATTGATTTGATTTTCTCTTGCAGATTCAGTTTTCATACATAAGTACATTAAAATGTTTTGTAAAAAGTGCACTATTTCAAAATGGCTAAAGTTTAAATCTAATTTATAACTATATTACATATTATCTAGTTTATATAGTCTATATTATCTAGTTTATAACTATATTATGGCTATAGTTTAAGTTTATATGGAATTTGTTATTACGAAATTACTCAAAAAACAATCGTAGCCCTACTACTATTAGGTAAAGTTGGCCACACAACAAAAAATATTTACCTACGACCGTTTTTTAAAGTAGCCATTTCAGACCAGTTCTTAGAATTGAAAAGTTTCACTTTACAGCTGTTTACTTTCATATCCGCATAGTTTCATTTCATATCCGCATAGTTTTCTCATATCCACACAGGTAACGGACCAATGAGGTTCAAGTATTGAGAGAAAAGAATTAAAATTGTAATGCTTCGAACGTCAACTAATCAGCTGATCAGCTGATCAGTTGACCAATTTAATTGTTGATCCGACTTGTTCATGTTGCTACTCGCGTATTCTTAATTAAGTTGGTGGAAGTCCAAAAATAAATGAAATATTTGCCGAATTGTACCTGATACAATATTATTTATGGTAAGAATGCTGCTAGCAATGTAATATTTAACGAAGTTTAACAAACACGTAATTACAGGAAATCAGCTGATTATACAACAAGTCGTTGCATCACTTTCAGTGGCAATGACAATACACGAAAACATAACCTCTCTAAAAAGTTATCATTAGTGATTGTTAGTAATTAAATCCAAATTGACAGTAATTAAAAAACGGTCGTAGGTAAAGTAGTGTACGCAACTCGCGTTAATAGTCTTTACGACACTCGTAGAAGTTTTTAAGGCACTCGCCAAGGCTCGTGAATTAAATTTTCTACTCGTGTCGTAAAGACTCACTTAACGCAATCGTTGCGTAAACTACTAATTCTTAAGTTAATCACTGTAAATATACAAACTTACAATTAAACACACTCCCAAGTTTAGTGTTCCTCTTTAACCCAAAGAATAGTATCCCAAATTCTGTATCAAAATCGCCAAATATTTTTATACTATTTTGCTTAGTAGCATAACCTAATGATAAATTTGACAAGGACATTTTAATTATTTTTAAAACTGTTTTCCTATCCGGTTTATTGTAAAGGAAATGTGAAACCCTATATATTTCCTGTGTGCCCTGTCCAGCATGGCACAATATTTTTACATCTGTCAGTGTCAGTTATACACGATGTCGTCTGAGGGCCATTTCTGTATTCTAACTGATGGATGACCGTTCCCCTTGCTGTTTGTCATATAGAGTCTACGATAAAGTATGGAAAGAATACTGTAAGTAAATTATATGAATAAATTCTTACTTATGTATTATGAGATATTTATACGTCCTTATCTTGATAATTGCCAGCCTCGAAGTACGAGTAGACACTTTTTCTTCAAATATTTACCATTAAATCATGGAAATGCAAAATTTCTATTACAACTTCCATGTAGAGCTAAAAATACAATTTTGTACATCAAAGCATTGTTTTGCAACCGAAGATTACGGAGAAAAAATGCCAGGAAATCCTGAAAATTTAAAATTCCTATGTGAAGGAGAAAGCAAGAAACTTAAAGTTGGATTATTTATGGATATATTTTGATAAAAAAAAATGGAAAATTGATTTATTTCACCCTATCTTATTGACATTTTAGTGAAAATCCTTCCCTTGAGCAGCAAACCTAAGCACTCGTTGAATCTGATGTTATTAAAATAGGCAATAAACATGACTTGTGCATGGAAATACTTTTGGATAAATCTGAAAAAGCTTAAGGAATTATTTTAGTAAAAAATTATCAGACGAATGAAATCCTTACTCGTTGACCAGCCTCTTTTTAGTCTGCAGGTTTGCTGCGGCGAAGCTTACCTATGACCGAATGCGACTATTAATAATTAATATTAATTCATAGCCGCTGGACTTTGACAATTATTGTAACTGTGCAAGCAGATTGAGTGAATCCGTAAACCCGAGAGACCGATCAGTTTGTGTAAGGCATGTGTCATAATAATAACTTTACTCCAGGAAGGTCTCACTTTATAAAAGAGGTTACTTACAATCATATTATTAGTTTATATCCAGAAAAAATATCCTACGCACCTATACAGGCCAACGCAGTTTGTAAGTACGTCAAACAATAAACATATTTTGCATTAAATTTGAAACCAAGGACTTGCTATCTATGAGCATGTGAAAATGTTCTTCAAATTATTATCCATGACTTAAAAGACAGTGTCGAACACTTGAATATGGATGAATGGTGGGTATAAAATATAGCGAGATGATCTGATTAGCTTTGTTGTTGACTATCAGCTGTTTCTCCTAGCCAGGACAATTTACTAAAGCCCAATAATTAAATTCAGTTGTAAAATTGAATCTAATTAACTATACAGTCCGATGTGTGTTTACTATATACGCCTCAAAATCTCCATATAATGCAAAAGCAAAGCAAATTATTTTATCGTCCAGTATTACTGTGTTTTGCAGTAACTTGGTTTGTTAGGTTGCTGGATTTTCCGATAACCCTAAAAACATGTTACCTGACAATTGAATTTCCTCTCAACAAAATCAAATTCTTTTGTAGTTTTTATTTCCTTCCGCTGTAATGTAAAAAAACAAAACACCTACCTCATTTAGGTATTTTGTACTGCTGTTTCTTTTTTACTGCTCGTATTTCTCAACTGGTGTTTAGAAAAAGTTTCTAAGCAAACGCGTCGGAAGGACGTTGTGTAAAGATCTTTAGTGGTTACTATTTTACACACTATTACCTGGAATTCACATTTCTTACAAGATATGATCAAACAGTAGTAACAGTTGGTTATATGCCTTTCGGGTAGAAAGAAGCTTGCAATTTCCTTAGCCAATCAGTTTTATACCTGTAGTTTACTATAAACACATCATTTTTCTAAATCTTTACAATTGAGATAGACGTGGAAAAACATTGTTGATTTAAAAACTGGATTGAAATTTTTCTTAGTCTTCCATAGCAAAATGTTTATATATATAAAAAAAAAATGAAACAACTGTTTCATCTTTGGATAAAAGTATTTTCCGGTAATTTTAGCGGAGTATCTTTAGTTTTGAAAAAGGTCAAGTAAGCTGCTAACATTATTTCCATTATTTTTCTATTTTTTTTATTTTAACAAATGTAGGAAGTTATATTTAAAAATGTATTTTCCTAGTTTAAAAAAAATGTGTATTTTTAACAAGCATTTAACAGAAATCATTGTGGAATATGTTACGTGTCCTGTGCTATGATTAAAGTTATTTCGTGGATTAAATTGGTAGTAATGGTAGGTGTTAGGTATTGAGTCTTATAATACAGTGTGGTAGAAAAGTCCCGGAACGGCTTAGGATATTTTTACCAAATAGATATAGTAATGAGACTTGGTATATCAATAATAGCCATAAATGTCTACTCTTTTAAGCTATTATCACTTTTTTATCACTTAAGGGGGATGGCCAAATAGGAGTCAGACAAAATTCTTAAATAGCTGCAGAGTCAAGTTTGATATCACATTGAAGGTCTTGGTTAAAAAAACACACAATGCTCAAACCCGAATTTAAAAGGACAACTGTTCAACGATTCAATGAATTTTCATTGCTATTATACACTACTTCCTCAAAGGGGCGATCGTGAGAATTCGGAAGAAAATCATTAACGTAAGCATAGGTCGATATGCACATCAAATTAAAGGTCATAAATAGATGAATACAACACTGCAAATTTGAGCTCAATATAACAACTGAGTAAAAAAGGAAATTTCAAGATTCAAGAAATATTTAAACGGCTGCCATTTTTGACTCAATTGCCCATTTGAGTTTGAGTTTGCAGCAATGCATTCTACTATCTAAGACCTTTAATTAGATACCAAACTCGACCTATGCTGCTATTTAAGAATTTTGTCTGACTCCTCGTGGGCCCCTTAAAGGATAAAAAGGTGATATTAGCTTAAAAGAGTCGACATTTATAGCTACCTATTATTGATATACCAAGTTCTTTACTTTATCTATATTGGTAAAAGATATATTAAACCGTTCCGGTACTTTTTTCCAACACTGTATACAAAGTTGTGTTAATTTATAAATTTTGAGTATTGAAGTCGAGTTGGTGATGAGATTTATAGGTGAGCTTGCAAAACAAATATTCATCGTTATTGTATCATTTAAAGTTAAATCTTAAGAATGTATTTTTTAAACTGAATCTGTGCGGTTAGGCATTTACAGCAAATCTCATAAATAATAACATGATCTCTTTAAAAAGATTGTGTCAAAGTTATAACACTCTTTAGGTGTAAAGATCTACATACTTAGGCTTTGGGAAATTAAAGTAAACTTGTTTATTACATTGAGTATGTGTTTGAGTTGAGTGTGTTTGAGAGTGTGTAAAAGGTAACATGTAAATTTTCAAAACTAGCACAATTCTACGGAAGAAAACTTGGCCATCGTGGTTTGGTATATCCTTAAGAGATATATGTTTAAGGAATAAAATATATCTGGGGATCGAGCTGGTCTAGTGGTTAGAGCGCAGGACTCCGGTTCCTGGGGTCCGGGTTCAAATCCCGCCAAATCACCAATGGATTTTATCTAAGTAATATTGCCGGAACCCCTAGGTCTAGCCTGAAGTAATGTGGAAAACAATCCCGGGCTCGCCTAGCGTTTTAGTACAAAAAAAGGAATAAAAGAGACCAAATATTGTCAGAAAGAGTAGCCTTGGGCAGATCCAGTGTTACGTTCTTTTGTCGTCTGTCGTATGCTTTAACAAAAAACTGGTGGCGACAGACGACAACGACAGACGACGAAATACTTGTGTCGTAATTCACGTAATGGAGTGAAACTAGACCTCAACCATATAGTGTCATATTGTATATTGTCCTATAGTTTAAAAAATTTCAGCAAAAATACCAAACCAAAGATTATATTTTATTATGTATTACATTATTGTGAAAATTCAACTTTTTCCTTTTAACGTCGAATGAGATAGCACCTATGACTGACTACCCGGTTCGATTTGTCGTAGGTTAACAAAAAAAGTTGGCAAACCCAACAGCCTTAAGTAGAATGTATGATAAACATCGTCAATTTTTCAACTTCTTGGGAAGAGTGTGACGGGGAGAATCTTTCCTCTTAGAACAACTATACTATTTTCAAAACTATACTATTTCACAAATATACAATTTCACAACAATACTATTTCAGTCATCCAATATAAAAAGGTGTCTGGTTTTTACTAGTTGAGTTAACATCGTCTTTGTTATTCACAATCAGTTTATTCTTAGAAGAGAATGTTCACTTACCAAAGAGTCTTATAATTGCTGAGATAAAATGTCGTCTGTTTAAGCTGTGAACGGAACAACCGGGAGTCGGAGAGATGTAGCGGGGGGTGGAGGGGGGAGTAATCAAGTGTTTCTCAGTCAAGGGGTTCACTCCTAACCTAATCACCTTCTCGAGTGTTTGTGTTGTTCTAAATCAACCCCCTCGTCTGAATCGCTAATCCAGTTTTATAATCTCCTTTGACACTTAAATGTTACTCGGTGACAAGTATCCTGATGTTTGTATCCGTGTTTGCTTCATCAGAATTTCGACGTAGAATAAGATTACTTTTGCGAAATATTTAAGGTATGAATTGGATTTTATAATTGAGTTTTTCATTCCTAATAATTTTACATCTGTGATTTGTCAATGCAGGACAATCCTACAAACGAATAGGTTGTCTGTTTACACATGAGGTTATGAATTGCTGCAACGCGAGTAAAGTAGATTGACATGTGTACAAAAGTGTTGGTAGGAATTGATTGATACTTTCTCAGAACTGTAATATTTTAACAGATCAACTCTAGATTTGAAATGAAAATATCGATCCTCACTAAGTTGTTGCTAGTTGCGTTAGTCGTTTTGGCATAGATACAAGCTATTGTTGTTTTCGATAAGCGAGTGTCCCGGCCAATTGTGTTAGACCACAAATAGCACGAGCTCTCTACTAGCCTTCAAGCATATGGCTGCCTTGACTGCATGAGTACATGGACGGTGACTATAAGGCAGCTTGAGGCCTAAAACAACAAAAGTCAACAGACTAAATTAATTGTGTATTTCGGTGGTACAGTTGTAGGTCGAGGGAACGAAATAACTTTCCGATTCATGCTACACGCGCTATAAAACCTTTAGAACTCCTCACATTGTTATCAGGTCACTTACGGTAATTGTTTTACGCCACATATTACACTATTTTGATGAACTTCCCACGCAAGGATTTAGTCCAGAAAACAGCTGTTTGCCGCCAGCTTAAACAAATGGGGTTTCATTGCGTACTACTGTACTGTAATGAGTTTTACCGGACACCAATCAGCTGATTATACTGTATTTGGGTGGCAATGAGTGGTTATAAACAAAAACATAACCTCTCTTAGAGGTCATGAATAGTGATTTTTAGTCCTTTATTTGGTGGTAATATATAAAGATTTGAACGGATTTAGTAGTATAGCATAAACTATCGTACGTCACTCGTCCAAAATGTGTTTACCGGACTCGTATGGTAATCCCGTACTCAACTTCGTCTCGCACGACCACGCTCGTCCGGTAAACACTTATTTTCAGGACTAGTAACATATTATACTATTGCAATTCAAAGTTAGATTAAATTAGATACATTAGTTGTTTTTTTACACAGAGTTATGCATTGGGCGAAGATTTCGTTATACAGAACCGTCTATATATACAGATTGCAATAATATTATGAATTAGACAGAGCAAAACTAAAACTAAGTTAAACACATCAACTATCCAAAATATATATAATATGAAAATTAAAGCATTTCGTCCCAGTTAAATTCGGAAAAATAACTCTACCATAATTTACTTTCTGATCTCCTGGTTTGTTTTGGCGTTTTGCCGGAAACATTCAGAAACGTCGTCTATAATCAAAATAAACATCCCCTGTATAATCTGTTTTGATAACATGCTACTTTTCAGATCCGACCACATTCGTGTAAATAAGTCTGAATATTCTCCAGCATCTCCTCATTTTATATTCCGCACCACAAATAACAATGACAGAGAACAGCAGCGTTCTTCTTTCGATGTCGCCGCAGATGAATTGCCCTTAGATATCTTACTATTTTCATAGACTGTTAAATTAAATACCTTCCTTAAAATTAGGTTAAATCATTATCCTTAAATAACTGTGTGGCATTTGCTAAACTCAATATATTATCTCAAAGGTAGATCATGATGGATAAATGAAACCATGTTCCTTATCCTATAAATCTAACCTAGCCTTGGTTAAACCGGTTCTCATAGCAAGCCATAGAGTAAAACCATTCCAATGGTAACGGAAAATTAAAAATCACGAAACACATTGCTTTATTTTTAAAATATATTTAGGAAAACAAATTTTGACTTTTAACACCCCCCAACACTTTCACATAGAATTAACTCGCAGATAGAATTAGCAGATTTTTCTTTGGCTGCTGCTATAAGTTCTACTAACAATTATTAAGATGAATCACGCATTCATGGCATCACACATAAAATACATGTGACGTTATATACATTAACGTCTTTCAAGGTGGTTACTTTATGTCTGTGTGATAGTACCTATATTTGTTAAGAACTCTACCACAATGTAATTTTCAGATTATTATAGCTACTGTAGTTTATGTTATTGATCTAACTGTTTCTTGTATTTTCTTTACATGAATTTTAAAGTACGTTTTGAGAAATGTAAAGATATAAATACGAATATACTTCATTTGCTGTACGGCCCTTATTTAGGAGATTATCTTGATAATTAGATGAAAGTAAATAATAAGTGTAAGCACTTACGGAAGAGAACTAACACAAGGACTCTTGGGTGAAGAGTAGCTCCAACTCAGCCTTCCATCATTATGTCGAGTTGTATTGCTTCGGGTAGTAACGGTTTAATATTGAGTACTGTATTATTATATTATTAATCAATTAGCGGTTATTCATGTCATACGAAATAATTAAAGCTAACTATAAAACCTAGCTGTTTTATTGATAAATAGTACGAATGTTATTTTGGCAAGGAATGACGTAAAGTTTGTTCGACTTTCAAATTGTTATGATTTCACGGAACAAAATTTGTATTTGAGTAAAAAAAAACTCAACAAACTTTTTCATCATAAAATTCATTACAATAAGTAAAATTCATAATAAGTTAAATTCATAAAATTAAGTACATTTTGAAACCAAAAATTGCATTGATAAAATGTATAAATAAATATGTTTTGTGGAGTTTGAAGTTTTTTTTAATATCGACAGATGTTACTGAAATAAAATGTATATACCATGATAACTCACAACAAGATATTATAAAATAATACTCTTAAACACATATAAGTGTCCAGTTTTACTTTCACCCTTATAGAAACTAATTTAAAATACCTTTAACAAATATATTTTAAGGAGCAATAATAAAATTAGAAAATACATTTGAAAACATTATCCTTGACAGTTTATTGATTATTAAAGACCAAGGGGTCACAGTTAATTAAATGTTCAGAAAATATTGTTCGTATGATTTTTACATTGTATTCTTAACAATTTTAGTATTTGTGTCTAATATTATACTTATATTGGACATATTCTAAAACAACAATAAAGTTGTCATTATTTTTGGTGTTAAAGTATTTTGACTGATGCGATAATACGGAATTTCGACCAATATCAGTATATAAAACAATACTACTCGTTCATTTGCCTGACGAAAGGGAATTCAAAGTGTAAATTAGGCCATTGGTATGGCTCTCGCGTCGCACGGCCGGACTTAAGCCCTGAACCACCAAAGTAGTCCGTAACATGATCTGCTCACGTTTTGAGGGTTTAGAAAGTCACATTTTGCGTTTGACTCTAAACATTTAGGCTCCATGGTATTGATTTAGGAATCTTGGAGCCGTTCCATCTTCTACATATATTTATTTGATATGACTCTAGAAATGTAATTAGAGTGCGCAGTTACATTGTCTATGTAGGTATATTGTCAGTTAGTTATGATGTTTAATTAGTATCACAAATTATATTAAACGTGGTAAAGTTATTTCCAGCTTAAACGACTTTAAAAATTACAAAAAAGGTAACAGCACTTGCTTTTCAAATTTCAAACCAATCAAAGTAGTTGTAAAACTAAATAGCTTTAACTTCAAGATTTTTGTAGAAGATTAAGTACTGTTTTACCTGATGATTACATGTCACAAACTAAATAAAATAATATCGAAATTCTCTTTTATTAAACACAGTACTGTCCCTGAAATTGGCATAAGCACTGATTAAATTATTCTGTCATCTAAAAGCAGTTTACAAGTCAACATTACAATTATTTCATGAAAAACATATAAATAACATTTTTAAAGAATTTAAAACTAACCATTTACCATTTTTTACAATCTTGGTTTAAATCTTAATACGAAACAATAACACTGAGTTGTTTAAATTGTATTCAAGGTTGAGCTATAACATTTGTATGGGTTGAGATGAGTTGAGTGTGAGTTGACTAATGAGTTACAATTGTATTATTTTACCTTATATCACTTACTATGAAGTCCCCGTTTATAACAACCGTATTAAAGCTATTAACTAAAAGTTTTATCCGTATTATCACATAATAATAACAACGAGCAACTTTTTATACCTTAAAACGCATCAGTGTCAAAACCACAGATGTTTAGTTCACATATTAAACGAAATAGCGAATATTACAAAAATAGTGTATGTGAGAAAAGTACCCAAACATTTAAGGAGTAAGCCACAGGACGTCTAAGTGCTGTGGCTCTTGAAGTTAAGTGCTATTTTAAGTGCTCGGAAAAACAGCCTATCACTATATCTTAAGACTCTTTAGCAAAACAGTAAGTCTCTTTAAAACAATGACGTAGGGCTCAGGATGGAAAATTAAATTTTAATAAACATACGATTCTGGAAGAGTATTAATAAAATATTAATAAGTCATTAATAATTTATCCTCTGAATAGATACTGTTGGTTACAATGATATCCGTTAAAATAGGAATAATAATATTTCATATGTAGGATTCACAATGACAACACATGAAGATACAATCAGCCAAACATAACTTAAATTAAACGATAATTTAACATTTAATTTCTCAAAGATTCTTGTGTGATGATGAATTTTACTTAGATAAGAAGAGAAAACGGGAAGAGACATAATAAAATCCAAAGGATTTTCAATGATTCATTGATAAAATGTGTACCAATTCTTAGGGTCGTGCATTAATTGTGTCAAAGAGTTAAACTTAATCGGGCCTCTAAGGGTCCCAAAAAATGTTATAGTTGCCCGAAGCCCAAGCCAGGTAGGGGTGAGTTGCCGGCAGAAGGAATGTCCTAGTTCACGTGTCATCCAAACCTAACCTAACCTAACCCACTAAATTATACGACCAAAGAGGGCCGCCACTTGGCGCAGTCAAGGAACGTATCGGGAGGCTTCCTGGAGTAGTTGGCGCAAATCAGGAATACACGATTACCTGACTCAGTTCAGTTGGCGCAAATAATGCCCGGCCCATTTGTAATGCTAAAGGAAATCCATTTTTATAACTTTGGCTATATAACTTTTCTTCCAAACTTTATCAGATATTAAATGGATCTGAACGGATTGCGTTTTTGGACTCTCGGGGTATCACGTCAAAAAGTAAACTGATCCCGCGTCTAGATCTTATAATAGGACTAACATCTTATAATTTACTAAAATATAATCGCAGATATATCAAAAATGTTATTCTTAATCTTAATTTCAAAGCCATTTCCCTGGATTTGGCTGTTTTAATACTTGAAGACAGGACGCAATGCCGTTATAGATTATAGGATGGGCTAAGTAAACCCACCTTTGAAGACGAATAAGCTCTTTTTCTTTGTTTCATGAGAACTATACAGCAATATAGTAAAATACAAATTCATAACAATTCTGCTCATCACCACCGAAAAATCTTTAAGGCTGTTACACGCTCAAGCCCCATCTCAAAGTGAATCCAAATCAAACCCTAACACGTAATCAACAGTTCTGAATGGACACAGCAGTTAGCACTAAAAACAAAAACAAAATAAAATTGAAAAATTAAATCAGTCCTGGGTGTTAGTCTTTCCGTGCCAACTAGAGGTCTTTCCTATAGGACCATAGCTCACTAACAAGTATTGGTTACACTTTTCAAAGAAGATAAAAACTATCATTATACATTAGGAAAAGGGGGGGGGGGGAGTTTGCTTGTTCATCGGAAATCATGAATGCTATTAGCTATACAAAACCGCTGTGCCATCATAACTAGATTTTTGACTCCGATTCACTGTCCCTATTAGTGGTATTCATTCACTAATAGTTAAGCAACCAATATGCGGGTTCAATTGCTAATAGAAAGGTGCTAATAAGGAGGTAGTAACGCAGCGTGCACGCTGAGCCCAAGATGACGTTAATCTAGGGACGGTAGTAAAAGTTGGATGTAAAAGGGAGAGAGGCCCCATTATTGAGGCGGAGGTTCTCTATCAAACCGCTATAAATAACCCTTCCTGCTACGCACCCTTCCCGCCAAATACTTGGGTTTCCTTAACTTTTATACCTGCCTGTTTAAACGGGGTTCTAAGATACTTGGCTACTTATGGTGCACATCGGTGAGTAGGACCATAGATTAAACATACTCCCTAAGGGGGTATGTTTAATCTATGGTTGGAGTGAAAACCCCTTACTAAAATTTGTTCTAGTCAACAAGTCATTTTGTTCAATTTCGGGATGGTATAACGTTTGGTATTGCATAACCTCATAATAAATGACATTTAGATAGTTTTTATAGCTTAAATTTAAAACTTGCAGCTAGTTTATGAAAATATGTAATTATTAGTATTACTTTATGATTTTAAATCACAAAAGTCTCCACAAACCATAAAACTATTTAAATTAAGATTAAATACATCAACAAATTTTAAATTCGATTTTAGAAAGAATTAGATTCACGACAAATATTTTATACGTGAGTCTTCCAGTTGAAAGACAACATGAAATTACAAACAAATTATCACATCAAACTTTTTTCTTGCATCTATAAACTTTTGAATCGGTCTCATAGTAAGATCAACGATGGTACGTGCATCAATAGTGTCACTGAAATTCTGGTAGACTGTAGTGATTAAACACAAATACAAGAAAAGAGATGAACGGCTAAGAAACGTTCTAATCTCAGTAAATCGTGGATTGATTAGTTGTTAGCCAGTGATCCGTCTTACACTTAAGGTTTAGGACAAATCTATAACCATTACAGATAGATTAACGACAGAACAAGATATATTAAAGATAGAAAAAAAGGACGTTATTGCCTCTTAAAAATAATATAGTAAATTACAATACCAAAGGGGAATGTTTTATTAAGTTTAAAATACAGACTATTGTCTTAAATATTCAAATGAGTTGGTAATAAAGAACATACCCCCGCCGCAGCAAACCTGCAGACTAAGCGAATTTCAACTCCTCTGATTACATTTTTACGAAAATATTTCCATAAATAAGACATATTATTCCCTATTTAAATAACATTGGATTTAACGAGTGCTTAGGTTTGCTGCTACGGGGAAGGTAAAAAGTGTTTTTTGACCATACGTCAATAGTATAGGATGAAATAAATAAATTTGCCAAATTTTATCAATATATATACCCATAAACAAGTAAACTACAACAATTTTCATTTTCTCCATAAGAATAACATGGGAATTGTTTATTACACTATTTTTGAATTTTCTCCTTGACCGTTAGGCATACAACAGCGCTTCAATATACTAAATTATTTCTTTTTATAAGCTCTACAAAACGGTTTAGAAAGAAATCGCAAAATTTTTTGTTTTTAGGTTCAAAAATGGGAAAAACCCATTTTTACCCCATAAAACCCCCCATTAACCCCCCTTCCCATGGTCCGATTATGCTGGATCGCGAACTCGTTCGAATAAACGTAGGTTTACACGTTTGTACCAAATTTCATCAAAATCGGATCATTTTTGCTCGAGTTATCGCGCTAACGGACATATATATATATATATATATATATATATATATATGAATTTGAACGGATGGTGTTTTTGGCCTCTAGGGACCTCAAAATGAAAAATTAAATCGGTCTCGGGTCCAGGTCTTACCATGAGTACTACGGTAATAGCTTATTCCCTATATGGGAAATTCGCTAATAAGGTTTTATGAAACTGGATGCTAATAACGAGTTACAGCTTAAAGACTGATGTTTGACCTTTATTAACTGCAGTTTATAAATGGTTTGTGATCCAGAATATTCATACCCTATATAGCAATTTTAACAAATAAAATTAAATCTCATCCTGCAAATTAAAATCTATGCTGCAAGACAAAACTCTGCGTTTGTCCTTTACAAAAAAGTATTCAATGCGACTAGGTGACACTGAATTGGTTGCGAGCATATTAACTATATTGCTATTATATACACAGATATTGGGCTATAGCTATAGTTTTCTAGTGTCCAGAGTCGTCCTACCGCACAGGATCATAAAGTTATCACACAGAGGATCGCGTTCTCTGTCCAGTCAGCCTGCTATCTGCCACGTCTACTCTCTCGCGTTATCAAAGTTACATCCAACTTCCACGGAGGCGTTTTGCGTTAACGTCCTCATTGAATGAAAATTATGACACGACGTGCTAAGGGTGTGAACGGTCTTTGTTAACAAAACGGCACTGTCGTACCTACACCTTAGCGTTTAAAATTTTAAACCCGTTATTAATTTGTATAAAACGGATTTTTTGAAAAATCAGAGGAATATATTGTAACCGTGTCAATGTCGATACCTAAAAATACCATACGTAATTTGAGTACATTCTCAAATGGTTCCTTCTGGACAAAAAATTAATGAATGCGAATCAAATTAAATTTTCACTTTTATTGTTACGGTTAAAATAGTTTAAATGTCCCAAAAATTTTGTTTTTCTTTAAGACTACTTACTACTAAATAAACTGAGAGGCTAGCTGGTCTAGTGCTAGGGCAAAAGTCCCCAGGTTCAAACCCCAACAAATACTGATAGTTTTTATATATGTGATACTAAAAGTTAGAAAATGAATATGTTGAATCAATTCCTAATAGAAAGACACTAATATGGAGGTGGTAACGCAGCGTGCACGCTAAGCCAAATTGTAATACCCCCCCGACGCAGCAAACCTGCAGACTATGAAAATTTACTTTTGTCTGATTAGATTTTTACTTAAGTATTCCCTTAAAAAAAGGCAAATTTATTCTATTACTTCGATATCATTATGTTTAACGAGTACTTAGGTTTACTGTTACAGGGAAAGATTAAAGATATTTTGGTAAAACGTTAACAGTATAGTAGGTATAAAATATATTTATGTGATAAATTTTACCAAAATACATAAACAAACAACACCTACTGTAATAACTTCTACTCTAAATGGAAATTTACCCAATCTATGAAAATGAATAACATGCAATTTATGATTTTTATGATCCAAAACATATTGTATTCGTTTAGAAGTCTTACTATTATTAAAACTGGTGAGGGGGTGGGGTCGATCTGGTCTAGTGGTAGGTCTCGGAGCTTAGGTCCTCGAGGTACCGGGCTCAAATCCCGCCAAACCCTAATGGCTTTTATATTAAGTGATAAGTGATAATATCGCGAACCTTTGGGCCTAATAATATTAATGTGTAAAACTGTTTTGGACCAAAGCTTAGCGTCCTAGGATGTGACAATGGGACATAAAATAAAAATAAATGTACCATTCCAATCCAAGGACTAAAAAACTAAAAGATAATTCGAGATTGGTTATCGTCAGATGTTGTCAAGTGGATTTGAGGAGTGCGTTGCACTTCACACGACGCGAAGATATGACTCGACAATTATAAACACTTCCGTGCCAAATGTCACTCTTGTCGCCTTGCTTGGCTCAGCTCCAGGATCCAGAGGGTATAAATAGCTCTACAACTCCAGAATGACAGTTTGTGAAATCTTGAGTTGTCCAGAAAATATCTGTGTGATTCAGTAGAGGCAGAAACTCAACTCTATATACAATCATGCCCAGAGTTGTAAGTTGTACATTAAACTAATCATATTATTTAGTGATTCTTGAGAATTGAAATAAATTGGCTATTTTTCCAGTTTCAAAAGTAAAACGGGGTTTATGTTTTTTTAGTCACTTAGATTTGGCATTGAAAAGGGTCTCCTACGAATAGACAACAGATATAATTTTGGCACCAATATAAATAATTTATAAATAAAAAACTTTTTTAAACAAAACGTTTTTAAACGCCCTAAAAAGTAGAAAATAATTTACAAATAATTTATAAATATGTTGAGAGAGTATAAATACTTGTACGATTTAAAACGAAAAACGTGGGGTGCATGCAATAGATAGTTTACAATTACCTTCACCTACTGAACTAATGTATTATTATCAATTAATTGCATGCACCCAACGTTTTTCGTTTTAAATCGTACAAGTATTTATACTCTCTCAACATATTTATAAATTATTTGTAAATTATTTTCTACTTTTTAGGGCGTTTAAAAACGTTTTGTTTAAAAAGTTTTTTATTTATAAATTATTTTATACTTTTTAGTTTTAATGTGTGTGCATGTTAAATCTATTTCAAGCATCTTTAAGACAGAGGCATGTGGGAAATCTAAGGTTTATTTGAGTTTATTTGCATATAATTATGTATTAGATTGCATGTATGGCCTACCTACTAACTATAAATATATCAATCTATTTAATCGCAATGTTTCTGAAATATAGTACTTCTCTGCAATGCGTTCACTCGAAATATTTATTGTTTACTTTATAGAATACTAAATAAACATAAATTGACATTATTTACAAACACCTTGATACCTGCAATCAGATTGTTTATCTTTATTTTGAAATGTTTGTTTGTATAAAGAATCTCTTGGGAGCATAACCTGTATCTCTTAACCTCTGCTCTTCGAACTGTCAAATTTAAGTATTTACAGCTGACTTAAATTAGTTGATATATTTACATCCTTTCAAAATGTAAACATGAAAAATTTGGAAGCCCATGGGGCGTAGCCCAAGGGAAATATGAAAATTAAATGATATAATATTGCATTGTCATGCATTTGTGAGCTATGTTTCAAATTCCAAGTCTCTAGCTTATCGGGAACATCGTTTAAAATTGATATCAAAATTTGTAGGAAAGCGAGCTAATAAAAACAAGCCCATGGGGCGTAGCCCGAAAGGAAATATGAAAATTAAATGATATAATATTGCAATGTCATCCATTTGTGAGCTATGTTTCAAATTTCAAGTCTCTAGCTCATCGGGAAGTATCAAAATTTGCAAGAAATCGATTTAATAAAAACAAGCCCATGGGGCGTAGCCCAAGGGAAATATGAAAATTAAATTGTATAATATTGCATTGTCTTCCATTTGTGAGATATGTTTCAAGTTTCAAGGCCCTAGCTCATCGGGAAGTTAGTATAAAATCGGTTGCAAAATTTGTAGCGGACAAGAAAGCGACCTAATAAAAACGTTTTAAAATAGGTGACAGGGTTTTGAGTGAACCATACCAAAAAATTGGAAAAAGAATGCTCACAATGGGTTCTCACAAAGTACAATAATCAAAGACTTTTAAATTACATGAAATGCATAGAAGTCCTTAACGTAACCCATTTACTTGTGTTTACCCTTAGAAAGAAACGAAATTGCCGTCAAGCACCGCGACTTGAGCACTTCCAAGGGCTGTTATATCAAATTACTCTGGAACTAATGTCGTTTAACCTCATGTTTAGCTTCTTGAGCAGTTTCAGTAGGGAGGAAGATAATAAAAACATGACAATGTTATCCTATTGAGCAATTTATACTTTAGCGTCACTATAGCAATTACATAGTATGGTTTCAGATCACAGTCATAGACACAGTACGTTTACAGTTTACGACTACCTGAAGGCGTATATGAGCGCCATTGTCATTCCCTTTTGTAAGTCGGGAATAACAGTGAAATGTCTTAAAGTCATAATTATAAGGTAACATAACTTACAATTGCAGCCTACATCTATAATAGGGATACAGTAAAAATACGTAAGACTCACGGGTACTAGTTCATTAGGTTAAATACTGCAGAACTTAGAATTATATCTTCAAGAAGAACTGGTAATATTGGAATTAATATAAATTTGAAATAAAAACTTCACCAATATTTCTGAATTTTTAATTTCATGAGGCCTTTTGCCAGCTATGCTGGCATCATTAGACACATCACAAAACTTTTTTGTGTATGTACAATTTGTGATGTGTCTGATGCATAGCTGGCGAAAGGCCTCATGGAATTAAAAATTTAGAAGTATTAGTGAAGTTTTTATTTCAAATTTATATTAGAGTTATATTACACCAACAGAACAAAGCAACTAATAAGTACAAAAATATAAAAATAAAAGAAACCCAGATGACACGTTGGACACATTCAGCAAATAGCTAAACGACAAAACAAATCATGCCAACTTGTGAAACGAGTCGTTGGTTCAGACATATCTACAGGTACAAGAAAACTTTTTACTTATTTTTACTCTTCCAACAAGAATCAAGATGGAACCTAAATACTAGAGAACTTAGAATTATATGTTACAAAAAGAGATCAAAGAAAGTAATAAGTACAAAATATAAAAATAAAAGAAACTTAGATGACAAGTCGGACACATTCTGCGAATAACTAAACTACAAAAAAAATCATGCCAACTTGTGAAACGAGCCGTTGGTTTCACACATCTAAAGGTACGAATGAACTTTTTACTTATTTTTACTCTTCCAACAAGATTAAAGATGGAACCTAAATACTGCAGAACATGTTACAAAAAGAGATCAAATCAAGTAATAAGTACAAAATATAAAAATAAAAGAAACTCAGATGACAAGTCGGACACATTCTGCGAATAACTAAACAACAACAAAAATCATGACAACTTGTGAAACGAGCCGTTGGTTTCACACATCTAAAGGTACGAATGAACGTTTTACTTATTTTTACTCTTCCAACAAGAATCAAGATGGAACCTAAATACTGCAGAATTATATGTTACAAAAGAGGCCAAAGAAAGTAATAAGTACAAAATATAAAAATAAAAATAAAAACTTAGATGACAAATCGGACACATTCTGCGAATAACTAAACTACAAAACAAATCATGCCAACTTGTGAAACGAGTCGTTGGTTTCAGACATCTAAAGGTACGAATGAACTTTTTACTTATTTTTACTCTTCCAACAAGATTAAAGTTGGAACCTTAAATAACTCGAAAAAAGCAAAATCACTGGTGAACTTATGATGTGTCAGTTTGATAAAGTGTTTGTTAAACTGATTCATTTACCTGGAATATTTCGTCCCCCTTCGCCAGCATGCTTGGCCTGTAACAACATACCCTGTTATCCTTCCCTTCATCTCCTGTCAGTTTACATAGAGCAATATCCGTCCAACACCTAACACATACATCTATAATTTAAAGTGACTTCTTTCTCAAGATTGATTCTTTATTGATGAGCTTATCTGAGAAATTGTAACAGATATATTTCGGAAATTTACTATCATGTAAAACCATGCGTAATGCCAAAACACCAGCTGTTATTGTCATACTCTAACAATATTTCATGCACAATTAACCTAATTATTCAGGCATAATTAGTTTAACCAGACAATAAACAGCCTTACTAAGCTAAGCATAGCGTCAACTTGATAAGCTGATGATTATAAAAAGCTGTGTATGAATATCTTAGTGATATACAGTACAAACTTTGTAGTAATCATGGTCGTATGAGAGATTACACAATGAAGTTGTAACAGCAAGGAAGTAATATATTGCTGTTTGGTCAATCAACATCGTGAGATGAAGTGTGTTTAGGAATTAATATAATCGTTGCTCATACCTCACTCGATGAATTAATCATGTCGACGTCCACTCGTGGTTACAATAATTACCAGTTTACTATGTACAATTGATTACTTAAAATATCGCGTAATGTAACACATGATGTACTGACATGCAAAACCGTACAAGGATTTATATTTAGTTGAATAACTAACATTCCATTTATGAATATCACATAACTATTTACCATTCTTTATCTAAATTGTCTGACTTATTATTTTTTTTACGCCACACTACATTATTTTGACGATTTTCCCACGTAAGTATTTAGTCTAGAAAACAGCTGTTCGCCACCATGTTATTCAAATGGGGTTTCATTGCGTACTACTGTTCTGCAATGAGTTTTACCGGACACCAATCAGCTGATTATACCGTATTTGCGTGGCAATGAGTGGTTATGAACAAAAATATAACCTCACTTAGAGGTTCTGACTAGTGATTTTTAGTCCTTTAGTTGGTGGAAATAAATAATGATTTGTACAGATTAAGTAGTATGGGGTAAACTATCGTACGTAACTCGTCCAAAATGTGTGTACCGGACTCGTATGGTAATCCCGTACTCGACTTCGTCTCGCACGGGATAGCGCGGGAACGACCACACTCGTCCGGTAAACACTTATTTTCAGGACTAGTAACGTAATATAGGCTACTATTAAATGTGGTATGATTATAGTAAAAAGTGTATTGCAGGGTTGTTTTTTTATTTGCACGATCCAGTAAATTTACAAACAATTTTGCCACAGCCAACCTTGAGTTTTTTTTAATTTCAGAGTAAAATTGATGTTACACAAAAATGAACGCATGGTACGGCCGCACCGTGTAATAGACATTTCCAAGCACTTGGGTTTGCTGGAACGAGAAACATATCAATCAAACTTGCAAAAAATTACTTATTTTCTAGACCATTGAAATTAAATGGGAGGATAGCATTGTGGATAGTTATACTGTATACAGTAAATTAATAGCGTTGCTAGATTCTGTGGACCGACGTGAGTTGTGGTCCTGAACCTAGGTCTACCCGGTAGGTTAGCCCAGAAGTTTAAAAATACTTTGAACACAATATTCCAATTATGTTAGTCACAGTTAAAATTTAATCGTGGAATTTATTTATTGAGCTCAAAACAGAAAATGAAGTTGTACCTGATGAAGTAAAAACTATAAATATTACTATCGCTTATAAAATGTATCTACAACAAGTCGTCCAGCTTCAGTAAAAATATTCTTCTCTTTCTCATAAATATGACTTCGAAAACAGCCCCCGATTTGCCTTTCAACGAGCTGTTTTATTAGATCCATATGGCGAGGCCCGCCACTTGTAGCTTATAGGTGACAACATCGGCGTTCTTTTATTTTGTTTATACTTTCACTTTCCTGCGACAATTTACAACATTTTTACTGTTAGATACTTTTACTATATCGATTCAAATGCTTTGCAACTCTAAATATAGCATCTTTTATATTATGATAAGACGTTTTATTGCTATTCCACTTCATGACTACGTAGCCTTCAAAGGTAATTAATTAAAGGAAATACCTTTGATTAATCATCAGTATTAAGGAGTCAAAGATCCTTGTCTTTAAGGAGTTAAAGACGGTCTTATTCAGTATTTAAATTGTATACATCTAAAATAGCCCGATAAAATTTTACAATTTTGAAAGATAACCTAACACAATAAAGAGAGAAAAAATTAAATAACATAGTTTTCTTTCTGATTTTAACGATAAATTTTAAACATGTTTATAAAGGTTATCTGCATTAGGTATTGTGGATTTCCATAAAGTGTAAATCTCACCATAAAGAGATATTTTTTAATTGTTGTTATTAAGAGAGCACACACGTCACTCTGGTTGTCTTTTGGAAAAAATAAAATTACTAAGAGAATAATTTTATTATCAGTTATCTTGTATTTAACCATAGAATCCCATAGATTTAAAACCCAAACATATATACTCTTGATTGGTTTGTTCAAGAACACTATCGGGTTATTCAAAACTCACAACTGTCTATTGATAGCACTAGGCAAGCAAAATTAGACACAAACATTTACAGACGCTGGGATCAATGTTTAGAATAGCGATTAACAGTGGTTGAATTTAGTTTTCATTATCACTCTAACAGTTTAACTATAGTATGTAGGTCAAACAAAGCCGATTTTAAAACAGTTTGATTTGTTGCTGTTTATTCGAAACAAAACGAATCTCTCAGTTTGAACTGAGTATAATCAAAGGACAATACATTTTCGCCTGGTTTTTTTCTCCTAGGACGCTAGGCACGAGCCTGGGATTGTTTTTCACATTACTTCAGGTTAGACCTAGGGGTTGCGGCATTATCACTTAGATAAAATCCATTGGTGACTTGGCGGGGATCGAACCCGGGACCTCAGGGACTGAATTCCCGCGCTCTAACCACTACGCCAGCTCGCTCCCCATTTGACAATACCGTCATCATAAATTGTAACGATTTAATTTGAATCGAATCGATTTTCGCCTGGTAGTTTTGTTGAATGTTGAAATTACTTTAAGGAAGCTTTAAGGTTTGAATCTGTTTCGATTGAAAATATATATATATATTATATACTAGCTGTTGTACCCGTGCTTTGCAACGGGAAGAGGACACAAAATAGAAACATTTTAATTTTTATCTCTTGCATATAATAGTTACAGTTGTATCCGCCAACGCTTTTAGAAACAAAATTCAACTTTTATGGCCTTAATAGAAACGTTTAAGTTATGACTTTTAAATCTGGTAAGTAGTGGATACCACCATTTTGGTTTTGATTAATTTTAAATCTTGTGTAGGATATGAGAAAAACTGACCAAATCTTCGAGTAAAACGATGACATACATGATTTACCAGATTTACATTCATCTCCCTTAATTACACATCTTTTAATTTATTATTGACATTTTGAAGTTGCAAAAATACTAATTATTAAATTTAAATAGATATCTTTATATTTATATTAAACTCTTCTTTATATTAAATTACAAATCCTTTCAGTTTTTTCACACACAATAAATCATTAGCAAAACTAAGTCAGCTGTTATAAACTTTAGAAATATTGCTGTGCCTTATCAATACAGTCTTTTGAAATATTAAAGAAACTATATCTATAGGTACTATAAAAAATTTCAAATAAATAATTTAGCATTAAAGACAGCAGGCAAAACTAATATGATTATCAAATCATCAAGGACTAAAAAATGAAATAGCAAATACAGTATATGTTTCATTGCATCTCTGATTCTACTATACAAAAATATCAACAAACAACTCAATATACAAACCAGTTCTTTTAATTAGTTCCATCGTCCATTGCCTTTGCATGTTCACACTTACCTTTAAGAAAACATAGTAATAGATATTTCATTGATTTTTATAAATAAAAGAACACTGTGTACTGCTTAGTTTTAGTTTTATGATATTTTCCTTGGTTTAATTTAATCAGTGGTGTGGAAAAACACAAATAATAAATGTATCAAATAAAGTAAATGTGAACTGAAAGCTATGTTAAGATAAAATAAGAGTATTTTGTATTACCATTTGATAATTAAATATAGTTACAGATATACAACAGATTTTAGAAAACAAAAATAAACGACAATTTAGTTATTGATGATATTTTTTTAGTTTAATTTAAGCATAGGTTTAGCAAAACACAATAACTTAATTTACATAAATATACATTTAAAAAACAATGTGATGTGCAAGTTATGTTAAGTTAATCTAACACATGTGAAGCAGTTAGAATTTATTTAAAGTAGTTTCCAAATTCATACAAAACATCTATAGGCTACATTGTAATTTTCATACTGTTTCCATGAAAACATATCAATAACATTATTTTCATTTAAGATTATTAAATTAAGACGCTTAAAAAAAATCCAAAGCAGAGCCGGAGTTGTTACAGCAACGGTTATAAAATCTTTTTTTTTTCTTTAATCATTGACATAGTTTAAGAATAAATAATCCATGGTAAAATGTTAGATTAAAATAAACCTACCTCATATTTATAGAAAATATTATATTTAATTTCTTTGTATCAGCTGTCTGAAATTGTGAAATATGCAGTTTAGCAGTTCTTCTTGTTTATGTTTAAATGTCAAAGCAAATGTAAACAAACATTGTTAGTGTTCTCATCACAGCCATGGAGACCAATCAATATTTACTTTTAAAATGTTCACTTTAGAACGTTTAAAGCCAAAGGGGCAAAGCCTACGGTCAGTATCGAAATGTGAATAGTCCTATAATGGTCCTTGGTATGGTAGTTATATTTTTGTAAAATTGAAGCCCAGTTGGTTCAGTAGTTTTTGCACCTATTAGTAATACACATACAGACACCATTAGATTTTTATATAATAGTATAGATTGTGGTATAGCAATGTAAAACGAGTCTTTAAGCTTAAAAATTCTATATTTAAAGTCTCCTTAAAATATAAAACTCGTTGCGTTGGTTAGAACATGATACAGCTCGATGAATGAAGTTATCCAAAGGCATCGTTTCCGTCGAGTTTCTGTTCATTGTACAGACCTGCGGGTGATTCCAATTCAGGTCTGGCCCTCATTAGCACATTAAAAGAGATCCCGGAATGTATCTTTGGAAATCCTTGCTTAAAGGAGATCTTTTTAACAAATCAACGTTAATGAGCTCAGGAGCTCAGGTATCAAATGACGTGAGGTTGCTTATAGCTATCTTTAAAAAAATATATTTTTCGTCATACTGCAGCTAAACAGCGGTTTTTAATCCATGCGATGCGGGTTTAAGGTAGCTGTTTTGCTCCCTAGGGAGTAAAAAGTCTTTTTAGTCCCTTTAGAGTAAAAGTCATGTGTTGTAAAAACTCAGTTGTTACCTTCATTGTTAACAATAGGATGTATCGACGTTATGTATCGATTGATTTAATCGGTTTTATTGTTGCGTTCTTGTTAATCGTTCAACATATCGATGGTATAATGTAACGCAAACGTAATAGACAAAATGGTTGAATTACTTACTAAACAGCTGTTTGTTTGCACTTAAAAATAGGAGGTAGTTTTGAAAGATTATTTTAAAATGAAAAAGTATTTTGGTTTTAAATTAATTAAGAGTATTTTGGTTTTCTAACTTAGTTTATTAAATAATGTCGCAATATATATGGTGAAAAATACATACATAGGATACATACATAGTACATCACATGGGCAAAAAGTGTTTTTCAAACCTCGCTCGTTTTCATGAAACTTAAACTTGGGTCGAAAGTAGTCACTGTTCGCCGTAGTGATGCATTTATTACTATAAGTGTAGTTGATTAATATTTGTTATTAGGTTCGATCATGTTTTCTAACTAAAATTTTTGAAATATCTCTCCTATAACAATTTATACGCACCGCAGAATAGAAACAGGTCAGTTTTGCAGGGAAGATAACCTACTTTATGCTACAGGTTCTTGGATTAGACTTATTTTAGTAGTCCCCCTTGAACGACTTAACTTAGTGAATCTCATAAGGTTTTGTCAAACTTTATTTTAAATCTCATTTTAACTGATTGTTGTACATTTGGTATATAATATAATAAATCATTGCTGGGTCGTATATAAAGTATATATTCGCATGAAATTTATGTTACCTTCTTTAATTTATATTTTATTAAAACGTTTCTAAGAATGTCTATCATTTAGTAAGCATACTGCATACATACTGAAAAGGAGTTCTTGGCACCTCTCAAGAATGAATTGACACTCAGATGGCTGTTGAAATATGTAAATATACGGAGCCGTCTTGCATTACCGATGCATTCATATAATAGAGCAGGGGTGTTATTCTAAACACGTTCGTGAAATTAGTAGTCAAAAAGGGAGTTCTAGAGTACAGTCGATAAAACAGTATTTGTTATCATAGTAATTTAATGTATTAATGTATTAGTATGCATTAATGATACGTACAACGTAATTAATTAAACAATTGTAGTACGATAAGCCTCCGGATTGCGAATACTGTCCTGAAGGCCTTCGTCCTTGTACGCCCCTGATGATGACCTCTTAGCAAGTCGAAATTAGTTGTGGGATAAAACTATTGAATTGCCAAAATCAGGTATTTAAACCACTATAATTTATTAAACAATGATTGATTTGGTTCCTTTTTGTGCCTTAGAATCTACTCGTGTGAAACATATAATGCTACATCATACTTTAAATAAGTATGCGTATAATGTTTAAATTATGAAAATTACAAAATGGGATATACATATGTTACTGGTGCTAATTTGGTAAGCAACGTAACAACACCGAACGTACCTACGCACGTACGTATTGGTTAGTATCAAAATGTTAGATTTTATTTTCAAATTGTACCTTTTGCTATGGATAGAACGATAAAATCCAATCTTAAGTCAAAGTTTTATAGCATGGTTGCATGAAAAAAAATAGTTTTTGAATGAAAATGAACGTAGTAAAATAGAGCCTTAGACACAGTGTGCTAATATAAGTTGATTATCATTGTTTAAATGGGCTATCTTTTAACTAAAGCAAAACTTAAATGACAAGCTATAACATTATTTTATATGACATCGCCTATCAAAGCTATAAATTAAAGAAGGGAATCGAATGTTGGGCCGTAGCACATTCTTTGAGTCACTTGTTGAAATGTGTGATTTTTAAATCAGAAATTGGACCCAAAAACGTGCTTTTCGAAGTGAAGTTTCTGTGTGTGGATATGTACAAACCTACAGACTACACAATATGTGGTCCGTCTTTATGAAATTTGGTTTGTGGTTCCCAATCCATGGTATCTGCAGGTATTTTAATCGCATGTTTTTTTAATAACAAACAAATTGAATGTTTACTAAACGACATGAATTTAGTATCTTATGGCACACAAGCTGCAGCTGGTTTTTTACGATGGGATGTCCAGTTTGGTATCTAATAGCCAATACAAGGTTCTGTAGCCAAACTGGCACAATAGTTATCTATTATGTAAAATTTGTGAATACTTTAAATAACTGGATCATAGACAACGGATGTCAGATCTTGTAAAACCCATTATTTAATAGTTTAATGGTTATTTTATTCACACCTCCATAAATGAATAAAGAATCTGTTTTTTTTTCTTTTGGACGTTCCCTCTAGAGTCATTTAAATGTGATTTAATATAATTATAATCAGCAAATAGAATAGACATTTTCCTCACACCATACTTTGTCACTCTCAACAGTTGAGGTCTGATAGTTGTAACTGCAGTGTGCCAGGATAGGACCAGCAGCAGGACAGCAGGACAGCAGGACGCGCCGGGCGCCGGCACGATCACTACGGCGCCTCCACGTCTGAGGCTATCGACCGTTCCTCGCCCCACCCTATATCAGCTGATCGAGTTCATGTTTCTAGTATTTTATGCTGTTTTCTTACTAGGTTAGTCTTTAATAGCCTAATTCCAACGACTGTACCGTACTGTGTATGCCAAATGAGTGTTTCAACGGTACAGAAAAATATTTGTCCCGAGTGGAAACAATTGATTGATTGATATTTTCATAATTTTTCAAGTACTGCTACCTACCATAACGATTTGGTTATAAAATTATCCAAAAATTCCATCGTTAAAATTTCAGACTAATACATAACTTATAGAACCATTTATAATTTTCTGATTATATTATTACTGTACATTACTTTTCCTATGATAATCATTGACACCGGAGTTAAGATTTTTACCAAATATTTTGTGTAAAAATTAAAATTTACGTCTGGGTCAATCAAAAATGTGATGCCCTACTACAAAACACAGCTAGTTTATATAATGTTTATATTATTTTGTCCTGTTTAAGCAAATTTACCTATAGGCAAGTAGCTATTACCTTAGTCAATGCTATTACCGAAGGTGGCATGGTAAGACCTAGGCCCGGTCATTTTGATGTCCCCAGAGGCCAAAAACACTATTCGTTAAAATTTTTAAATATATATATATGTCTGTGAACTTGAGTAATTTTTGTCCGATTTTGATGAAATTTGGTTTGAAGGTGTAAGGCGGGATAAAACCGAATGAGTTCGCGAACCAGCATGATCGGACCATGGAAACGGGGTTTTACGGGGGGTTTTATTGGGTAATAATTGTTTTTCATAATCTTTGACCCTCTAAAAATAAAATTTCCCAATTTCTCTCCAGACCTTTTTAAAGAGCTTAAAAAACAAATAATTTAGTATATCAAAGTGGTTTTGTACAATTATTGGTTATGGAAAAAATTCAAAAAATTGTTATTTTATAATTACCATGTTATTCTTATAGAGAATATTGTAAAAGGTTGTAGTTTGCTTGTTTATGGATATATTTTGTTCAAACTTGGTAAATATATTTATTTTATACTAAGTTATTAATATTTTACTAAAAAAGCACTTTTTTACCCTCCCTGTAGCAGCAAGCCTAGGTACTAATAAAACCTAATGTTAATTAAATAAATTTAATTGAAAATGAATTCAGGTAAATGGAAATTCGCTTAGTCGGCAGGATTGCTGCGGCGGTGGTATTTATTTAATATGGCAGTTGTTACCTAGTTTATTCTATTACATAGTTTTACCTAGTTTATTACCTAGTTACAGTAGACATTTAGTTGAACAACAACTGTGAAATATTGTTGTTACAATATTATACCGTAATATTGAATATATTGGATAAGCTTGGATAAATAATTGACCTAAATAAAATGCAAACGTATTCTTACGTCAATCAAACTGACCCACTTGACGCTGCACAAGCCAACATCAATAACGATTTTATAAAAGTGCATTTATAAAAAATAGCAATTCACGTCTGGGTATATCAACAATTCTTCGCCCCACTCCAGGTCACAATTAATCTTGATCATGGTTCCATTTTTGTATGCAGTTTTCTTACTAGGTCGTTCCGAATAGCCTAATTCCAGCGACTGTACCGTACTATTTTTATACAAACTCTTATTAAACCCTTATATGTCCAAGTCTAGACCGAATAATCTGAAAAGGTAATTTAAAACGGGATTCTATCTAAAATATTGAAGGAATATATGTATTATTTATATTTAAAGGGAGAACAGTTAGCTGTAAATGAATGCTCATAGGTTTTCTATGTTCTCCTATGAAATATACTGAACTCAAGTAACAATAAAAGTATGCAAAATGATCGTGGATTTACATTCCTGTACCAATTGATCGTTAACTTACAAGCTGTACTATTATTAGACAACATGAATCTTCTATACTACGATAGTACACGTTTTTTAACTCGAAAATGGGATGCTTTGTTAAAAAAAAATGGTATTGACAAAATGACACATACTTTCTGCAATTAGCTTGTCAACAACCCTTATAATGGGTAAGCGGTGGGAGTAACTGCACATTTTAATGGGTAAATTAATTTTAATAACATTTGATCTGTTTTATTTATAGTTTAGGGGTTGAACCATTGTCTCTAGAGTTGAAAGGACCATAACGTACTAAATTCTAATAATTTAAACATTCTATGTTTTGTTATTTTCAAAACACCTGCGAGTAAAATGCCTGTAGATACCATGGATTGGTAACCACAAACCAAATTCCATCAAGACTATAGCAGCTGCAGCTCTGCACATATCCACACACAAAAATTTCACTTCGAGTTCAAAAAGCACGTTTTGGGATCCAAATACACACATTCTATTAAATTACAAATATTTACTCGTTTAATAAGTACAATAACGCTTTACACATAGATTTAAGAAGCGAATGATTCCATTCCGCTTTTCACTAGCGTGTGTTTCTCGTGGGTTTTAAAACCCCGCATAGAACGATTCTCTTTAAGTACTGTTTTAAGAACGGAAACGGAAGGCTCTATATATTCCTAAAGCTTGGTTAAGCCAACCAGTTTTATAATTAGAGAGGATGAACCTAATATTTTTGACCTGGTAGAAGTGGTTAATTTGAGGAGCAGTTGGTTCAAAAACGTCTAGCAAAACCTGATCAATATTTTTAGTTTTTTAATCAAAACATTTTTTGCATGTCATTTGCATTACACTATACATTACTCTAAAATGTTATTGTCAACAATATAACGCATATGGTAAACAATATATATTGTATGTTTACGATACCATCAGCAATTTTCTGTTGATGAACCGCTGCAGAAAACTGCATGACTAAGAATAATAAAAGAATAAAAATTATAATAGATGGTGTAAATGGTTGTTACAGTGATATAAAAACATTAATTAATAACCCCTTATTTAAAAAATATAGTAATTAAGAAATGTTTTTACATAATCTTCAACAGTATTAAATGTTTCCCGTCTTCAGTTTTGTTAAAGGTACTTCTGATATTTGTGTACTAACATTAAAGCACCAACATAACATAACTCTAACGATCATATAGATTTAATATCAACGTTATCCAAATAAATCGACTACAAGGGAAAAAGCATCTTGTAGCCGTTCATGTAAGAAGTAGTATTTCATAACCAGTCCTAAAGTGTCATGTTCTGGTTCGCAAGGTGAAACCGAGCCCGGGAAATCATTTTCGGTACAAGTTATAAATGACAGTCTTCATCACGACGCGAAAATACACATGCAATATAGCACGAATACTAGAAAAGACCCGATATGGATCATAAACATAAACAAAATACGTTTTAGACCGGAAGTAAACATTATTTAACATTGTTTAAATGGACCTGTCTAAACCATAATGTTATTAATATAGAATTCAGGCCAAAAACGTAATTTGTTTATGTTTATGATCCATACCGGTATTTTTCTAGTATTCGTGCAATATAACAGACATCAGTTAAACTAAAACTATTATATATTACTCAATTAACATAGTTTTACATGCAAATAAATGAAAATGGATTATTCAAAACCTAGATAACAATTTAAACAGTGAATTAAACTATGCTCAAATACAGCATAACTAGCTTATAGTTATTTGTGTATACATTTAGATAGTCAAACAGTGAAAACTGCAGATTTAAACAATAAAAATATATTATAAAATCACAATGTAGTTGGTAAATGGAGAACCGTTTGAGAGCAAGTGAAAACTATTTATAGCAAGGGAAAAAATCTGATTTATTTTACTTGCTCTAAATTAGAGATTAGCAAACGATGATTTTATTTGAAATCGGCTGTCATCGCAAATAGCTACTTTCTGTACGGAGTGATGAAATAGATATTTGTGTATTAAGAGCGCGACCATGTATAAAGTATTTTTCCTACGACCATAATTAGCTTATAAAAACACACAAATTAACTTTTTATATGTACCATATATAAAATGTCATTCAAGCTATGTTTGCTTTTATAAGGTAATGTAATATGCTTACCGGTTGTTGAAATACCGAATCCGCACAACAAGATGCCTGAGGTTTAGAAAACTTATAATGTATTAAATATGCAAAAATGAAGATGGATGGTATGTATGCGTATAAATACCGTCCATCTCAAAACGATTAAAATATGTTGTTGTGTAAGATTTACAAAATTTTAAATCAAACTATCTACAATGTCAGCCGTACTGTTTACGTACCGAGATTTTCCTCACCCCAACTATTTTTAGATATGAAAGTTGAATGGATAAAGAATGTAGTATACAATGCAAGGAGTGCGATATTTCAACAATGTTACGGCTATCGGCGTCGAGAACCTCTCCTTCTCCTACTCTGAAGGTGAAAAACGTCTTCCTAGCACGATCCAACAATGGACCACCATATTTCACAATATATATTGTTTTACAATATTTCTTTCAAAGAAATTCACCGTGTACGTCGGTAAAGTAGTTTTATTATTCATATTCAATGTCTTTATCCTAAAGTTTCTCTTAAAATTCATGATTATATATGATTGCCCCAGATTATAAAAATAGATCCTGACATGTTAAAATTACGTTATGAATGGATTGAAATAGACAAATGTTTAGATGATGTATATAACTGTTTCATTGATGAAAGGTAATAGTAGAATCAGACACACAACCAATACAACACCATTGGTTTAGCAAGAGACACATGTGTATATTTTTTTTAAATCAAAGGTTTAAGAAGATTAATGTGTTTTGGGTTTCTTCAAACATGTGTCAAAGCATTGTTAACAAATAGAGGTTATTTTTGTGTACGGCTTGTGAATTATTTACTAATATTGATTCTTAAGTTACAATCTTAGAACAATTTATTTCTCTGGGTTTTACTTCTCTTCTGTACCAAACTCTTATTTATTATTCTCTACTACTGTTATAATTATCAATTGTTGTGGTGTATCGTATGTATGTGGTGTTCCGATAAACAATACTTTTTATATGAACGATGAGCAGTTAACAGTTAACAGTTAATTTTTTCGAAAACATTTGGTTATTTTGATTCCTAGAACTAAGAAGAAACACTTTGTCGATATACATGAATTGAAAACAGCCGTATTCACTAACTACTTACAATCACTAAATTAGAGTTTTGGATGTTTCAATGCATTAGGTTTTTTCCTTCATCTTGTTAATATTTTTTATTTACTATCATCATTAAGTGTTTAAGTGCTCCTGAATGTTTATGGACTGGTGTATTAGCAACTCATTCCCAAACACAGACGAATAGTCTACTTGGGTATTATTTTTCCTGTAAATACACAATTTGTATTACATGTAACATTTATTCAGGAATAAAAGGATTTTGATTTTGATTTATCACCACATGACTACCATACACCGTAATACATAAAAGGCCTTGTGCCTACAACCCTAGCCTTACACTATGAACATTGATAATGAATAATTTAAATATATTGACAAATAAAAATATGTAAACTGTCGTGGGCTAAAAGCCATAATAAGCATTTATTTATATGACTTATGTTTAAATGTTTTCAGGCAAGCCACACGATTTGCTGATAAAGCCGCACAAAATATAAAATTCGTCGATGAAATAACATTTTTGTAAAATGTCGCATTCCATTGACTTGTCTATCGCAAAAAAAACCGATGTGTGTTTTTTTTTCTATGTCCATCGTTATGTATAATATCGTGGATATTTTTCACCCAGCAACGGAGAAGTTGCGGTGAACTCATAAGTTAATATATTAGTTAATATATATTAGTTACTGACCTATATACATATATAATAATTAATGACATATATAGCCAATAAGCAAACTATATTAAGATTTATTTGATTGAATTTTATTAATGGACACACAGCTCTAAAAAATGACAACTTTTATTATTCGAATTGGCTTTATTTTAATAAAATAATATAATTTTAACTGTACCACAGTGTGTTAAAACTGTTTTTAAATTATGTTAGTTATGTATGGTGTACTACTCGTCTGATATAGACACATTATATGAATTCAAATGTAAAATGAAAAAAGTTCATAATACCAATAAAATCCACCAGTCAACCTATAGCGTTTAGTACGAAACATTTTGTGTACAAGTATTTTGAGTAAAATCATAGTTAATTTTAAGCTATGCTGTAATCATCTAGTTACAATAATTATGCGAAATTCGCATGTATTAAACATTGCCGATAAATTCGGAAATTTGTTTATGGTTATGACTGCTTTTTGGCCAATACACGTTAAACCGATTTAAAACATTAAGAACTAGTTTTTGGAGCTGCGCACAATGATTTACTCGCAAAGACCACAGTTCAATATTGATTATTGTTTATACTGTTTACATAATACAGTAATATTATATTTAAGCAACATTTTATTTACGTTTATTTCAAATAGCTTGTAAGGCACCATCAACAAATATTATACTTTATCTAAACCTACCAGTCATTTAGGGCCCATGCGTGAAACCTTTAAATTCGGGCTCACTAGTCGTAAACTAATTCTGAAACGAATGGCGGTTTTTGTTCAGCTTCAACTGAGACAAAACGTGTCAAATAAATAAATCACAAACAGTAAACAATAAACAAGCCGAGCCCCTGTTTACAAAGTGTTTATTCTTGTTTGCCCTGTGCTTTGGTCGAAACAAACGGATCGGTAACTGTTTGTCGCCCGAAACAGAAGGTTTATGTTATTTATAAAGGAAAACAATTGTGCGTTATATTTATAAGCTCTACATAGCAATCGTTATGACCAAAAATTCAACATTGAAAATTGAATGTTTGAAAATTGTTCCGAAGGAACAGTCACATGAGGGTAATGGTAACACCCTGTATTTCGTGCCATTTGTCTTTAAAACAGCGTATTTGCAAGCTTTGCTATCGACGGGGACAATTTAGAACATTTTAAATATTGACCAACGCATGGACGACATTGCTTATGTGAGTTATAAGTCAAGATCGTCAATCTGACCAAACAACAAATTATTACAAACAATAATGACGGTTGACCAACAAATATGTTGTTTGAAACTTTGTGGTTCTCTAATTTTCTCGAATATTGTTATTTCTCGGTCGAACTAGTTCTATTTTAATACGCATTCAGCAAATAACGGTGGTATGTTTTATTGATGGATACTTTAGGAAATTCAATCAAGCTAATATACAGGTAAGTTGTAAAGAAAGGAAAAGAATCCCTGCTTCTTAAAATATATTTTATCAGTAAGATATTAAATAAAAGTGAGAAATGTTTTTACAACTCACTAACATTAGTAACGAAGGGATAGAAAACTCACTAACTGCTGTAAAAATAGAGTTTTGTACACAGCTCTTAATTGTTTCAGTTACAGTAAAACATCTGTATGTGATATATTTTGTGTCAAAGGGATTAACAAGCAATTCTCATCAGAGTTGTTCGATCATCTATCTGCGTTTGAAAGCCAATTATTGCTTTCGATTGTTTTGGCAGAAAATTAATTAAAGCCATTAGTTTACAATATTTGACACTTATGTACAGGTTTAAATGTAGTTCATACGGATCATTTTATCATTACCACAAGCAGCTTCAAAATTAGATTTAGGTTAGGCATGTTAGATTATATACAAGATTTGGTATTTCATAACTTAGCTCAATGACTTATACTAATTTAAGAAGTAATACTAACTAAACAAAATCCTACTTGAAAGCCAAATATATTACAAGGTAAATGATTTAAACTTAAAACTAAATGATTAAATCAAAATAAATGTTTCTGCTCGTGCTAGGTGTAATACAAAAACAAAATGTGCCGATTCTTGAAATAAAATTGTACATTAGGTTAGGTGAATAAACATTGTTCATATAAATATTTACTACGCCAGGTGAAAAATATGTATCAAATGTATTTTTTTTTTATTTAAAACCCTGATGTTTGTGTATTATGCGAGCATGGTTTAACAAAAGAGAAATGGTACTGTATTCATTTTCATTGTTATTGATTCTGCAATCCTTTCAGAACTAGGCATACAAGTAGTATCGGTGTTCTTGACAAAATTCATTTGAATATTATTATTATTAATATTAACAAATTGTCCAGGGAAAACGTACTAGAAAAGTATTGAGATAGCATTAAGTAGTTAAGTAAAGTTGCTTTTATTTGGAATATAAGCCCCTAAATACTTAAATATGCAATTATCTTTACAGATTTCAACAAAATGTCATCTAGATATATTACCTACCAACGAAAGGTTATCCTTCGCTAAAAATGTCGTTGGAAAAATATTGAGCTCACTTTTTCTAAGTATACGAAGTTCCAACCAAAACAAACTAAAATTCTGTTTTATTTTACAATATCTCATTCATTAATTAAAATACTCATATCTTTCTTTTGTCAAATAAACCTGCTTTTCAATCCGTGTAGCAGTGAATGTGCGAGTTGGTTTATTTTTTTATTTAGTGATTAATGCTAACAGTAGGGACGCCGATGGCCGATTTCAATGTGTTTTAACATGTCAAGAGCCAAGAGTCAAAGAGTTTTCATTCCATTAATCTGTAATACAGAAATAGGACCAGTCAAATAATTTTCCTGATTGCTAATACATTAAATTAAAATTAACTAAAACTATATACAATAGGTTAAACCTGAACATTAAATTTTGACATTTCATACTCGCAAACGAATAAAAAGAATTTTCAACTAAACAAGTGTTTTAATGAGAAAGCTTTTGCACTGTGATGGCACCTATTAATAAACCTAACATAGTTGGCTTTAAAAGATTTACCTGTTTTGGCCAACAACAAAATATAGGTTGGGGGAAATCCAGCTTAGCCTTGCCTCTAGTGACATGTGCATGAAAGTGGTCTCTGGTGGTGAAATCTGAAAGATGTTATTTTACGTATCAATTTATTCACAGCTGAGTACATCGGTAGGCAATATGTTGGAGAAATAGTTGTATAATGTCAAACTCACGAATACCCACAAAGATTTAATTAAATTACGCAAAATGAATCCAAAAAATATTAGTTTAGATAGTTTTAGTTAATATTTACTTAGTTATAATTAGTTTTAGTTTATATTTACTTGTCAAACGTGAACATTAAAGGAAAAACTAATGCCCGAACGTTCTTCACGAATGGATAGATTACAATATACTGTTTATTTACTGTATGGTAAACAACCGATTAGTCTATGTGTATATCGATCTGTGATTAGGGGTTCCTTTTGACAAATTAAACCTAAAACTATTTTAAAGGCTTGCGAAAACTAAAAATATTGTGTTAACTTTTTGCAATCTCTTAAATTGTTAGGATAAGTTTTATATAAAGTTTTACATGGTTTGTCTGCGAATGGTTAATTTCTTATAAGATTCATTTGGTAATACAATTGAGTGAATATAGTTTATTTGAAATTGTAAATTAAAAAATTGATATATTTTAGTATTTTACTGGGTATAAAATTGTAACCATCATCAAGAACGATACATTTTATCTCTTAGTGAACGCCTAAGGGTGTATGGTGCTCGGAGTGGACGGGAGAGAAGAGAAGAAATCCTAATTAGTACCATATCGAACTTCAAACGTCCACTTAGAGACTCGTTTAGCCTGACTTAGGAACACCAAGCTATTTGAGAATGGACATTCTTTATTGAACCAAATTAACTTAACTTATTTCTGGATTAAACATTCAGTTAAGCTATAGTTAAGAAAGGACCTACACTGTTTTAAAAATTATACAGTTTATATAGTTACAAAGAGTTTAAGCAATACAGTTTGACTGCATTTTCCCGATGCTTAAAAAATTGGTTTCCTATAGGATGCTATATTATAAGGAGTTAGATGTTTTTATCGATGGAAGAATGTATAGTAAACAAACTGTAACTATAATTTGATGTCGACTCATTGTTGATATAATAAAAAAGTGTAAATGTACCCAAATCTGCTGTTTCAATAATTTTTTTACTTCGAGAAAAATATTCGTGAATTGAGAATAGTTAACTATGGTACCCAGTTAACCAGTAGAGTAATTAGGTAAGAGATTACGCGACCAAGTATAACATACACCTGAAATACCATTACAGACATTTATTATTTTTCTATGTTTCCATGTCCAATCAGGCAAACTGAAAATCACTTACTATGCAGGTTTACTGTGGCGGGGGCATTTTATTACTCAATTGTCTATGGTCGAGGGTTGGGGTCGGGGTATCAGTCACATTGCGTGCAGGTATGATCTAATCGATGGATGAATACTCTATGTACTGCATATGAATGCAATAATAACAGTTATACTATGGTAAGCATTGCGTACAACGAGATAACGGGCTATTAGTTTTTAATAGTTGGTTTGTCCTGTACAGGCGGGCCATTAGGGCTGGTCGATACAATGCAGTTACAGCCGCAGGATATACACGCTCAGAAAACAGTTTCTTATAGAGAGAAAGATCTTTTCGATGCACCATTTACTGCAAAAAATTCATCTTCAGCTCATGGATTTGCGTAGTTATCATCAAAAAGAATTAAAGGGGAGAGTAGCTTATCTCTGGGAACCTGATTTGATTCAAATTAAATCGTTACAATTTATGCTGACGGTATTGTCTAATGGGGAGCGAGCGGAAATAGTGGTTAGAACGTGGGACTTTGGTCTCTGAGGTCCCGGGCTCAAATCCAGTCAAATCACCAATGGATATCATCTAAGTGGTAATGCCGCAACCACTCGGTCTAGCCTGAAGTAATGTGCAAAACATCCCGGGCTCGTGCCTAGCTAACTCGTGCTAGAACCAGAAAATAACTGCCTAACCTCAAGGAAACAGTTGCATTATAATTTTGAAGTTACAAAGAAGACTAGGTTATTTGGTTTATTATACAGTATATAGTACTGGGATAGTGTACACATGAATAAGGGTCATCAAGGGGTGGGTCACTTTAAGACACTTGGACTTCCAAAATTTTCAAAAATAAGGTCGTAAGATATAAGCTCTTACATATACTGAACCATTTCTGCCGTTAACGAAGGCCCTGTTAGTTAAAGGTAGAAACAAAGATGAGAAAAGGATATCCCATTAAATCAGTATAATAGTTTTGTGAAAGAATGTTTTTTTTTATAAAAATGCAGAACTATAGCTACCACCATGATTATTGTAATCATGCGCTTATGAAGAAAATCCTTTGTGAATTGGTTTTTGTCTTTTTATGGGATTACGAAAACCATTAAGTCCAGGTCGAAACCCTTTCATGTAACCTTCCATGTGACCTTTTCATGCCTAATTGAATGTAAGTTCCCTTTTGTTGGTTCAAGAGTATTCAAGAGTATATATATACTTACATTTGGCTCGCTGGAGGCTCCGCCCGCAGGTCCCCTTTTTATTTTAGCCACCATGGGAACTGCCTTGGGGGCAGGATGTTGTCCGGGAATGTTTTCTGTGTTAAAAACGAATGATAACTTGGCGGTTGCAAAGTATGTCATAGATTGGTTGTTTGTGGTGAATATCGAACAAGTCTTGACATGTTAAGAGTCCCGATGAGGATTTAGTGCTGTAATGATTGACATTTACTAAGCCATTAACTGTAAAACTGTCTTTAGTTAAATAAGTTTAGCAATAAAGTTATAATCTTAGGAGTTAGGGAGAGATAACAACATTTTAACTCATCTTAAGCCACCTTCGGGGGCGGGGCGGGGGGGCCATGCTGTTGTGATAAAAATATGAAAAAATAATTGTACACATATTTGAAACTTAATATTATTGCTACTTGTCCCGTTTCCGCAAAAGGGGTGGAGTTAAAATATTAGGGGTTAACATAAATGGGGACTTTCTAAATGGTTGTAATTAAAAAAAAAACCTTTCCAGACCATCAATCGTACACATATTCTAAATATATAGAACGTATACAAACAGTTTAACATCAATTTTCTAAAGCAAAGATTTTGTAGGTGGGGGGGCTTAAGATTAGGATTGATCTCTATGTCACTTTTTCTCATGATTTACGACCATGACCAACTAACGTCATGGTTACTAAGAAACTAATATGCTTGAAACCGCATTTTATTCTCCGCGCGCTTATTCTACATAAGTTTAATTATTAGGGATACTTTTAATCCATGGAGGGGGATTAAATTTAGACAATTAGGATTTATTATAAAATTGTTAAGGTTATCTGGGCCGAAGACAAACACCCGTACTGAATATCAGATTTCTAGCTAATATAAGTACGTGTGCATATTCCCAAAGTCCAAAGACACAACTATCAAAATAGGGGTTTTTAGGGGCTTGGTGTGAAGGATTTAGGGTGAAGTAGGCCGAATAAAAATCCCCAATTTGACTAAGAATAAACTTCAGATATATGTTTTCTAGATATATAAAGTAAAACATGCCCAAAACGTTTGTTTAGGCCTATCTACTTCTGGGTACACAAAACAACAAAAAATAAGTAAAAGAAAGTAAAATTCCTAAGCCTGACTTTGGGTGTAAAGGAGTGAAGATGGAAAAAAATGTTAAATTACAAAGTTCTAGATCGTTTAAAAGTAAATACTCAAGGGCTCAATTTTTTATCGGACCAACGGTTCAGCCAAAACAGACGTTTAAACAATGAAATTTAAGGCAAAAATCGCAAAATTTTAACAATCGGGTGCTACCTAAGGGTAAAGGGGTGGAGATGAAAAATATGTTTAATTACAAAGTGTTTAGCTCGTTTAAAATAAAGGGCAATGTGTCCCCTCCATTTTCCAATCATACCCATGGTGGAGCCGCAAAAGACGTTTAAAAAAACCCCTGCATTCATAACTCGTCATTTTTTTTGGGGGGGGGGGGATTGAAAACGGGAAATGCCATTTTTCGGAATTTTGCTGTTGGTTTGGGACCTGGACCCCCAAAAAAATCATCATGCTAAATTTCATCTCCCTAGCCCATCTTGAAGTATGCTCATTCTCCAAAAGAGTTTTTTGGCCAAAAAAGCGTTAAAGAACCACTTTTTTTTATATTCCACCATAAATAATGTTGCGGGTAAACGATTCAAAGGTTACTATTTGGACTTTCTTTCAACGTTAGGAGCATTAAAAGTACATCTATATGTCCAAAAAGTAGTTTAAAAAAAAACACGTAAAAAATCAAGATATTTAAAATATTTTGGAAGTAAAGAACTTTGGGGGTGAAAGGGTAAGATTTTAGAAAACACGAAGAAGTGTCTTGTAGAAAATTTAATATGAACATTCTTTTAAATCGTTAGCTCTTACCATTTTTAAGTGTTAGCCGTTGAAAAAACACCTTTTTGGAGTTTACAAAACCCGCAATTTTGAATGTTTTTGGAGGGGTTAAGATAGGAAAGTGTATTTTCCTATTTTCGATCATCCTTGCATTCGAGTTTTCTGGGGGTTTGGGACCGAGACCTATATTCGTACCAAATTTCAAATGCCTAGCTCTTCTAGAAGTATGTTAGAATTTGTACACCCGATCAGTGAGTGAGTCAGTGAGTTACACATGCGGCTGTATATTTAATTAGAAAAGAGTGTTTAAAGAAAATACGTTTAGCTGAACGAGTTTGCGAACCAGCGTGATCGGACTATGGAAACGGGGTCTTATGGGGTAAAATTTTGTTTTCTTATTGTTGACCCTAAAATATAACATTTCCCAATTTCTCTTTAAACCATTTTGAACAACTTAAAAAAACAAATAATCTAGTTTCATGGAGTTTTTTTGTACGGTTATTGGTTACGATGAAAATTCTAAAATTGTAAATTTAAAATCCCCTTGTTATTTTTACGGACAACTGTTGTAGTTTGCTCTTTTATGTATTTAGATCAAACATGGCAAATTAATTTATTGTATACTAAGTTATTAATATTTTACTGAAAACACTTTATTTCCCTCCCTGTAGCAACAAACCTAGGTAACCGTTAAACTTACTGTTATTGAAATAGATTTAATTGAAAACCAAATAAGTCAAATGGAAATTTGTTTATTCTGCAGATTCGCTGAGGTGGGGGTATTAATAAATTAACCCTCTAGACTTTTATCATATCTACTAACCTAGTTAAACCTCACTAGGTGAGTAGCGGCGGCTGGAGGGGATTGCTGTAGGTCAGCTGATTCGATGTTATTGTCATCGTAAAATGCCTTCCTTCCGAGCATTCTGGCAACACCGTCCGGCCCTTTGCCAACATCACCACGTAAAAATGTCGTACCAACTGCGAGGTGGTTCTCAATGAAAATACTCTTTTGAATAAAACGGCTTTATAAACAGCAAATAGTTTGATCAAAGAAAACTGCAGCTTTATTTGGCCAGGTGAATCCACAGTAACAATGTATGGCAGCACGACTGGGCTAAACAACCTGCCAGGCAAGTGTTAAACATTATTAGAAATATTATTATGATTGAAAGGAGTGGGTCAATCATTTGATGTATTTAAAACGATTATTGGGGCTAGCTATAGAACGGAGTATTTTGATTACTGTACTGCTTTGGATTGATAGAAAGCAGGTATTAGATTGAATTTCTTACATAACATTTATGTAAATTATAAAATTGTACCATCCCGGGTCCTACAAGGGGTCCGAGTTAGGACAGGCCTACTCTAAACTTTAAAAGGTAGGCATGGACGGGTATATGACGGAATGGGCTCGCGGGGACTGGGCACAGGCCTTACCTTAGACAGGGACTAACGAGAAATTTCATTTCTCCTATTTAAGTGTGTAGCTTACTGATAAACGTTTCCTCCATGGTTTAAACATTTCAATTGTTATAATTATAGTTAATTATACTGTTATGCAAAAACGCATATTGCATTTCCATAAAAATGGTCACAGAAACTGTTTCATCAATCATTTTAGAGTTCGTTTTTGTTTTAAAAGGCCAATATTTTAAAAACTAATACTCGTAAATGTACGGAACCAAAACAACACGTAGGAAATTAGTAAAATATAACCGACTACACACTCTTTGTGTAACGTTTATAATTGGATTCGTAAAAATCAAACAAATCCGATTGAGATTAACTAATTAATTAATTTTCTCCAATTAGAGACGGAAAGAAATTACATTGAGTGACATTTTAAGTATTATAATATTTTAAAAATTAATTATTTGCTGAGTTTAAATTTAACAAAACTATAAATGTCCGACATTTCTGTGTTGTCTAATTTATATTTTACATCTTTATGGTCCAATAAATTGCAATCATCTTTTTCGTTGTTGTAGACAAACTTGAGGAATTTAAAAGTATTCTGTTAGCCGTTTCAGAAGCATGTCTTATTTTAGTTTTACATAGATTAGGGACGCTAATTATTGTACACATGTGCATTATGCATATAAGGGTAAGTTTACTTAAACTCCCTGTAGAATGGACCTTCTGGGAGTGAAGTACAAGCAATACCATTAAAATCCCATGTTCTTATTTGTATAAGACGAGATTCTCATTACTATTATGACTGGCAAAATCGTGGACAAATCTATCTAGCGTGCATCATGTGCCACGGTGAGGACTTTTTTGCCTTGTGCCCAAACGGAATGTGGCTGACAGATTCATTAATTTATACTAATTCAAGATTATTTCGAGATCATGTTTAGTATTCTTAAGTGTAATCTGCATGGTGACTTCGTGATAAAAACCGGCTTACCATAGCCGAAGAAACGTTGTAGGAAACTGGAAACTTTATTAGCAAACAGATATAGTTTATTCAGTAGCAGGAAAATCTATATTATAGCACTTATAACTTGGATACGATGTTGTATGGTATTTAGGTAACCGCAGTTGGAGTGCATAATATAGTACATAGCGCTTCAATTGAAAGCTCTGCAATGTCGGGAATCGTTCGAAATAATCGGATAGACCACGCGTGTGCCTTTTCAAGTATAATCTAACATGTATAATTAAACACCGATTGAATATTTGCATAAAATAGTTTAATAATACAACAAACCCTGACGTTACAACACTGCAGTATGTTTTGGTTGTGGAAAATAATTTTATCGACATACAGATATTAAAATGCGCATCTTCATTAGCTTCTAAGGTGATCATAATAAATATTGTTTTGTATCTTCCGTAACAAGTGCTTGTTAAACGAGTTTTAACCTAATTGGGAACCGTTTTATAAAATCATTAGCTTGTACAATTTTGATATCATTGGTATTTCGTGGATTAAATTGTATTGTAGATTAAGCTATTAGGATAGTAAACTCTGAGTACATATACCAATTTGAACCACATAGCCTACTCACTATTACTTCAAAGCTTTGGGAAAGCTCTATTATTCATTCTTAAAATTTAATTGCACTAGGCTTAGACCAGATTATGGATACGGCCTCTTAACTTTTTAATGGGTTACACAAAAAACTTAACTTTGCACACCTTTATATAGTATACAAGTGCACTTTTTGGTCAGCATATTAGTTTTTTCCAGGATCTCAAAATGTGGAAATTTGAGGGAAGTTTAAAAATGGTTACTGTGAAGCCTCGTTGAAGCCCCCTACCTCATTTTAAAGATCCAAAATGAGGAAAATAAGGAAAAAGCAGAGACCTGTATGTCAATTTCAGTACAAAATGGCCGTAATTTTCCATCATGCTGAGAGTACCCACGTGAATGTATTTTGATATATTTTCAAAACACAAATTTTTGTCATGTCGTACTACAATAAGATAGTTTTAACCTCTAGTTTCCCTTATAACCTTCTTTTAAGAAGAACTTTAAAATTAGGTGAATTCTGATGGAGTTTTACTTTAAAAATATCTAAGCTGCCCGGATAAAATCTTCATACAAAAAAGTACATTTTACTATATACTGGTATAAACAGTTTAAATTTCCTGTTGTGACCCTGGAAAGCTAAGAAGGAAGTACCCAAATACTTGAATATAGCCAAACTCTCTCAACGGTTTTGGATAGTATACTTAGGCATTTAATTATACCATTATTATACAATGTTGGCTATGGATTTTAATTTTAACACGGGTTTTGTATTTAGATCAGGTTTGCTTGCATGTAATAGCACATGATTTTAATACTGGTAACATGTTCCCACCATGTGATAATGAACTCGGTAGTTCAAAATCTTAATAATCTTAAGATCTGTTGATCGATGTACTTATACTGTTAACACGTACATTTTCATTCAAAATAACAAAAACTTTCAGCTAGAATTTAGAATTATGTACTAAACAACTTTAAGTTCATTAAGATCGAGTAATGAATTGCGGAGGAATCTAGATTTTTCGTTGTACAGGTCAAGAAAAATGAGGCCAAGCTGTAGGTAGGGTGTGCCTCATTTTGCGCTTAAAAATAGTTATTTTTCTGCTAATTATTATTCGATTTTTCTGAAATTAATTTTGTTCGGAAATAAATGCTAAATAAAAGTGTTCTTAGCATTTTAATCAGCCATTTGTTAGATGTGTTGGCACTAAGGTGCGCAGACGATGCCTGTGTCAAGCAGGGTATGAGACCAGCTTTGTTACTATGCCGGGGAGGTACCGTGTTGCAGGGTAGACCGCAACGTACCTCGGTCTAACTGCCAGCCCACACGCCAATCGCGCCCCGAGTCCGACTTTTTTTATCGATTTATGCAGATTTTTCGCGCCAACTCGTCATTCGCATGTGGAGAAAATTGTGTCTGGCTCCAGAGAGATTGATTGTAATAATTCACTGTTTGCTGTAACAAATCCGAAATATAGGTTATGTCCTCCATTCTAACCTGATATGCACGATATGTTCGATTTTTACTGAAACCACTTAAGTTTTCGTTTTTGTATACTAATTTTGGGTATTGAATAAGCTTTAGTATTTCACAGAACATCAACATAATTAAGATATAATCAATGATGTTGTTAAGTACATCGAAAGTGTATTAGCTTTTTTCACAACAATTGGTATTGAAAACACCTTATTGCTTTATTGATCAAAGGTGATCAATAGATATGATAAAAGAAAACAACGGTGTATATTCTCGTTAGCGATTATACCGACACTTGCCCACCCATGCGGTGGCATAGTCGAGCAATAATTTAAATTAGAGAAATTATAGTACAAAATTAAATATAAACTATAATATCCTTAGTTTTTTAGCAGTGATTTAAATTATTCTTCACTCGATAATATGAATACTACCTTGTGCAACTACAACTTATTCGTTGTAGGTTCAAAGATTGTCCTAGGAACAGATATAGCAACAAAGTTAGAACATAACTCAATTCGCAGTTCAAGTGGAAATACTCGTCTCAATTTAAGTACCATAATAAATCCAATAACGTTATATTTTAACCAGGAAAGTTTAAGTGCATGGCGAAAATGTATTATAGCGTTTATTTAGCTGGAAGTAGTCCACAAATATACCACTGTAATAACCATTTAAGCACTTAGTTAAACTTAAAATGAAATCCACATGGCGCTGAGTGTGATAATGTTTATTTAATTGTTCTAACAATTTCCAGATCTCATTATGACAATTAAGAGGCGTGTTGCTACAAATAAACTTGTACATCAATTGTTCCGCGAAATCTGTATTATGATATCTAATCAAAAATGATTATTTCAGTATTCAATTAACACGAGGATTCGGTTGAATCTAAATAGTAAGTATATATTTAGTATTAGCCTTCAAACGTGATGGCTTCGGTTAACGGGATCTATACATAATAGCCTACACGGTTATATATTGCAACTTTGTTTCCTATTTCTTCTAGATTCTTCTTTTTGTCTCCCATATTCACATCTTAAGACACTGGGTTCTAGCCCGGAACTGTTTTACATCTACATCAGGCTAGTACTTAGGCAATGCGGCATTTGCTCATGGATAAAAACCATTGCCAATTGGTGGAAATCGAACCCAAGACCTCAAGCTATTACCGTAGGTCTCAAGGTAAGACCTGGGCCGTGGCCGATTTACTTTTTCGTTATGAGGTCCCCAGAGGCCAAAAATACCATTCGTTTGCATTCAAATATATATATATCCGTTAGCGCGATAACTCGAGCAAAATAATCCGATTTCGATTAAATTTGGTGCAAAAGTATAAACCTACGTTTTTTAGGACGAGTTCACGATCCAGCATGATAGGACTATGGGAACAGGGGTTTAAAGGGATAAAAATGGTTGTTTTTTCCATTTCTGAACCTAAAAATATATAATTTTGCAAACCATTTTGTAGAGTTTAATAACAAATAATTTAGTATGTAGAAACATTGCTGTATGCCTGACGGTTACGGAGAAATTTCCTAAAATGTTAATGAGTAAATTAGTTCCAGAAATGCACGACAACAATGTTTAAGTAAAAACCAACATTCGAGAATTTCATTCAACATGCGATGTTATATAAAAGAATCACTCACCCAGAGAAGGTGACCAGGAGCTTCCTCAAATCATACGATAATGTCAGGAAACACCTGAAAAATTAGAAATAATTAACGCAATACAGTATGTCACAAGCATGCAATAACGATGTGAACGGAACGATTGAATTTTCTTTCATCGATAAGAGCATCGTACAAAAAAAGTTGACGAACATTTTACCAGGATAATTAGGCTAATTAATTATTAATTATAAATGAATTTAATATTAGCAGTGTCCCTAGACAAGAGCATGAGAGGAAAACTAGATTCACATAATTACGATACAAAACAAAGATCTATTCTATACTTATTTAATACGCAAGCAGGATTTTTGTGAGAATTACTCCTCCGAAACTACTGAACCGATTGACATGTTTTTGGTCTCATTGGAAAGAGCGTAACGTGAAGTTGTGCAGGAAACGTTCTTTTTAGGGAAATAATTAGAGAGTGAGGCCCTGGGGCCCTTTAATGTTTCGTATTTCTCCATAAGATTAACATGGGAAACAAAAATTGTAATGAAACTCCAGCTGTTGTCAGAAATTAAAAGTGAGAAGGAGAACAATCAGTTTGCTAATTTAACAGTTTGCTACAAACATTTACTGACTTGGTTGAAATGAAATGTTTATTATTTGAATTTGGGTAAATATTACAATGGAAAAAAGTGAGAGAGCCTGTATAAATTGATATCTTAAAAAGAAAACTGAATTAACACTGTGCTGCATTTCTTATTAATCATTGAAACAGTCCATTTGCAAACTATGGAAACATAGGAAAGTCATAGAACACCACCAAGGAGAAGAAATAGAAATATTTGAATTTATAATGTTATTATGGGTAACCTAATGCGGCTATGAGTAAGGCTATTTGTAGAAAACACTAAAAAACAAAATCAGCTTTAAAAAAAAAATGATAAGATATTTACAAGAAATTGTGATTATATCGATCTGTTATGTGCCTACATCATGAGTATTTCCAAAATCTTTGAGTTGAATCTTTTAAAGTCATCAGAAATTATGTTTGTTATTGGTTTTAAAATAACGCTTTTAATACTTAGCAATTGCTCGAATTAGAGCAACAGGGACACTAGTACTTATTTAATACGCAAGCAGGTTTTTTGTGACAATTACTCCTCCGAAACTACTGAACCGATTGACTTCTTCACATATGATTAACATGGGAAACACACATTGTTATGAAACTCCAGCTGTTGTCGGAAATTAAAAGAGAGAAAAGGAAAATATGTGAATTGTAAACAGTCAATAAGTTTGCTAATTTAACAGTTTGCTACAAACATTTACTGACTTGGTTGAAATGAAATATTTAGAGCCGATTTGCAAACTATGGAAACATAAAATAGTTATTTGTGCAACTAGTGAGAAAAGTGAGCAATTGACTCACTCGAGAGAAATCCTTACTCACGAGCCGTAGGCGAGTGAGGAATGGTTTCTCGAGTGAGGCAATTGTACTTTGAACTCGAGTTGCACATTATACTTTTCCTACAGTTACCATAAAACAAATAAATTTGTGAAGAAACATAACCTATTTTTACACAGAAGTGAACTTTTAATATAAGATTTAATGTGAAGTGACAATTACAACAGTACAACAGCTGACCAGCTGATTTACAGCCAGTGCTGCCAACGTATTTCGCGCGCATACGACGTTGCCTGCATGTTACGCGCTCACTATTTCGTGCCTTCACGTTGCAAATCTGGAGTGAGACAAAGTAATTAGTGTGAGACAATGTTAACATTGTCTCACTGATGAGCGAATTGGCCACTTTGCTTTCTCAAATCAGTGAGAGAACATGTACATTGTTAGGTAACTGTAGGAAAAAGTCATAGAACACCACCAAGGAGAAGAAATATAAATACTGTTGTTTTTTTTTTTTTTTAGAATTTATAATCGTTAATATGGACAACCTAATGCGGCTATGAGTAAGGCTATTTTTAGAAAACACTAAAAAACAAGATCAGCTTTTGAAAAATAATAAGATATTTACAAGAAATGTTGATTATATCGATCTGCTATGTACATCTGGAGTATTTTCATAATCTTTGAGTCAAATGTTTTAAAGTCACCAGAAATTATGACTGTTATTCGTTTTCAAATAACGTCTAGGTATTACAGCAATTGCGCGAATTCGAGCAAGAGGGACACTAGTTTAAGATAAAAGTACATACAGGTAATCATTGCAGCATCATCCAGCCCTTAGGGTAGCATCCGCCTAAAAGACAGTGCCCGAACCTAGAACCGTCTTGGTTGTCGCTCGAATCATATTCGTAATGCAATGTCTTTATTCAACTTAGTAGTAAACCGTCAAGATTTGAATGAAAAGTTGAAACTCTCATTTATGTTTTTTTATAAATCGCGCCAAACAACACAATTCTAAAGCAATTAAAATTATTCAAAGCATTCTTATGTTTTATGTAAAAATAGCTGGAAACGAACTCTCGAATTGTTGAAAGAATGGGGTTCAAGTGTAAAGCGTCGTGTGCTCATGTTAGCATACTCTGCATAGTTTATAAACCTGTACTGACCAGTGACCACTAGGTAGGGTCCCTCAGGTGTTGAGGTCACCAAGCCCGAGCTACAATCTCCATGGGACCAACAGATTGCTACTCTACGATTAATGGTAGCTTAATCAAACCATTATACATAGCGGAGATTATTTTTGATACCAGATATGTTACCTGTATGTATTTATCCCTAGTTGTGGATTAGTAAAACTATTTACTTTCAGAAACGAACAAAAGTTTCTAGATGACGTTGGAAAATTAAGCTTTCCAGTCATGCGAATGACTAAGCAACTTTTTTTTGTTGGAACAAATCTTCCAAAAAAAATCCAAGTCGATGATTTTGAATGCTATATTCAGGATTTACAAGGTAGTGTGAGAGTGACTGGAATCAAATTCATAGTTCTCAGGTTTTGAGGAATTAAAATAGAATTTATACCTACATGAGTGTTTCATCCAAGTCAATTGGTTGTGACCAAACGAATGGTTTCGTAAGCATATCCCGATTAAGATTATATTTTTTCTTGTGATATTTTAAAGGGTTTACGGCGTCTTTAACCTTGCATATAGATAGGTATATAAGATCCTGTGCGTGGATCGGTGAGGACCGGAACGGTACAAGAGAGAACTGTTCCGAAAAAGTGGCGAGCACCAGCGCGAACCAACGACACAACTAAAGATTTGTAACCCGTCTTGCTTCAAGTTACCGTAAGTCTCCATAATGACAAATGTGTAAAGCAACAACTATTTCAATCAGTTGATAAACCAGCCTATTCCGATAAGATAAAGATTGTACTTAATGGTTAAATGGTGTGAACCTCTAAAACTGTTGCCCCCCAAAAAAATCTTAAAGTTTGACCACTATTTTAATTTTCCTTATGAAGACAGACAAATTTTATTTTTCGTTAGTATTCTATGTTCTTTTGTTACAAAGATATTAAACAGGTTAAACGCCATGTGGTGTTCCCATGCTATATTTTGCGATAACAATCTAAGATTGTATAGCAGCGAACCGAAAAAAAATACTTATCAAACATATTTATACCTAGCGTTGGTTGAGGTGTGAAACTCTTTCGTTTTAAGAACGTCTTTACAAACTGAAAATTCCCTTAGAAGGAAACCAGGTTGTATACCACGTTATAAGCTGGCATAATACGATGGATAAGAGTTACTCGTAGTGTATATTGATTTCAAAACTTGTCATAAATATATTGTAGATGATTTTGTTGTACACTGCTTCATATCCAGGCTTATTAGTGTTAGCCTGGATATGAAGGAGAGTAAAACCTTCATATTTCGAAAAAGGATTTTAAGCTCTACTAAGCAGCGGAGTTCAAATTGAAAAAATGAGAATCTGTCTATACTGCACGGAATATTGAGATAACCGTTCCTACAAAGGGGATTAGGGACGTGAATAGTAGAATATATGAAATACACGAAATCCCTGTGGACCACCTATCGTGGTCTACAGGAACCTAGGTGGCAGTAGGAAATCCGTGTCGATTTCCTTGGCACTACGTGACTTCTCTGTTAATTGAGGTTGAAACGCATAACCATGCTTGAGATTGAGGATCACTCGTGGTTATAGAACTGTATTCTTAAGTTGTACGCATTAGAAAAACGAGTATTTGTCAGACTTAGTTCAGAAGCATGGAGGTTATTGCATCAACTTGACGAGTTCTAAAAGCTCACACTTCAGACCGGCAGACAAGAACAGGAGCACTCCTGAGATAATGGGGACATCCTGTCAACAGCTTCTCATGAATAAGGGGAACCTTTGAGGACGACAAAAGTGACTTTATTGATCAACTTTGCCCTCCGATCCATATTCTATATTCGGCCATGTGGTTGGTATCAAAGAGTATAAATAAACCTAACAGGATTTCCACAACCTACCTACAACGTAGTACGTGTGTCCGAAAGAAAATTCCAACAAGTTTACATCTATCCAATTGAAGTAAGGCGCCTTCCTGTTTATCTTAGCTTCCACTTTGACTTGCCAGCAACTGTTTTAAATACTTGGTTCGCCAGTTAAAGAGAATAAATTTCAAAATACAAATTTGACACTATAATTTGTGATAAACTGTATATCATTACTGATTTCTGCAACGAAAAACATTTCTAGTCAAAGTAGGAAAGGTCATGTCCTCTAAACCTTTATTGGCGATTGAATTTATTTCCTGGTGATCACCACTTCAAACTAACATATCTATTGTTTTGAGGTTGGAAGATATAGTTTTGAGTAGGCTAAGAGTCGTTAGCGTGGGTTTTCAATGTAAAATATTTTAGTGGCCTTTTAATATTAGCAGTGGCTGTTATATATAATGGCTATCCTACACAATCCCAGGTATTCTCATCTTGCACCTTACAAAAGTTGCCTGATTCTTTGTTCAGAGCTCTAATATGATTTTCATTTCAAACCCATGATATTGAATTATGGCAAAATCGATAAAACCGTAATTGCTGGACCTACAGCCATAGAAAATACTGCAAACAATACGCTAAGAGTATATTTCAAGCCAAATAGATAGAATATGTTATTAATTGATGTATCAATATATTAATACAATTTATTAACAATACGTTTTTATTTCATAAAAATATATACGCAGTTCAATGTAATAACATACGATATCAACAATAACGGTATAAAAATGTAAAAATAAATATCCATAAGTCTTAAATTGATCAGGAATAGCAAACAGGCCATCTATCCATCAATGATTCTACATTGTAAGGAATTTATTTGGTCAAAACAAAGCAGGTTAGATGTGCCAGACTGAATCTACTGGTGTTCTATCATGCGAGTACCCAGATATACCTTTTATCCAGATTTGTAACAGTAAAGGTTTACCACACCAGGTGTTTATAAACCTCATTGACAGAGCCAGAATCTGAGAAGTACATTACGTTTTAGATTAAGGATCCTTCGTGACTTACTATAGTTCTACGTGACCTCTCTTCCACTTGAGGTTTTCAATGCACAACCATGCTTAAGATCAATGATTGTTCTTGACTTACTACAATACTACGTGACCTCTATTATACTTAAGGCTGAACCACACAACCATGCTAAATTAAATAAATGGTCGTTCGTGGCTTATTACAATATTGGTGACCATGGTTATGCTTGATTATGCTGCTTATGCTGGTGATTATGGTTGAGGTTGAAACAAAACCATGCTGAAGATACACGAAAGTTCGTGACTTACTATAGTACTACGTGACCTCTGTCTTTTAAAGTTGATACACACAACCACACTTTAAATTGAGAATCGATTTCCTACGGCACTACGTGACTTCTCTGTTAATTGAGCTTGAAACGCATAACCATGCTTGAGATTGAGGATCGTTCGTGGTTATAGAACTGTATTGTTAAGTATTACATTACTTCCTAAACTTCCCAGCTCTTTATGGCTTACCTAATTGTTTCATAAGCTTAGGAGTCAATTAGCTGGGGAATTAAAGCGTGCGTTATGATTTAAATGAGTTCGCTGGTGACTTAGCAAAATATTACATGACTTTTGTACCTCCCGACTCACCCTAGTTAGTCAAAATTGTCGAGTTCACTCACCTTACTCATAAAGTCCTATTTCACCGTGAGCCTACTCCAACACTACTTTGTTTCAGACTGAGGATCTTATACGTGACCTCTTATACTACGTGACGCTATAACATTTGCCTCAACCCTCACTGGTACGTCATGTCAGAGTAAGGGTTTCTCGCATGACTTGCCATACCATTACGTTACCTCTTTACTCTACCTTAAACCATGTGCTACCTAAAACATCATATGGACGTCGTAGAGTGTTTCCCCACCTCACCTTACATAGGTGTTTGTATTTCATTAAAGAACTCTTCATTAGCTGCGCCGATAAGTTATTATAAACCAAAAACATGATAGATGATAGTTAACTTCATGTTGTTACTTGTCTCAGGATTTCTGTTTTTAGATTATAAAAGGTATAATGCTACCTGGATCTGCCAAAGTAATCCAAAGGCTGTCAGTCGACTACGCGTTTCGAAGCAATATTAGCTTCACCTTCAGGTCCTCAAGAACACATTTCACTCATCAGAGGTCGTCAAATAAATGTAAGTTTTACGAACATACATATACGGAGAATAGTAGGCCTACGAACCGCGTGCGCGCACTTAGACAGGACAGTCATGACAAACATGTCTAAGTGCACGCACGCGGTTCGTAGGCCTACTATTCTCCGTATATGTATGTTTGTAAAAATTATATTTATTTGACGACCTCTGATGAGTGAAATGTGTTCTTGAGGACCTGAAGGTGAAGCTAATATTGCTTCGAAACGCGTAGTCGACTGACAGCCTTTGGATTACTTTGGCAGATCCAGGTAACATTATACCTTTTATAATCATCAAGTTATATTGATAGGTATTTGCTTGATCGTTACATATACTGAATAGTTTTTAAGGAGATTGAAACATATTTTAAAAACAACAAATCTATTAAAGTGGTATTGATTTATTTGAAAATACTTTATAATGAGATACTAAACAGGGATTTACGTTCATCCTTGTTAAACAACCGCTTAAAAGGTCAAGGTTTACATTACACAGCTCTCCTAAATAAAGTTTGAGTCTTAAAAGATCATATAAAAAAAACTTAATCCGCACATAGTCATGAATGCCAGAATAACAACGCCAACTGGCTTAAGTTAATGTGACACAATTCGGTTGGTAACTAAAATTTACTTATCAACCTTTTATCGTACAAAACGTGTTTCCAGTCACTATGTATGCCTTAAATATGTGAATGATCAATATTTAGTGATGCAAGTGTTAGATTTGTTATAAAGAAAGGAGTTTAACTATTTAGGGTCATAATTAATAATAAAACTAGTAAATGTGACTATTTACGTATTTAGACCGGAACATCAATCAATTAGGGCGATAAAAAACAGATTGATGTTCAGTTTACGTACAGAAAGTATGAACACTGTGTAATAACAACATCCTACTGCTTTGTAAATTGCTGTTGAACCATACGCCACAGTGGGAAGTAAGTACAGAAGCAAAGTTTTAATTAAGGAAAGTTAAGTCACTCCCCATAATTTTCACCAACGTTGCTTTCAGAGCATAAGTCAGTAACTTTGAATTATTACCTGATAACTGAATTTGAATTCTGGCAGTAGTAGAATGGCTGCTGAAAGGACACATTATTAAGATGAGTTGAAACAGCAGAGAATCTGTGTTAGATTTCTCAACAGTTTCGGGAAATTGTGATAAAGCGCGCTGTGTATTGAAGGTGCATTCTGTATCCACCAATTAGGTATAAAATAAGCTTAAGTGGAATAACAATTGATTAACATACACTTGGATGTTTCGTAATTTGTTTATAATGTAATTACATCAAACATATGCATAATATTCCTCAAAATGTGCTTCAGTGAAACAACACTTGACGAAATATATTGTGAATAAATGTTTTCCTCATTCATAAGCACCTATAAGAGCTTGGTGTTATAGCATAGCTATTTTAAACCAACTTATGAACAAAACTATACAACTTCACCTCCAATTATCAACTAAACACAACAATGGCAATTTAAAACGAAGCATTTTCCTCATTAAATGTATTTCGGATCGTTGAAGAGGTTCTACGGAACTTTATATTAAGTTATAACATTCTGTTCGGACATTCAGTGGACGAGTGTTTATGAACAACCCAACAGTTTGAGAGCTACTATTTGTTTGTCAAAACATTTAACTACTTAGGGGAGAGATATTAATAGGCTAGAATATGTGATAACTTTGGATACATGAATATTCTAAATATATTCGGTTTCCATGTAGAAGTTGTATAGGTAACACCAAAAACGATGTTGTCAAACATTATACAAACTATTGTCATTACAAATAACTAATGGGTAAATGCTTAGTGTATGTTGTTTAAACTTATTTACATCATTGCATGGCCTATAAATCTTTTGATCACATATTCCGAAACAACAATTGGTGAAAGAAAGCAGGAAAAATATTAGTATGAGTGCCAATAAGGGTCCTTAGTTACATTTGTACCACATTGCTCCTCTTTAATTTCAAGTTATGTTTAATTGGATAAAGTATTGTAACTATAAATTACCTTTAAATGATTAACATTAATGAGGGTGACAGCCAAGAAATTAACCATAGTACTTCGATACGAAACAGCATAAACCGTTCAAGCAAAGCTGGCTAGATATTTTGATATGAAAATAGTAGAAAATGCCATAAAATACTATTGAAAAATTATAACACAAAATTGCACCACCAAAGATATGATTTTATGATCTTAGTTTTCTAAAAAGTTCTTGTTATATAAAAAATCACACACGTTTATATGACAATAACATATTACTGTATTCGGTATGGCATTTTAAGTTGGAAAATAACAAAAATATTACTACGTAAACAATCTCTTTAAATTCAGTTAAAATCAGAACCTACATTGCATCATAGTAAATGTAAATTCTTACAAAATACAGAAAAATGACATGTAATCTATAGAACAAGTATAACATTCATTTTTTATCAGCAAAATGTTGATTGTCCGATATCAATGGCATTCTAAAATAAAAAAGAGTTACAAACAGTCAAAGTGCTGCAAAATACCGACAGGTCAGAGGGACCAATTAGAGAAAGACCTGTGACTTCGATCGATGTTAAACCCCGCCTGCCATCGGATGCGATCTAATGATCTTATGGTGAACAGTTCTACAACAATGCTCTATTGCTTCCCATACAAAAACACTGTAGGATATCATACATTAGCTTTCTTTTGATAGACTACGGCCACCACTACTATACGGTATTATAATTATACATCTACACTGTCATCATTATTATGTTAAATGACTAGTTCCACCACAGTACTCTACTGCATTATATTCATCTACATTGTCTGTAGTACATCAGCTAACATTATTCTATCAATATACTAGTTCCACCAGAGTACTCTACTGCATCCTATACATCTACACTGTCTGTAGTACATCAGCCATCACTCTTCATATAATGGACTACATCCACCACAGTACTCTACTGCATTATATTCATCTACATTGTCTGTAGTACATCAGCTAACATTATTCTATCAATATACTAGTTCCACCAGAGTACTCTACTGCATCCTATACATCTACACTGTCTGTAGTACATCAGCCATCACTCTTCATATAATGGACTACATCCACCACAGTACTCTACTGCATTATATTCATCTACATTGTCTGTAGTACATCAGCTAACATTATTCTATCAATGGACTAGTTCCACCAGAATACTCTACTGCATCCTATACATCTACACTGTTTATAGTGCATCAGCCATCACTCTTCATATAATGGACTACTTCCACCACAGTACTCTACTGTATCCTACACATCTACACTGTCTATAGGACATCAGCCATTGTAGGGGGCTAGTTCCACTAGTGCTCTACTGCATACTATACGTAGGGTGGTCACCGAATACCTAGAAAACGTTCCGAGTTTTCCCTGCCACTAAACCTGGTGTTTTCGGTCGTTATCCCCGGTCTTTAGTGAATCGTTTCATGTCTAATGTTGAAGTCCGCTTACTTTACTAACATTTTAGTACATGTTATTAGATAAGAGTAATACGGCCTCCCAGGTAAAGTCACCACGGATATTCCGTCATTCTAAGTGTAAGCATTGATAAATCCTAGAATTTATCATAAATTGATTCTTAAATACCGTCAACAAAATCTGGCTCGAAGCAACAAAGTTATCTCAGTATAAATGGCTAAAGCGGGTGACGATCGCGACTTGGTGCAGAGCAGACGTTTTCTTCTGTTCAAGAAGGTCCATACTTTCTTGTTTTTTTTTAATGGTATTGGGCCTTCCCCCATGCCTCCCTCGCTACATCATCCCTCTCCCTCCCTACATTGTTATGGACGACCAAAGTCCGTATCCAAATCTGAGGGGATTGGTCAAAACAAATACAATACGACAACGTTCTTCTATTTAAAAAGAAAGTTATTAGTAGTGTCCAAAACAATAGTTGGCTTCACATTTAAGTGAAAACTTCAGTGCATTTAACAGGAAAATAATATATTATTATGTAGTGTTTTAATAGCATTTACTAAACTACTGTAACAATTTGGACAGAGAGGACTTTTTAAATGACTTTACTCGTTGAAACTTTAGTCATTAATGTATGTTTGTCACCCCTCCACAGGGACGGCTGATCACAGACCCCTATAATACTGCTCTGGGGGGTCATGCACCATTTCCAAATGCCTCGATGAAACTGTTTTTACATTTCCAATTCACTTCAACATTGATCCCTCATCATTTTTAATGCGATAAAAGTTTAAATTCACAGGATCAAAAGCAATTGATACCCTGAAAATTTAGTTAACTCTTTTAACTGCAACTACTCTTTAACTGCTGTTACTCTACTGTAACTACTGCTGTTATTACTCATTTTACTTTTTCACATAAACTCTTATTCTATTTATTTTAACTTGTCTTGATATTATTTAGCTAACTCTTTATTTTATATTTTTTAAGAACAAATCCCCTCGGAAGAACCTAAAATTTTCTTCAAAATGTATAAGTGATTGTTACACAGTGTTGGACAAAGATGTGTTTATGCACAAGGGACATTTTTGTTAACGGATGTTTATAAGCGAATTTCCCTGCAGGGAAGTAGCTATAGTGTAGGTGGCACGATAAGACCTGGACCCGGGACCAATTTACTTTTTTTCATTTTGATGTCCTAGTGAACACGATAACTTTGTTCCAATTTTCATGAAATTTGGTTTAAAGTTATAGGGTGCGATAAACTCGAATGAGTTAACGGACCAGCAAGATCGGGTCATAGAAAAGAGGTATTATGGGGTTTTTTAATGTTCAAAAAATTTATAATTTTTCAAATCTTTTACCTTAAAACATGGAAATGCTCAATTTTTATTACAGTCCTCGTGTAGAGCAACAAATAATGTTGTGTATAAAAGTATTGTTGTAAGTTTAAATGGTACGGAGAAAATTTCAACAAACAATACGTTTCCCATGTTATTCTTATGGAGGATGTTTATGGATGTATGTTGATCAAATTTGGTACAGTAAATGTATTTATTTTATCCTATATTAACGTTTGTTAAAAAAACATTTTTACCTTCCCCGTAGCAGCAAGCCCAAAGACTTATATCTAATGTTATTTAAATAAGGAATAAATTTGTCTTGTTTATGGCAATATTTTAGTATAAATCCTTTCAGGCAAATAGAAATTCGTTTAGTCAGTAGGTTTGCTGCGACTGGGTATTAAATAACTTTTTAATCAGCATATTACGTGTTATTACATTATACTATTATATTTCAATTTGAAATTTACTGTCTGAGTATTGTATTGTGACATACTAATGGCAGTTTAAATAAAATGCTAAGCCAAGTACTATTTAACGAAACTACATCTGAAGAATGGCATAGCATCATATGAACCTTAAATTTGGAGTTGTTGGTTCACCTAAGATTTCGGTTAGCTATGCGACGGGATTTCAGAACGTGTTGCTATTGGACAAATAATTGCATTTAACACATTCACTACCAGGTGACACAAGGCATACCATACAGAGGAGAGTGACGAACGGCAGACAACGGATTGAGTGTAAAGTATAACCAATGGTATAACATATTTTTACAAAGAACTGGTAAAAAAGCTGGGCAGTTGGAATTGCTCAGAGAAGTTACTTTTACCAACAAGCTCACCCTATATGGAAATTCTGTAGAGAAAACAGTCCAGACCTCAGAATATAATAATGTCCTTATTTAAGATCGCGGGCGGATATGTTAACTTAAGCTGTCATTTTAAATAGTTTATTATTTTTAGATTCTCTAAGTTCTAAGATTTAGACCTACAAACAGACAACAATCTCAAACTGAAACTGTTAAGTCGATAAGAGGACCGCCATACAACATTGAATTTGTGATTTTTTTGTGAATTTGACGTTTCGGTTGCTGCAACGTCTGGCCAACAACCTACACGGACATCTGGATCTGTTCAGAAAGAACAATGAATCAGCAAAACGAAACTTTTAAATTGCATTCCACACTGATTCAATTATATTGTTTTGTTGGTATTGTTCATGTTATGTATGCTCTCCTATTTTGTTATTCGTTTCTTTTTAGCGTACTGTACCGGCTCACCCCTTGCTTTACTGGATACGAACCACGTGCGGGCAGTTAGTCTATGTGGACGGGCAAATGCAAGGTTAAAAGAGGCCGCCAAACTCTTAAAAAATATTATGCTACATTCGGTCCATATGTATAATATATCTACTTTATTTATCTAAATACTTGTTATCCTGCAAACTGTTTATTTACGTATCCTCTATACATTATTTTAGATTATAGTAATTATTCATTGACTTTGAGCATAGTTATCCAACAAATAAAAGTCACATCGTTAATAGTTACGAAAATGTTGTATATAATCTCTTTTGTACGGCAAACTGTATAGAGCCTATATTAGGTGGTGAAAATATGAATTTGCTATTTTGGTGATAGTGAATAGGTTATGTAGTGAAGAAAATGTGTACATAATCTCTTTTGTACGGCAAACTGTATAGATCATATATAAGTTGGTGAAAATATGAATTTGCTATTTTGGTGATAGTGAATAGGTACATATTTCACCCCATAACCTCCATCATCACAGTTTAGTCCCTCATTACAATCTGTTGCGTGTGTGATGTTGACGCATAAAACTTGCTTGTCAATCACTACATACCACGAGCGCAACCAGGGAGGGGGGTAACTCAATCCAGTTCCGTAGTATCATAGATTAATGAGCCAAAGAAAGATATGAGTGACTACACTCGTTTTTGAGCACATAATTTTGGTTATTTGATGAGGGAGGACACTTCTTCTCTTTGCTGGGACCCCCCTCCCACCGACACCCATAAGTGGCCCCCTTGTAAAATCTTCTAACAGTGCCCTTGCAACGCAATGACATTACGCTGGTTTTTTCGTCTTTGTACTCCAATGTCTTCAATAGGCTAAGCCTGTGACTACATTTAAATAGTTATTGTGGATCTGTTAAACGTGTAAATGCGATAGTTCTTATGGTTTTTGTTCAAATGACATTCCTGAGAATTCTGGTCACAGTTGTTTTGGTTAGTTACGTTACTTAAACAGTATTAATTCGTGTTTAGATATAAACGTGGTTTATTATTAATTATCCTTTCATGGTCTATAACCGGTTGGGCAACACAGATTTACATCAATAATAACATTTCTTGGAATGAAAAATTCCAAACAAGCAGCAAACTTAAACCGTCAAAAGTAGCAAGGACAAAGTTTCCTTCAAAACAATGAATATTGAAAGTAAAATGTTTGAAAATCAGCAATAAGCTATAATAATTTTAAGAATGCATTATATCAAGCCATTCTAGAAAAAGTTATATGTTAGCCTATTTCCAATATCATGTTTGGGTTTTTACCAAAAAGTAAGTAGGCCTACCGGTTATTTGATTGAGATAGACTAAAACTAACTAAATATGTTCTTGATATTTTTGAATAACCTAACTTTATATAATTAAAACTAGGAAAGTATAAAGAAGGGAGGAATTCGAATAGGATTAGTAACCTAAAATTTATGCCAAGCAAAATAGGAGCTTAAAAATTAAACTAAACAATAAAATTATTGCACGACTAACCTTTGTTTGTATTTTATTAATACAACTCGTATTATTATGGGGAACAAATTAACACAAAATTCACCCATACTTCAAATAATCACCAAAGTGATATAACTTAATTAAGCTGCTGTCTCTATCTACACGGAGCGTACAGAGCCGACTGAGCGCTATAATGAATCATCTCAACAATGATGCACGTCATCACATGTAAGACAGCTGGCCGGAGTAAACGATCAGCTGACTGGCGTTTGGTTTATTACTATTCTCATATTGAGGTTGTAAACCAATCATGTTCGCTGTACACTACTTCAACATAATCAACTTGTATATTCAACATTTCCATACAAGGACTTATTAACATATTTGGGTTGGTATTTTGAGCAGGCATTTCCTCAGTAAGTTTTTTTTTACAATATTTTAGTGGCGTAGCAAACAAATTGACCTAATAGCGCCTATTTATAATTTTGTGAATCCATATTACCAACAATCTTTAAGTCAAATGTGCTTATTTTTTAACCCACAGATAACAAAGCAAGGACTTATTAACTTTGCTTTGCCTTAAATAAAATTAATATGTATATATATACCAATATACCTTCTGTACAGTTAATTTTAACCCTGATAATACTGGTACTTAAATACTACCGATTTCGCAGAGGATGCTTTGAATGGGAAAGTTTAATTTTTTTTTAATCATAAATATGGTATATACTTTTTAAAAGGAACCATTGCAATTTTAACCCAAATTCAATCCCTACATGGAGTAGCTTAATTTAATGTTTAAATCTCTAGAATTATGTATTATAATGTTTTATGAAGTAGTAGGTTTGTTTTAGAAACTGACGGTAATACTTCTAATTCCTAATGAAAAATGTTAGAAGTAATTTTTACCATTTATTTGTAATTTCTTATCTTTACTCTTTTTATTCGACCATACACAAATTTAAATAATAATCTACACGAATGTTGTATGGGTGTGAAACTCATATAATTCAGAATCTCTTATATGTGTAATTATAGGTTGAAATTTAAGTTACCAACTCACAGATTTGTAATTATAAAACTAGCCCACTTGAATCCCACGTGATCTACTACCTAATTCTTGCAATTTATTTCACCAAATCATATTATCTAAGACGTTGAATGGAGGCTACAATGAAAAACCTGCGTATGATATTTTTATTTGTTAGACAGGCAGACTGAAGATGGTTGAATAAGTAAAACAAATTTACTATTATATTTTTCAAATTGAAATATATTTATTTTAGATATTACAACAGCTCGGACTCGCCAAGATTACAAAACTTGTCGGTGAGGTCCAACTAACAAACAAAAGTTACAAACAAACTTTACAGTTTTTCCTTTTTTTTCAAGCAAATAATTTATGAAAATATTCTGGTTCTTAGACGGTTTATAGCAGCCACTCGAAATAGAGTATTTGGCAGCAAAACTACAATACTCTAAATGTAATAAAAATAATGAAATGGCTTTATAAATATTGGCGTTCTATTTAAACTGGTGTGTAAATGTCACTCTAAAATTAGATCAAATGGACTTTACCTAATCTACCAATGTGCATTGTCGTATAAAAAGTCCACTTAATCTAAAACTAAAATAGTTATCCTTTCCCAATATGAACTTTAAAAAGAAAAATATACTCCTGGTAGTAGCATTATTCTTATGGAGTACAATTAATATCTTGGCTGAACATATTTTGAAATAACCAGTGCAACCAATTAGTAAGGTGGCTAGGAAGTCTCTTCTTCAGGCCACCAACCGGAGCAAACGAAGTTGCTGTTAGAAATTAAGGGACTATATCGATTCCAATCTATGGGGCCTGGGTTACAAACTTTGTAACCAAGAAACTTGGAACCCGCGCTCCACCTTCCGTCATGAACGGGGCCACTATGGGGAGGGCAGTCGAGTCCCTTTTCCCGGCTCACACGTTGTGCATACTGCGGGCTTTCAGAGGGTGGACGACATCCCACTTTTCAGTCTTGAAGAGATGGAGGAGGCCTTCCTATCCTTGAAGAACAATAAGGCTCCTAGACTTAATGGGGTACCCGGCGAAGTCTTCAAGAAAGTTGTAACTACCAACCCCTTAATCCTTTTGAGAATGTACAACGCCTACCTGGTCGAAGGGGTTTTCCCCTCGTGCTGGAAAACAGCTAAGCTTGTGCTTGTTGGGAAGGGGAATGGAGACCCAGACCTGCCATCCTCTTGCAGACCTCTGTGTATGTTGGATATGGCTGGCAAAGTCCTCGAGAAGTGATCGGTTCCCGACTGAATTTAGCCTTAGTCGCTAAGGGGGAATTGTCCCCTCGTCAGTATGGATTCAGGAAAGGGGCGATCAACGTCGACGCTATTGAGGAGGTGAAGCAAGCCGTGATGAGAGCTGAGGATTTTAACCACTAAACTCGTAGGGTTGTTCTGCTCGTAACACTCGATGTGCGAAACGCATTTAATTCCGCAAGATGGTACGATATGCTGGACGCTCTGGAGAACATCTTCCAAGTTCCGGCATACCTCATGTACATCATAGAGGATTATCTCCGGTTCCGCCTCCTCATGTTTGACACTACGGAAGGGCCACGGACGACGAATCTCATTTCTTGTGTCACCCAAGGCTCCATACTCGGCACAGACCTCTGGAATGTCGCTTATGACAGCTTTCTGAGGTCTGAAATACCTGAGGAAACTGTTTTGGTTGGATACGCAGACGAGGTTGCAGCTTTGATAGCTGCACGTATCGCTTGGCTCGGCTAAAGCTGAACCGAGTTATACGTACAATCAACACATGGATGACAGACTTCGGTCTCTCGCGCGCTTTGAGCAAAACCAAGATCATGATTTTGACATATAATGGGTTGAAAGCGTTGTGCCGTTGAGGGTAGGAGAATTCCAAGCCGTTCGTACTGCCAAGTACATTGGGGTTATAATAGACAGAAAATTTAGCTGGCTGGATCAGATCTTCCGTACGGTGGACAAAGCCACTAGGGTGGTTTCCTCTCTTAGCCGGTTGATGGCCAATGTTGGAGGGCCTCGGTCTAGTCTTAGAAGGTTTTTGTCTTTGGTCCAGTTCGTACTCTTGTACCCTACTGTGCGGAGGTGTGGTCAGACGCTCTCAATAAGGAGGTATATAGGATGCGGCTCGCCTGAGTGCAGCGTCAGGCAGCACAAAGGGTAGTACAGTATCTGCCTACCGAACAGTGTCCGAACCGGCTGTCCTGGTGGTTGCTGGAGTCATCCCCGTCAAACTGTTGGCGGTGGAGAGGAAGCAATTTTATCAGCACCATGGGGAGGACGAGGCACGAACAGAGGAAAGAACCAAGGCCCCAATAGAAAAACAGGCCATGCTGAAGCGCGGGCAGCGCAACATTACGTCACAATGGTGGATAGTTGTACTAAAATCTTACCGATAAAATCAGACAAACAGCCATCTTATTTACCTAAAACATATGGGATATTTCAGTGAATCTATCGAAAAATCTATCCACTAGTGTGACGTCATGGCCCTGCAGCATGGCCTGTTTTTCACCCGCACTTACCAGCTGTGGCAGGAGGGCTGGGAACAGGAGACAAGGAGACGCTGGACCAGGCAACTGATACAGCAAGTCCAACTTTTAATGAGAGTGACACTTAAACAAGCAGCCGGAATCCCTGGTTAGGATTGAGGGGCAACCCTCCTTCCGAAGGGTCTGCTTCGGCAGCCGGCGAGCCTGATGACCTTAAGTCATCCGCCCATGATGTGCTAAAGGTTGATGCGTAAGCTTCGGCCTACATCATGGGGCCCGGGTATGTCCTAAAGGATAGGTACCGGGTATGCAGTCAGGGGGCTTCGGCTCTCATGACAACAATAATAATAATAATAAGTCCAACTTTAGGTTAATCGGCGGTGCGGTGAGGTGAATTTCTATCTCTCCTACCTGAATTTCTGACAGGTCACGACCTTTTCCGGTCGTACCTGTTCAGGATGTGCAAAGCCTGTCACACGTATGCAAATACTGCCTAGACATTCCCGATGACGCGGAACACACTTTTTTCCACTGCCAGCGTTGGGAAAGGCCCCACCTGGAGCATCTATGTGGAGGCTCATCATTTCTTAGGACTGCTGTTGGTGGACACGGTCATACCTATGATGACGGAGGGTGAGGACAATTGGACCTGTGTGTCACATTACATCCAGGGTATTCTCATAAATGCCAGAAACTGTGCGAGCCCTGATGGCTAAGGTTACATGTTGACTTGGCTTGAAGTAATGTGACAAACGATTCCAGGTCTGTGTCCAACATAGTAGAGAGGGTTTCTAGTGATTAGTCTGATAAATTCAGGAGCCTCACACTAAAGGCTGGCTACGTCTGTGCGTAAAAGCATTTTCCATCCTCTTCTTAAAAAATAGTAACGCTTATAGTAACAGTCGATTTTTTCAAAGATAGTTCTTACTAGAATAATTTTAATTTGGTTATGCTGTATTCTAATACATGCTCTATTAAACCCAAATTTAAAAAAAAATTCTAGTAAGAACTATCTTTGAAAAAATCTACTGTTATTATAAGAGTTTACTATTCTTAAAGGAGATAATTTTAATTTGGTTATGCTGTATCTAATACATGCTCTATTAAACCAAATTAAAATTATTCTACTAATAGAGAAACCATAGTCAAAATAAAGGGAAACAGTATATTGTTTATTTAATAGTTTGTGCACTAAAATACAATTTGACGATGTAAACACTGTTGATAAAAAGGTTATTTTTGATTGCTTAATTTTGAACAGTACCCAAAGTTCCGCTACTGAGTAAGCTTCCTGCAGAAACCAATACAGGAAAGCCCTGGAGCGATACTACGGTTCCGCCATAGATAACAGGTATTGTTTATGGTCCTATTATACAGCAACCTTGACAATACGAAAAATTTGAATGTTTACAATCTACATAAAGTGGTAGCAGCACTTAAAATTTAACATTAACGATAACAGTTCAATCAAATTGTATAAGAACATGTACTGTTCTTGTAGAACCTATGTTTGCATCAACGATAGTACTTCACATATTTTTAGAGATAACAATAGAATAGGTATTAATATCGGTGACGGTGGATTTTAATCTTGCCAATTAACTGCCAATTTAGATCTGATTGAACTATTGTTCTTAACTCGCATAATTATTCTAAGACTATCAATTTTTTTAATGCCATAATTTACTCAAATCGTATCAACCATCCGTTGTATACAAATGGAAACCCAGTTTGGCCCCAAAACTTGGTTGTATTTAGCCTTCCCACAGACAATTTTTCTTTTTATAAGAATGGTATTAATAATTTGTTTGGATCTTGAAGAGATATTGTTCAAATAAAGACAACAGAAACACTGAAAAACGCAAATTTTCCAAAAGTATAATTGTCTAAATGGTTAAATTTAGGCATTATATATGGAGTAAAAATAGAGACAGTCATTTAAAGGTGTTATTGGAAGTTGCATTTAGTAGCTTTACTCCATTGTATAGTGTGTATATTCTTACACAAGATTTGTTGTAATTGGACTCATATAAGTATGTATCATGGGAAAAGAGTTAGTATTTTCTAAACTAATCATAGATTCACTACCGTCCACCCTCAAATTGCATATATAACCCTTACATATACGGAATTAATCACAGCAGTGTATCTTTGATTTTGAGTACACATTTCAACATACAAAATTTTATAAGACATCAATTGTTGACAATCGAGGACGCGGTTTTTTGTTATCAAGTATTTATTCTCTCCACATATTTATAAATTATTTTCAACTTTTTGTGTGTTTAAAAATGCGTTATTAAAGAAAGGTGTTTTTATTTATAAATTATTTTCTAGTTTTTAGTATTTAATGTGTGAATATGTTATATGGCCATATGTTATATGGTGAATATGTGAATACATAACCAACACTTTTTTACCGTAATAAGATGTTTTATCTTGAATCATTGAATCCTAATCCAAACATGTGTTAATCAGTTCAAAATTGAAAACAAAAAGCTACTATTCTCATAATCATAAAACTTTAGAATCACTCGGGAACGGAACCTGTGCTAACCTCTGCTCTCTGAACAAACTGTCAAACTATTTACAGCTGACTTCAATTGATATATTTGACTATTTAAATTTTTCCAAAGTGTAAAAATTGAAACTTTGGAAGACCATGGGGTATAATATAAAATAGTTAGCTCGGTCACACATTTACCACGGCTCAATATTCTACACACAAAGATTAACATAAAATGCTTAAGATTTTGAATCAAACTACTCTTTCATCCAAACCACCACCCCCCTTTACCAGTGTCTACGATTCTATAAAATTGTATATCATTAAGTCAATAAGATAGTTAGCCAAATTAATTTTAAATTAAAAGAGATCCCCCAAAAAATTGTACACACTTCGCTCTCCCTACAAAATCAGTTAAAGGATGTTTTTAAGGTAAATGCGCTCGAGGAAGCTATTGAGAATTTAGAAAATCTTCATCTTTTACAAATGTATTGATAGAAGGCAATTTTTTTGATAGAAAATTCTATTTTGAGATTAATATAACCATAACGCTGTGTAAACACACGAAATTAATAAATTAATCTGGAGAAAGAGTTTGGTCTAGTAGCGTAGTTATTCTATGTTTCGAGAATAATTAGCATGCAAATGTTTAGTTTTATACCGGGTTTTAAGGCAACTTCAGTTAACTTTTTTATTTAGCTTTTAAGAAAGAAAAGTTATTTTAGGTTGTTACCTTTTTCATGTGGATAAACTCAAAACCTTTTAAAATCCTATCTTGTTGTCCCTTGAGCTCACCTAATTGAGTCTACTAGCAAATATTCAATTAAAACCTCGTCGTTTTCTGATACATTAGTACATGAGTAAATTAACAGTATTTGTCCTTATAGATATTATGTGTGTGGGGATATTAAGTTGTATGATAATATTTTATATGAGCTCCAAACGAGGGGGGTGAATTGGGTCTACTGTTCGTTGTGAAAGTGATTAAAATAACTTAATAATAAAATGTTCTGTGAATTACATGAGATAGAATTTTATTGTTTTCAATAGAAGATATTGTTAAACATTTCTAGGTACATTTTAACAACCTATTATCCGTACCTTACATTCAGTATTACATTTATTAACACTATACTGTTAGTGGGGTCGTATAGCTGCATATGATGGCAGAATATTTCAGTTCTGGCAGAGAGTCTGCAATTTTAGGTGGTGATAGTATACAAGTTTCCGAATCTAAAACCGCCCAGACCCCAATTTTTAAGGACCTCGGTCGTCCGTAATGACGTCATAAAAATGGCGGCCGTAAGAGGATGCTGGGTCCCCATGAATTGGCTATAATGACCGAATGCCTGAACCGATTTTCATGAAATTTGGCACACAAGTGCTTGAATACATTATCTCGGCCTGGGTTGAAAATGGTCAAGTTTCATCAAGTCATTTCAAAACGGCGGCTGTTCAAAACTAAAAAAATATGAGGAAAATAATTGTGAATTGTTTTATACAGGGTGAGTTTCAAATGAGTTTCCCCCTACTTTTTTATACATTTCTTAAGATATCAACTCCGAACCAGGTCAGATAATTGTAGAGTAGCAAGTACTTCATTTTGACTGGGTTTTATTTTATCCGTTTTTTTATCAAGCTTTCTAGATAAAATATAACAATTATTTTGATTTAAAATGTCAATATTTCAAAAACCAAATATGACAACTAAAAACGGAATGCGACATTGAATTCAACATAAAAAAAGTAGTTCACAATGATGGGTCACAACACCACCTTCATATTTAAAATAATTTATCACACTTCAAAATGGCGGATCCAAGATGGCGGCTGAAAAAAATACATCCGTCAAAACCGAGTGAAAATAGGTCAACAATGAATGGTGGTGTCCACTTATCTTTATCTAGCACTATTTTGAGATTATGGCCTTAGTTTGTAAATGCACAATGTTATAATGGACTAAAAATAAAGTTATAAAAAGTTCTCATAACTTTAGAATGGATCAACATTTTTTTAAACGGATTGCAGCATCGTATTCAGCGTAAAAGTCTTGTTTGAAACGGTGGGTCACAACCCTACCTTTACATTTGAAAAAAATGTAAAAAAACTTTTTATCCAAAATGGCGGATCAAAGATGGCGGCCAAAAATTTAAACCCAGTCAAAATGAAGTACTTGCTACACTAGAATGATCTGAAATGGTTTAAATTTGATATCTTAAGAAATGTATAAAAAAGTAGGGGGGAACTCATTTGAAACTCTCCCTGTATAAAACAATTCAGAATTATTTTCCTCATATTTTTTTTGTTTTGAACAGCCGCCATTTTGAAATGACTTGATGAAACTTGACCATTTTCAACCCAGGCTGAGATACTGTGTTCAAGCACTTGTGTGCCAAATTTCATGAAAATCGGTTCAGGCATTCGGTCGTTATAGCCAATTCATGGGGACCCAGCATCCTCTTACGGCCGCCATTTTGATGACGTCATTACGGATGACCCAGGTCCTTAAAAATTGGGGTCTGGGCGGTTTTAGGTTCAGAAACTTGTATACTATCACCACCTAAAATTGCAGCCTCTCTGCCAGAACTGAAATATTTTCCTGCTACCCAACCTGACTATGTAAGTTATGATTGATCGATGACCGCAGATTATCTTTTAGCGAATTTTACCATATGGAAGGAGGTATTACTGTATGTGTCACGGAAATACATGAACCAGGGACAAATGTTACTTTTTACACTATCCGTTCAAATTTGTAAAAATAAATTAACAAATATATATAAATTATGTGAACCAGCTAGATCGGGTATTGGAAACGGGGCTTTATAGAATTTAGAAATTGTTCAAAAATGGTTTATTTTTTATTGTTACCGTTGAAACATGGAAACGTAAAATGTTTGTTACAGCCATCGTGAAGAGCTAAAAAAAGGCTTTGTATACTGAAGCATTGTTTTACGATTAATAGTTACGGCGGAAATTCTATAAAACGAATATATATTTTGATTTTGTTAGAAATGTATTTTGTTTCATCCCAAATTATTAACGTTGTTATGAACACAACTTATAGCTTCCTAATAGCAGCAAACATAATATGTAATCGATAAACAGAATTTTATGTGAATGGAAAAAACATGTCCATTGAAATATTTTAGTAAAAATCCAATCAGACAAATTGAAATTGGCGTAATCTGCAGGTTAGCTGCCTCGGGGGTATTTTATCATCGATTAGATAATAAGCGTTCGATTTGAATTGAAAGTGTCTAGTATTTAGTCCATGGCTGATTTTAAACCATCTATAAATTTAATTATAAATAAACATCGCACCTGACCACCATTTCGCATAGATTTTTATCTGCATTGCTAAATATCAAATAAAAGATAACACAGAATCAATAATTGATGAATTATATGAAAACACCCCCAATGCAGATATACTGAGAGCCGAGAGAGTCATGATGTATGGTGTCTTGTGTATTTTCAAACCTCACATCATTAATGTATCTCAAAACGTTAGTCCCGGTCATATGATGATACATAGTTTCACAGCAGTTATATTCCGCAGTATCTGCTCCATAAACTCTATAAACATAGCTAGAGATATGAACTCTATATCCGAACTAGTTTTATAATGTAAATTTTGGGAGCGAGCTGGTCTAGTGGTTAGAGCGTGGGACTACGGTTCCTGGGGTCCCGGGTTCAAATCCCGCCAAATCCATCAATGGATTTTATCCAAGTGATAATGCCGTAACCCCTGTCTAGCCTGAAGTAATGTGAAAAACAATTCCGGGCTCGTGCCTAGCGTCATAGGACAAAAAATGATGTGAATTTAGGTTTAAGAGCATTTGAAACCCCGTTATTCGGGGAATAGTAAATATTCCTAAATTTTTTATTCAATTGCTTTCTTTACTTTTAGCTTTTTAATCTCTTTTTACATAACTGTGACAAATATGTGATTACAATGAATTTCCCATGATTTACATCCGGGTACGTTCCAATGAACACATATGTCTTTGGTCTTGATGAAAATATAAAATAGTATATTCAATTAACAAACAAACGAAATTTCACTGTTCAAAGTTACGTTTTTAACATTGCAGTAGTATTCAAAGTGTATGGACAGTGCTGCAAATTGACTAAAACGTCCCTTAGTGGTTGACAAATTGAACTCTTTTGGGTTTAACAAACTGCAAAGTTTTTGCTTCCGATAAAGCGATAAGGTACCTGTAAGTTCGATAAACCTTTAACAACCAGCTGAATCATTTTTGGACACCCTATATTACAGTTTAAATTTGAAAAGTAAATGTATCAATCTATACTACTATCGTTGATTAAATCATAGCAATTAAAACAACACATTGCATTTTCCACAAATGTTACCAAATGATTCATCCTGGAGCACTTGTTTCACTATGTTATTTATAATGGAAGAATATTAGGAAAATCGACTTAACAAATTCGGACTATATAGAAATTGTGCACAATGTGAAGTAATCCAAGAGAATGAAAATGTCAAACGTCTCCATAAATTCCGACTGTGCTTCGGCCGCCATCTAGGAAAATGGCGGCAAATTTTCACTTTTTTTAAATATTTCACTAACCATCGGTAATACCGAATTTTTGTAAATACAAATTAAAGAATACCAAAAATACAAATTTTTACATTGCAAGGTTTGCACTATATCGAACGGTTATTGAGATAAATCAAATTTGGTATTAAATTTAAAATCCCCATATTATTCTTATGGAGAAAAAGAAAATATTCGCAGTTTGCTTTTTTATGGATATATTTTCATAAAAATTGGAAAGTTTATTTATTTTATACTAAGCTATTAATATTTTACATAAATACCCAATTTATTACTCTCCCTATAGCAGCTAACATACGTGCTCGTTAAATTGAATCTTATTTAAATAGGGAATCAATCTTAATTTTTTAGGAAATATTTTTGTAAAAATCCAATCAGGCAAATGGAAATTCACTTTTTTTTCAAAAAAAAGAAGTTTTTTATTGATTTTATTATTTTCATGTTATGTCATGTTATTGCTGAGCACGATATGTCCATTTTGACTTATATAAAGCAAAAAAAGGACGTTAAAATTTATAAAAAATTAAATTGTCAAGATGGACGAAAAGATATCCATAAATAAGCAATCTGCAAAAATGTTCTTTTCCTCCATAACGAGGAGATTTTCAATTTAATAATAACTTAGATTTTTCTCAAACTAACTCTTTACTCACTACAAACTGTACTGACTCATTTTCCCGTTAGAGATAGAGCAAACCTTGTGGTATAAAAAAGATGCATTTTTAGGTGCTCTTGAACTTTACCTTTACCTTTACTTTTACCTTCGATGTCTTCTCCTCAATCTGGTGATTGGGGAATCGTCGTTGGGGACTTTTGTCTACAAATCATTCTTTATAAACAACAATCATTCTTTATAAACAATGGTTAGTAAAATATTGTCAAAAAAGTGAAAATTGGCCTCCACTTTCCAAGATTGAGGCTGAAGCATAGCTAGAATTTATGGGGACTTTTTTTTCTTTATTTGGCCTACTTTACAACTGTGCAAAGTTTCCACTTAGTCCGAATTTGTTAGATCGAACCGCATTTTATACCTAAAAATCATGGACTATTATGACCGATCGAACGTGTTTATTTGAGTATTTCACGTGAAATCCTCTATTAGGTAGGTTAGGAAGCCTTACATGACACCACTTTAGCGAGCTCTTAAAGATTATGCAACCGTATGAGTAAAATGTTTGAATGTTTTCTAACGCATTTTCGTGAAGGTATAGTTTAGTTTACTTCTTGAGCGGAGCAAGCGAGGTTCTTATACATCGATTCGTATATATTTCGTCACACGCAACCTCCTCCTGGGTGGATGAAACAATCGTTTTCAAATTTTGCATGCTGATAAAGACCGTATTGGTGAGTGCCAAATTCTATTTGACATTAAAAGATTCTGGCAGGACTCCGCCCCACGGGGTCTCAAAGTTTCATTGTAATCCTTATACTGAAGTAACAGATGCATAACATCTGCCACCAACTTAAATACAGTACATCAGAAAACAGCTGATAGTATTACTTTGACTGTTAATCATCTTGTAATGTATTTATATTATTTTAATGCGTGATCAAATTATTCGCTTCAGTTTAAACATGATTCATTTTATCGCCCACAAATAGTTAACTTTTACGTGTATTTGCAGCAGTATGCCATTGTTTTTTATCCTGTATACAGGGGGGTATTAAAGTCCGAAGACAGTTAAATATTAAAAAAAAAAAAAATGTATATAGAGCTACATTACTTGGTACAAAGTTACAGAACATAAAACTTTATCTTAACAATTATCCAGAGATCCAATAACTCTTCAGGGGGACAGCCCACAAGGATTCGGAAGAAAGTCTTAAATGGAAGCATAGGTCAATATGCATATCAAACTAAAAGTCTTTTTTATTAGAATACAATGCCGCAAACTGCACTTCAAAAGGTTAATCCTGCGCAAAATGGCAGCCAGTCAAAGATTTCTTGAATCTGCCTTTTTGAATCTTTGAACGACTGCCATTAATTACTCAGGCGTTCTTTTGAGCTTGAATTTACGGCATTGTAATCTACTAGTGAAGACCTTTAATTTGATGTGCATATCGACCTATGATTACGTTAACAATTTTCTTCCGATTCCTAGGGCTTTGCCCCCTTACTTACCTTATTTACCTGAGGGGTCAGCGTATAATAGCATTGCAAATTTAATGAATCTTTGAACAACTGTCATTCTTGGCTCGGTTGTCCGGTTGAGTTAAAATTTGCGGCATTATATTCTTCTAGTAAAGACCTTTAATTTGATGTACATGTCAACCTATGCTTCTTTTTGAGATTTCCTTCTGTCCCCATGATATGACAGAAAATTGATATTTCTTAAAAAAGTAGATTTTTAGGTGCGTTGTTGATGAACCAAATTTTATTGATTTATCTGTTGTCGTTGAGAAAATATTTTACTGTTTCGGTTTTTATTACCACCCTGTATATAGAAAATAATAAACATTAAAATGAATTTTGAGAGTTTAATTTCAAACTAACTAAACACAAACTATATTTTAAACTAAACTGTACGTGAAGCAGTCTACATAGAAAGCCTTTCAAAATAAATAAATAAATATATATTCATACTATTTATATATAAAATATATAATTATAATTTATATATAAAATAATCATAACTATACTTAAACTAAGCTTTTGGAAAAATAAAATATTTTCATAGTGTTTGTGATAGGTTAAATCTCTAACGATTACCATGTAAAATAAAGAACAGGTTTCACGATGATATTTTAATCACAACAAAATTCTTCAATGGTTCTTTTGAAAGTTCAACAATGAAATGAGTTTTTTTATGGGGGGTAGCCCGTAGCCCTGGGGGTAGCCCATATAGCTTCACTATCGTATATATTATCATAGTCAAAAAGAATTAAATATAGACTGTCGGCCGTGCTGTGGTTACCATAGTTACCATAGGTTCTGGCACACACCGCTGGGAACGCCGCGCAGTGTAGTTACGTAGCGCGTAGGCCGTAACTACATGGCGCTCCCAGTGGTGTGCGCCAGAACCTATGGTAACCGCAGCACAGCTGACGGTCTATATTTAATTATTTTTGTTTATAATATTATATACTGTATTTCATATCTTATCTGTTTATTATACAGTGTTATTGAAAAGTCTTGAAACGGTGTAGGCTAATATATTTTTTACCATTATAGATAAAGTAATAAAACATGGTAGCCTATACCAGTAATAACCATAAATGTCTACTCTTTGAAGATTATGTTACATTTTATCTCTTAAGATGGGTGGCCCACAAGTAGTGAGACAAAAATTCTTAAACAGCAGCATAGGTACAAGTTTGGTATCAAATTAAATGTCTTATTTATTCAAACACATTGCCGCAAACCTAAACTCAAACAGAGAACCGAGACAAAAATGGCAGCCGTTAAAATATTTCTTGAATCAGCCATTTTGAATCTTTCATCGGCTGCCATTTATAACCCAGCTGTTATTTTGAGCTCAAATTTGTGGTATTTTACTGTACTAATAAAGATCTTTATTGTGATGATATTGATATCGACCTATGCTAGCTTATGTTTATGATTTCTTCCGACTTCTAGTGGTCGCTCCTCAGTATTATATTAAATAACTTCTTGATCAGCATTGTACGTGTTATTGAATTTACGGAGAGTAAATAAAAAAAGCGTCTTATAACACTTAAAAGATATATTTACGCTTATACTGTTATGGAGAGTAACAGTATAAGCGTAAAAATATCTTTTCAGTGTTATAAGACGTTTCTTGTATTTACTTTCAGTACTAAAGGGTGCGCAAAAAAAACACCTGACGGTTTCTGTTTTGTAATAAGTCAGCTGTTATACTAGCTAGAGACCTCATTGTTGAACGATTGCTTATGTTATGCCATTTTTAGGTTATGTTTGGTAAAACATCACTTCGTCGAAAGAAAGTTACTGTCTAGTGTGGTGTGGTACTGTTTGGAGTCATCGGACCATATGTTTTTGAGGACGAAAGTGGGACCCCCCTGTCACTGTAAACTCGGAACGCTATGTGGAAATACTGAGGGGGTTTTTGGTTCCACAACTGCAAATGTTAGGAGGAATAGACATGACCAACACATGGGTTCAACAGGACGGCGCAACATGTCACACAGCCAATTATTCAATGACAGTTTTGCGTGAACTCTTTCCCAGTAAAGTGATCCCCAGACTTAATTTCGTGTGACTGTTGGCTATGGGGATAGTTAAAAAGCAAAGTGTTTGTTTCGAAATTTCGAACCATCCCTGATCTCAAGCAGTGTATCCGAGAAGAGATTGCTTCTATTCATCAGGGGAAGGTGACTGCAAATATGAAAAAAATGGGAAGCCCGCGTTTAGGAGAAGGTCATCACCTAAGTGATATCATTTTTCATAAATGAAAATGGCATAGTAGTGTGTACAATATAATATTATTTAATACATAAAATTGTATTTTGTTCTTGAGTTATTTAGTATTAAAACCGTCAGGTTATTTTGGCGCACTCTGCATATTTCAAATTAAAGAAATCTTTGAACAGCTGTCATTCTTGACTCCATTATTGAGTTCAGGGTTGCGGCATTGTGTTTTGCTAACGGAGAGCTTCAATTTGATACCAAACTCTCGACATATGCTGCTATAGATTTCGTCTGACTCCTCGTGAGCCGCCCCTAAGGGGAAAAATTAATAATAGCTTAAAAGAGCAGAAATTTATGGCTTTAATTGACTTACCAAGTTTCCATTCCTTTATCTATACTCGTAGTATAAAATATATTACACCGTTCCGGGTCTTTCCAATCACACTGTATACTATATACTTATTGTAATATCATCGGGGTATTATATGCCTGATTAATATGGATAGCATAGTAAAATACTTTTTCTGAATATATAATTTTAAAATAGGGATCTAGAATATAATATATGTATTACTTGTTAAATTGTTTTTAATATGTCACAATAGTCATTAACGTCCCTACGGCATATAGAATAGTGTTGTATTCTTTTTGAAACCTCAAAAATCTTACATGTGTAATTTTAAAAGTTAGACCTCCCAGTTTTGAAAATTGACCTACGTAAGTTAACATTGTGAGATATGGAGTTCTGTAATTTATCTGATAATTTTACGCAATGAATAAAATCGGCATCTACGGGATTCAACAAAATGTATGAATTTAACCAAACAAAACTTTATAAGTAAAAAATATAAACCCAAAGAAAATATAAAAATAAAAAATATGTAAAACAGGTTGCTACATAGTGGCGTCCATACATTATCTCGCCAAAAGATGTAGCTACCAGATATGGTGCCATACTCCTACACTGGGACTTTGAAATAATTAAAAAGATTTCCTCTCTTAAATCTGTAGAAAAGCATATGCTATGCTTTTTTAAGACGTCGCGAAATAAATATGCTATATATTTATATGTGTAAAAGGTCTTACTGCATATAGTTCATCGGAAGTTTAGAGGACATCATTTAAAATATTTTCGACGACTGATAGATTAGTTTGTATTCGAAAATGTCGGTAATGTCACTACTGAGCTTTTGAGGGACATTTGGCAAGATCCAATAGCGTACACTTTGCCATATAACAACATTCACTAAAATAGGTAAATTACAGTATAGTTACATTTTAAATCTGAAATCTGTTTATAATCGTTACAGACAAAAAATGTAGTTGTCCAATGTAATAATTTGTATTAATACAAACACTAATTATTATGTTATTCTTTGAGGTTCAGGCGATACCAATAGAATGTACATTGTAAATTTAAATAAATGTTTGTTCAAATAAATATTTGAATGTAAATCAAAAGTGATTGGTCTAGTTCACTTTATGTAGGTTGTGTGTGAAGAGATGATACAAAATCGGTTTTTGATGTTGTGAAGTTGTAATTTTATCATATATTTCAGTTGTACGGTTAAAAAACTACAATCAGAAAAAGGTAGTTTGATACTGAAAATATTGAAGAAAAAGACAGTATATTTTAACGTTTACTGTAGTTTGTAAAAAAAAGTAATTAAAAAAATAATCTTTATATAATTGTAGCACTGATTAATTAAAATATAATGAACTATAATCATTGAAAAAGTATTTAGAAGAAAGTAACCTTTGTCTCTCATTAATAAATTATTTAAATAAATATTGGATCGAACTGAAGGATAACTGGCAAACCAACCTAGGTAGGTATACCATCAATTCCAACAGGATTTCAAATTTTCATGAATACAACCTGTTATGTTTCAATGCTTTTTACTTTTTAATGTAACAATAGACTAAATTGAACTATTTAAATATATTTTACCTAGCTTTGCCCCACTTGAACTTGGATTCCAGAGTGTTCTTAACCCATGCTCCTCCATATAAACGGTTCGCTGACATTTCTTGCATTTAAAATAATTTTAATTTTTAGGTAATACAACTTTACTTTAGGCATGGGATAATTTTACATTTCCTTTGTATGAAGCTTAATCGACCAATTATTTTTATGCGTTAGTCTAGGTCGCATGTGGGTTTCACCGTTATATTGATCTTATCAATTCCTTTTACCGTAAAATGCGTGCGTATTTTTGTTTAAAAATAGGCCTAAATTAAATAATGATGAGTTTTTGTTTTGTTTATCTGTTTACAATAAGATAAAGGGAAAATAACGTATTATAATTATTCCTCGTAAATTAGCTTTACTTAAGTATAATTTGTAAGATAATCCGGTTATTGTTTTGTAGTCACACCATAAATTATTGCATTTACTAAAGTATCAATGCAAAGTTAACCTATCCGACCTACAACGACATCGCGTACATCTGCCTTTGTTGTGATTACTGTTCCTTCAACCATTTCTTATTCAAAGGCTAAGTTGAGGGGGGAAAACGGCAACTAAAAATAAACACTAACTGAACTCTGTCGTTTGAAAAGAGTTGACTGGCTTTGCATTAGGGTAATCAGTCAACGTCTAAAAACGAACAACAGCAAATTAAAATAAATACAAAAAATATACTACAACAAAAAAAGTGATGCAACGGATGTTAACACAGTTCTGTGACGGTATTCTTTAGTTTTTTAAGACTTATTTGCCTTAAAGTTTATTACTTAGTGTTGATTTTTTAGCTTAATACAAACAGAAATGTCTAACAATTATTTAAACGCGTTTTATCTTTTTTCGTGACCAGAATACCAGAAAACTACTTGAAATCATCTCAATAATAAATGCGTTAGTAAAAAAAACAAGAAACAATACCAAATGGGTGGTTCTTGATAAACTATTTTTCTTTTATGACAGATAAATAAAATACAGAAAATTTACTTGGAAACTTACGAGGTCGAAGCGGAGGTTGATGATTGGTTAACTTTAAATGTCAGTTCAGTAAGTGAAAGAAGTCGAATATCTCACCATCACTTGACACACACACATTCACTCACTGAAAGTCCGTGTTAGCGCGGGTTTACTAGCTTACTCCGTGGACTGGCCGCCACTGCCACCACTGCCGCCACTCACTGCGCTATCACTGCTGCCAACCCCCACACCCACTCTACCCTCCCCAATATTCCCTAAGATTCCCTTTTTCCGTTGATTGCTTTCCCTACGATTCCCTTATTCCTTTGATTGGCCACCACTGCACTATCCCCCACAACCCCCAACAGAAAAATACATTTATAAAGTGAACTCAACATTATTTTTGTAGAAATACGTCTGTATAATCACTCGAATTGTCGGTATGTTCTATTTGTCATAGGTTTGCTGTAAAATAGAATGAAGTACTATAATATATAATTTAAATTAATTAAGGTAGCATTTTAAATAAGTATTGAACTTATTGTAGCTTATATACATAATTTCAGAATTGTTTATTTGTGAAAAGAAGTAAACAAACTGTCAGAGGGATTATTGCTTCGCTTAAAAGGACTAGAAACACCTCTTTCAGATGTATAGATACCCCATGTTTGGAATAATGTCATTGTGCCAAGTCCATCTATATATATATGTAATCTACTAAAAAGATTTCATTTTCTGAGGCAATGTGCCAAGAGTTAACAATGCCCCCGTCAACTATGGATTTCCGTACACTTAAAACGATTTTTTATAACTCACTCAAGAAAAAACAGAAAATAAAAAAATGGCAAATTGATTAGGATCTCTCTTACCTATCTGAATGTAAAATGAGTTTTCCTCTCTAAAGTTTCAACTACTCGAGCCAGCAATTGGTCGTTGTTTACATGGCTTGTATTTACTGCAGTGATTGCTGTTTTATCACTGATTACTGTTGATTTCTCTTCAACTCTACAAACTGATAAACGTAATTTGTAGGAAGATACGTTTACTAAAACTCATTTACGTTGTGTTTGAAATGAATTTTACCCTTTGTCAACTACCCTTATATAAATAGGGATGCTTTATGTGTTTTACGGATGGTTACCGTGCTTACTGACTATCGGCATAAAAATCGACAAAGAATAAAATACAATCAAGAGCATAAAATGAACGTAAGTTTATTAAAATTTCGCTCTTGAAATGAAATATGTGGATGTACTTTGACTAAACTCGGTATTCAACGAAGCTCTAATTTTTTAATGAATTTCAAAACCAACAAACAAATAATATGAGCCGTAGGCATATTTCACTATACAATATTGCCATAAAACCAAATGTCAGCACAACCCAATAAGGCTTTGTAAAAGGGAGGCTTTGTAAAAAAGGTAAACTAATATTTAAATACAAAGCATCGATTTTTAGGTGTTAATTGGTAGAACCCAACGGTAACAAACTCCAAGGGGAACTGGAAATTGCAACCGTTTTAATATATTGCTTTATTAATAATCAGTTTATAAAAAAGATAGTAGTTAAAACTTTTGGCACCATGCTCTACCGGTTTTGACCACTAGATTTATTTGCATTTCTAGAGCAACTATGGGAGATGTATTTCCCCGTCTAAACGTTTGCAGGACCACAACTCAAAGAAAGAAGTAAAGCACTGAAATAATTATTACAGCTATATGTTCGATATAGTTAGAGAAATTTTGAACCTATTAAACCTACAGCACAGAAATTAGCTAGATATCAGCGCCTCATAGCAACTACTCAAGTAGTTTTCAACCCTGAATAAACCATATCAACCATGAGATAGAAAATGTCATAGATAAATAAACGCTATTCATATGCATTTAAAAGGTCTTCCACTTTTCTGGCACAGTATAAATGTTAAATCTGCGGACAAAAGTGACAACCACGGGCTAGGAATTCATTGAGGCGCGGCGTGGAAAGTTTATGGGAACACAAAACATCAACCAGAGAAAAGATATTGCAAACTCAAATGTTCAGCTCAAGTTGTAAAAATATTTTACATTCACATCTCAACAGCCTCCCAGTATTATTCCTTTCTGTGTATCTTGAGTTGAGAATGGAAAACTAAACTGAAATGTTTGTCAAGTACAGTATTGAGATAGGTTTTCTAGTCATAATATTCATAAAATTGTAATTGTTGGAATTCTAACATTTTTTTTTTTATCATTTTAAGAAAATACTTTCGTAATACTATGTCAGTAATTTATTTTTACATTTATTTTGTTCATTTATACTTCATGACTAAATATGTAAATGTAGTAAACTACATAAGTAAATGATTTGTTTCATAAGTTCATAGTTTAACATATCAAATGTTCATGTCATTCTATTTTCCAATTAAGATTGTATATATATTTTTGGGTCTTTCTTAAATAAATCACATTCTATATCTCATTTAAACATATATATGTACCTTGCGATTATCCGTGAATATGTTGTGTTTCATCCGTATCAAATGGGATATACATTAAATTGACCTATAATTCGAGACTGAACGCGTACAACTTATACTTTACGAAAAACCTGTTCATATCTAAATAATTCATATTGATTTGAATTACATAATAAAACATGTGTATCAACCCGTAGATTGGGGTGAAACATAATCAAACTGTAAAATTGTTACCGTGACATGCATCCAATCTATATATGATTTACACAGTGAAACAAGATTATTAACAAGATTAGGTACAAAGCCTAACCATACAATAACAAGATGGGTACAAAGCTTAACCATACAATAACAGGATGAGGTTCAAAGCCTAACCATACAATAACAAGATGAGGTACAAAGCCTAACAATACAATAACAAGATAAGGTACAAAGCCTAACAATACAATAACAAGATGGGTACAAAGCTTAACAATAAAATAACAAGATGAGGTACAAAGCCTAACAATACAATAACAAGATGGGTACAAAGCTTAACCATACAATAACAAGATGAGGTACAAAGCTTAACAATACAATAACAGGATGAGGTTCAAAGCCTAACTATACAATAACAGGATGAGGTTCAAAGCCTAACAATACAATAACAAGATGGGTACAAAGCTTAACCATACAATAACAGGATGATGTTCAAAGCCTAACCATACAATAACAAGATGAGGTACAAAGCCTAACAATACAATAACAAGATGGGTACAAAGCCTAACCATACAATAACAGGATGAGGTTCAAAGCCTAACCATACAATAACAAGATGAGGTACAAAGCTTAACCATAAAAATAACAAGATGAGGTACAAAGCCTAACCATACAATAACAAGATGGGTACAAAGCCTAACCATACAATAACAAGATGAGGTACAAAGCTTAACCATAAAAATAACAAGATGAGGTACAAAGCTTAACCATGAAAATAACAAGATGAGGTACAAAGCTTAACCATACAATAACAAGATGGGGTACAAAGCCTAGCAATACAAAAACAAGATGAATCACGAAGCCTAATCATACAATGTGTTTTCGTCACGAAGAAATCCCACTAATCGCATTTTCTGTTTGAAAAATTGCCTACAAATAACAATTAAATATCTGTGTTTACCTCAAAGAATGTTTTAACTTCCAATTATGAGATCTACTGAAATTTTATTTACATTTTGGTTTGTGAATAAATTGTAATAATGTTTAATCTTACAGCTATTAAGTAATATCAATGCTTATTAAGTATTTAACAGTAGCTGCAAAACCCGACGATGACCGGGGCAAAATACAATGCACAATAATGGTTGAAAAAGGCACTCAAAATCTACAACTATACCAACGTAAAATTTCTTTAAAAATGTTTTGGGTCTGGTGTTTCTCCCTTAACATAAGTTTGCCTTGGTAAAAAACCATTTCAGTACTTTAAAAGAATCAATATTTTAGTACTTGTTGATCAAGTCTTTCCATTTCCTTGTTTAAGACGAATATGTACATAAAATTCAGTAGGTGTACACATATGAACATTCATTATATGTATATTATTCATGATATATGCATATTATATATAACGAAAATCGACATATAATGAATATAGGGCTGAAAAAAGAGTGCTGCATTCTGTTGTCAAACATTGTAACTTTTTAATGCTATTTAACATCATAGAACCCAACTTATTTATTTAATTAATTAACAGCTGACGATATTCTTCGATTCCTTTAAAATATAAATGGCATAAGGCAAACATGGGAATCTCAAAGCCACTAGGACGGGGCCCAAAAGGATTTTTGAGATAGGTATCAGCTTATTTGTTAATGGAGAATATGAGCTATCAGCATGCCAAATTTCAGCCTAATCCGACCAGTAGTTAATGCGTGATTGATCCCAAAACAAATTATTAATAAAAACAAAATGGCAGTTAAAAATTACTTTTAATAACCATTGTCTTAACTTACAAACAAACAAACCTTCAGCTTTATAATATTATTAGTATGATGAATACAATAAATAAACAAATACATAAGTGTTGCATATAATCTTTATGGAAGAATACAATACCACCCTTTCTTTTAAAACTGATGCCAATACATATTTGTACCGTTTACAGTGCCTGCAAGAGCATAGGGTAGTCGATGTAAATGTGAACAATATAGAATTAGCGGCCGTATTGTCTACTGGATTATGAAGGAACAGGGTTCATAACCCATTTAATTAATGTCGCCTGCTTCGATAAGGAATAATTTATGTTATAAAATACAAACAATAGGATTACTTTTACTAACAAGGTTATTTCCTAATACTGTAGGCTAGTCAATTATAGGTTACATGAATTATTTAAGCTATTAGATTATATACAACTGAGTTTAATAGGGTTTTAAGATGAACTTGTTTTAGTTTAATGTTCACGTAAGATATCAGTAAGTTCTACAAAGGTTCTACGCTTTGGATCATTTATGGAAGTATTATTCCAGTAAATGCAATAGTAATGCCATGCTTCCTTCTGATTCGCTCAATGTACTAATGAGAATAATGATGATTGGTGTGACTGGTCGAAGTGGATAACCATTGCTACTTCCTTTATATAATATTTAGTAACTCTTAATTATTCATTGCATAAATACAGATACATTGGTAAAAGATTATAGGCGTATTTTATTATACTAAAGCTACAGCACCAACACGCAAAATGCTATTCAGTAATTAGTACATAGTAGAATCATTTAAAAATATTATAATTTTATCTAAACTTACAATTCCACTCTTCCACTCTATTTGGCATAGTTAGTCACTTAGGATATGTACAATTTTCCTCCCTTTTCATCGCAGTTAATTTAATGATGTGTAATTAAAATGTTTATGAGAGAATCGCTATAAATTAGTTTCTATGAAATTTTGATCGAAGTACCACGTCGTGTTGAATTTTTAGAATGCACCTTTATTACCAAAGAGCAATGACTTGAACTTGAAATGTTTTAACGCTTTTACAACAAGACCAACGACCGACGTGTTCGTCATCGTTTGCATTACAGAGCTTGTCCTCAAACCATCACACTTTGATCGTTGAAAGGGCTGACCAGGCAAGATAGTTTTCAGAATATATCCACATGTAGTACAAATTAAAGTAACTTTTTTAACGTTCAAAAAACTCTTATTTTGTAATTCATTAACAAGTTGTATGGTTATTAATCAAATGTTAAACTCAGGACTTTTTACCCTCTAAAATGTCACGGACAGAAATATGCAGGTTAAACATAGTATTTTGTAACGTTTTCATATTTAACAGATGACCATCATCCTACCCTTGATCCATCCTCTTTTTATTTGTCAAAAAATTCGGCCGGAAAAATATCAACCAAAAATTAGAATACGTATTTGAACACATTATCGGCCATGTACCTATCCAATTTGTACGATTATTGATTTAATTGATAATCTTTATTCGATAGAACACTCAATATGGATTTGCTGGCACTATTGTTGTTTGTTCATTATTTGATTATTCGTCTGATTAGAATAGAACCACATGCATCAGATTAACCTCTATCGTCTGTGATAAAAATCTTCGTAGACATTCCTAAAATCCTTCAATTTCTCTACAAGCAGCTATTTCGTACATATATTTATACACCTCTATGTTGTAAATTTAGTTGTTTAGTTGTTGTTGCCCATTCATGAATAAACTCGTACATAAAGCAGGTAGGATTATCGCTACAAAATTTTCAACAGTGGAAGGAAACTAATATGAGCTACCGCGTGCTGCGCGTGCATTTCTGTAAGAGTTGCGCCTTCACAGCGACGGAGGCAATATAAGTGGTGTATCCATATTGTCTAGATGCACGCGGCAGGTTAACTTTGTGTACCTGATACAATGAGCGTTCATAAAACAGTGCAAGAAAATGTAGTGGCAGTGATGCATTGTAGGTTATCTTGCTCAAAATATTTCTACGATCACTTATAGTCTAAATATATAAAAGGCAAAGCCCTCACTGACTCACTGACTGACTCACTCACTCACTCACTAACTCATCACTAATTTTCCCACTTCCCATTTACCTTGGAGGCTGAAATTCGGTACACCGATTCTTTGGGCATTAAATAGGAAAACTAATCAGTTTTTATTCTGATCGGGTTTTCGGGCTCCGCCCCAGTGGCTCTGGAGTTTCCCAGGTTAACCTTATGATTTTTCATATTTAAAAAGAATTTCTTAACAGCTGTTTCCATTAAACAAGTTGGTTCTGTTCTTATTACCTTATTACCTTATTACCATGTCTTCATCTTTTACCCAATAAGGGATTGATGGCGTCAGAATTTCAATATACAAAAATACATTTTAAAACAACTGAATTCGAGTAGATACAAACATAAATATTTACAAAAACTTTGGCATGTGGATATGCGGTTTAGTCAGACAATTCAGGAAAACTATCCTCAAAAAAATCCTTTAGTGAGTAGTACGCTCTTGACTTAAGGAGAGGAACGAGCTTCTTCATGAAAAGTTTACGCCCAAGACGCTTGATCGAGTGAGGCAGCTTATTAAAAATTTGAATTGCCACTGTATTATAGCTCCTTTGCGATCTTGCAAGCCTAACCCTAGGCACATCCAGTAGCTCGTGCTGCCTTGTTTGGTGGTTGTGAAATGCTGAACGGAGTTGGAGATTGTCGTAATTGTCATATACCAGTAGTGAGCAAGTCAGGATATAATGGCTGTAGACTGTGAGAATTCCCAATCTTGCGAAGATGGGTTTACAGTGGGCAATGCGGTCACTGAAAGTAATGAGTCTTACAGCACGTTTTTGCAGCACTAGAATGTCCTCAACATCCGCAGCATGACCCCATAGCAATAGGCCGTAGCTCACATGGCAGTGGAACATAGCATGGTATATGTTCAGCAGGTATGGCTGAGTGATGAAATTTCGTAGTTTGAGCAGCAGGCAACATACCCTAAAAAGTTTGCTACTAACTTTGCTGATGTGATCGTTCCACGCCAACTTCCTATCCAGATGAAATCCAAGGAGCTTTACTGGCTCATCCCGTGGGGCATTTCTCGCCAGACTGCAGACCAGTGCCTGGGTTTTATCCTGGTTGAGCTGGAAACCATTTCCTTCAAACCAGCGGGATGCTTCAGTGAGATGCCGGAGTGAATTCAAACCTAGATATAGTGGAAAACAAAACTGTTCCGTTTTTCTTCTTCGCAAAAGTGCGAAGTATACTTGTCAACATACTGCACAGTGCCCAATTCATCTAATGATATAATAGAAATTAATTACATTCAAAATTATTTTTTCCCATTATTTTTGAAAGCTAAAAATATATGTTAACTGCAAATCGTATGTTGTTGCAGCTTTATCACGGTTTTTATATTATTTTTTCATAAGACAATTTTGGGGATACAAAATGAGTTTAGAACGAATATATCGCAGAAAGATAAAAATCAAGTACATATTTTCCTACTTTGAAACGTAACAATATACAGTTAGTCAATCAACTGAAATCACAAAAAAATAGTAATATCTACTTGCAATGTTTATCAGGGTTATGATGCCACTACAATCTCCATCTACAGTTTAGCAATGATAAGAAGAGCAGTAGTTTAAGTGGTACGAGAACAGCTAAACAGCTCTAACTAGAGTGGATCTCTATTTTTTAACAGTTTTTAAGACGATTGCGTTTGCAATCATATAGTAATTGTGTTGTAATAGGTTTTGTAGGTTTTGCCTCAGGTTCTTTAGTTCTGTCTATTGTTACTATCATCTTACCACATTTCAAAACAACTATTTCACCAATATTTCTGTATATTTCAAATCTTATCATATTTGTATTTTAATGGTAGATGTGTGATTTATTTCAATTGTTCCATAATAAACTAGGATAAAATATTATTTTCGATAGCCACTTTTTCATGTGTTTTGATTCACAATGCCAAGTAGTTAGTTTCATCACACCAATTAAGAAAATTAACTAAATTGAACGTAACGCGGGAGATATCATGATTTAAACGTACAACATTTTATATTTTTCACTGCAGTAATTTATTAAGTTTTTTTTTTTTAAAGTCGACTCTTTTCAGTTATTCAAAATAGTGTTCTTTTGTGATTCCAAAACGCCTTCAACTTTTTCGTGACTCTAAGTGTGGCTGGTGGGCTGAGCAAAACACGTTTTAAATATAGTAGGCGTCGACCAACCTGTAAAATCAAACGTGTTTCAGTTTATTTTTTCTTGCTAACACAATTATTATCTTTCTAGGTGCCATGACTACTATTCGTAACAATGAACTTCTAACATCGAATAAAGGCTATTTACTATTGTAACACGAATAATCTATTTTAACTTAACATTTTAAGATTCACAGTGTTAACTTTAAAATCTAAATATAATAAAAGCTCAAATGCCTCTGTCTTTCATTTAATTGATTGCAACAATTAAGAAACCAAAGCGAAATTTTTGCTTTCCTAAACAATAAACAATTTACTGTGGGAATGCAGTTTTAATTAGGTTTAACTATAAAATTAATGTTTCACAAGTTTGTGGAAAAACAAAAAAAGATAATCGAACTCTATTTAACAGTACATACAGTGATATTTTAGATCAAGTATCTGAGTGAGTCATTGGGTCAACAAGGTGGACATACTTGTTTCCACGTGTAGAAGCGATGGCATCGTTGCAAACTGACTCCAGCTGACAGAGAATCAACTCTCGCTATGGAACTGAGCAACTTCATGGCGAAAATAACAGAATAGTGTCCGACCTAAACAACAGCAGAAGGTAGAATGCAGATCCTCGTAATTAATGGGCTTTGTTAAACCTATTTCACACCAATGCGGGGAAGTACAACTCAAGAATATTCAACTCAAACAGTTCTAAGATCACCCATGTGACTAAGGGACTGAAACCAAAACAAAGAGTCAGATCTTTAATCATTGCTATTTACCATGTGGGTTACCTCAACTCCACAACTCATTAAGCAGCTGTAATTTATCCTACAGCAATTCTTGGCTTAAATTTGGCATTTTCATATTTATTTTAAACTACATATAGTTGGTGTAAAGGATGTCATGTGTGTAATATTAGTGATATTTATATGGTATTCATATCGAAGGTGAACGAAATATGACGTGGGATGTCCCTTTATAAGGTGTGAAATTGCTTTAAAATTAATCAAGAATATTAATATCTCCATCACTATAAGTTTATTCTGCTTCAATACCTTCAGACATCCAGTTCTAAGAAGGTTCCGTCCGACGCAAACAAAAATCAATTTTCATCTTATGAAATACTTGTCTACATATTGCTTAGACGTAGGCGAAGTAATATTACATTGTTGGAAAGTTACCTTTATAATCTCAGGTAGATAAATGAAAATCTAAAATTATGATTTTCGTTTTATTATCAACAACCAATCGAATGGATGAATATTAAAGTACGTTGCGCCTCGTAAAAAGTTATGAGTATCTGTTCTGGAAATACTTGGGCATTTAATAAATTTAAGATTCAACGTTAGAATGTTATCAATTTAGTTTCAAGAGCTTCTAAGGCAAATTGAATTAACTTCAAATGTGTTCCCAATGACAGCTTGAATTGCTGGGGTGACTTCACTGGGGTGGGGATGGCGATGGGTTGGACACAACAAACCCTTAAGCCTTGAAGTGTTACGAATACCTCGATCGTGTTTTGTTGTGCCAGGAAACATCATATGACCACAATGTTAGGTAAAAGCGTTGCAATAGTTAAAACAAAAATATGTTTGTTATGTATGTAGATGGAAAAAGTAATCTAACGTCTGGTTGCATGTTAAAAGTAAATGATGAATAAGAAGTCATGTTTAACATTATTTTTATTTGTTAACTCCTCAACCCAGTGCTACACCAAGTGCAGTCAAACACAAATAGCGGGTGTTTCAAAATGACTCACCCGGTTTTAAAGCTTTATAACTTTTATACTATTAAACTTACCGCTATAAAATACACATCAAACGAAAAAGCAACTCAAAGAGTTTATGCCTACCAAAGACACATTATTTAATAAAATCGATCCAGCAGAACTGTAGATTTAATTGTACAAAGTTAAAAAGTTATCTCCAACTTTTTTAGCACTAGAAATTTGGAGGTTCATTGACGTTTTTGCAAATAACTTTTAAATGGTGAGGAAATCGACCAAAGTGGAAGGTAATATTCCGAAAGAGAATAAAATTTCCTACAATCTACTACTATGCATTTTTTTTAAATACTCAAGAAAGGTACCAAAAATTGCTTAAAAATGAAAAAAATTGAAAATCCCCGTCTTTAATGTAGACAATAGACATAGCAAACATTAAATTTCACACTTTTTTATTTTAAGGCAAATTTAGGCTACATTTATTGAGTATTTTCAAGAAATGCATAATAGAAGATTGTAGGAAATTTTATTCTCTTTCGGATTATTACCTTCCACTTTGATCGATTTCCTCACCATTTAAAAGTTATTTGCAAAAACGTCAAGTAACCTCTAAATTTCTAGTGCTAAAAAAAGTTGGAGATTACTTTTTAACTTTGTACAATTAAATCTTCAGTTCTGCTGGATCGATTTTATTAAATAATGTGTCTTTGGTAGGCATAAACTCTTTGAGTTGCTTTTTCGTTTGATGTGTATTTTATAGCGGTAAGTTTAATAGTATAAAAGTTATAAAGCGTTGAAACCGGGTGAGTCATGGTACAGTTCAGTACGACGGGAGCCTATGACCTAAAGTTAGGTTCATTTAACGTATATTTTCCAAATTTACAATTAATAATATCAAGTATATTTGTCATTGGCTGTTTTCCAACAGTCATACAATGCAGGGCGAATTTTAAATGAGTTCACCCCTACTTTATTTACATTTCTTAAGATATCAACTCCGGACCATGTCAGATTATTGTAGAGTAATAATAACTTAATTTTGACTGGGTATAAATTTTTGGCCGCCATCTTGGATCCGCCATATTGGATATAAAGTTATTCTTTTACTGTGAAGGTAGGGTTGTGACCCATAGTTTCAAACTAGATTGTTACGCTGAATACGATCCTGCAATCCATTTAAAAAAGTTATGAGAATTCTTTATAACTTTATGTTTAGCCCATAATAATATTGTGCATTTATAAATTAAGACCATAATCTCAAAATACTGTAGTGCTAGATAAAGATAAGTATACACCACCATTCATTGTCGACCTATTTTCTCTTGGTTATGATGGATGTATTTTTTTCGGCCGCAATCTTGGATCCGCCATTTTGAAATGTGATAAATTATTTTAAATATGAAGATGGTGTTGTGACCCATCATTTTGAACTACTTTTTTATGCGGAATTCAATGCCGCAATCCGTTTTTCATTGTCATATTTGGTTTTTGAAATATTGACATTTTAAATAAAAATAATTGTAATATTTTATCAAGAAAGCTTGATAACAAAAAACGGATTGCGGCATTAAGTTCGGCATAAAAAAGTAGTTCAAAATGATGGGTCCCAACACCACCTTCATATTTAAAATAATTTTTCACATTTCAAAATGGCGGATCCAAGATGGCGGCTGAAAAAAATACATCCTTCATAACCAAGTGAAAATAGGTCAACAATGAATGGTGCACTTATCTTTATCTAGCACTATTTTGATATTATGGCCTTAGTTTGTAAATGCACAATGTTATAATGGGCTAAAAATAAAGTTATAAAAAGTTCTCATAACTTTAGAATGGATCAACATTTTAAAAACGAATTGCAGCATCGTATTCAGCGTAAAAATTTAGTTTGAAAAGTTGGGTCACAACCCTACCATTACATTTGAAAAAATAACTTTGTATCCAATATGGCGGATCCAAGATGGCGGCCAAAAATTTAAACCCAGTCAAAATGAAGTACTAACTACTCTATCGGACGTGGTCCGGAGAGGATATCTTAAGAAGTGTAGAAAAAAGTAGGAGGTGAACTCATTTAAAACTCACCCTGTATATGACTTCTGTACCCACATTACTGAAAAATAAATCATTTTAACAAAACGTTAATACTAATTAAAAACGGTTTTTAACACAAACCTTAATGTGCACATTATATTACACGTCACATATAAATAATTAGCGTGGTAGCATACAGTATCCTTTCAAGTGACAGCCAGGATGTCCAGCATATAACTCACGTCGTTTAGTGTCGTGTTCGGCTATTAGCTTTGACGGGGAGATTTTCGGGCGGTGTGCTGACGGATTTGAGTTAGGTGTTCGGCTGATATTCAAAATACGCGTTTATTTGCCGTTTCCTCTCTTTGCCATTTGTCGTTTATTGCTCGCTGCGTTGTGTGCGTTGTGTGTGGTGCGACATTTAGATTGATTGTTTGGTATATATTTGTGTGCACCGTGCTACGACGACGGCCTTCCTCAGATAGTTCCAGATTTAGACGCTTGGGCGCAGGCCTGGCTGTGGCTGCCGCTGGTCTACGAACGTCGTCGGACGCATTCCCCACTCCCAGGCCTACCTACCCAAACTCTATCAGTAACAGTTTCCCGTTATCAGTTTCCGAGTTTCCAGTTTTCGCAGCCGTTTCGGTGTTTTGTGCGTTTCCTCATTCATCATGGGAACCGTAGAAGAAACCTACGAGGGCGAAATCACCCGCAGGAAAGTCACGAGGACAAGTCTTCGGATTCAAGAGGTAAATTTATTTTCAAAATCTGTGTTTGTGAGTCTAAATAAAATTTGCCCGGTTTATGAAATGTCGCCGGCAATGCGGAAAGAGCTGATGACTAATTTAAACTTTGCGTGTGGGCGAAGCGTCTGCTTCTTCTTCTTCGTTTGTGCTCTTCAATTTTTCTATATGGAGATTACTTTAATGTTGCTCAACTCTGTAAAATACGGCAAATCAAGATATCAAATGAGCTTAAAATTATAAGAGATCTTTTAAATGTGTTAATATTAGTCCACCGCAAATGGCGAAAACTACACGTCTTTTACTATCTGAATATTCATCCATGGATCAAGTTAACCCTGTATTATATTCATGTTCCTACAATACCATAGAAATAATAAAAGAAATGACCATTTTACTAAGCCTATCAAAACATGTTTGAAATTATTCCCTAGGCTAGCTTTATTATGATCATCCACGAACGAACACACATGATCTTCAAGTCAAATTAACGGCAAAATAAGTTTAAAGGACAAAAGCGTAAAATGTAAAATGAAAACAAGTGTTTGAAATTATCAGATCTTATCAAACATATTTATAGACAATTATTCAATTGTAAATAAACTGCTTCCTATGAGACATAAAACCAAACATTCAATTTTTTTTATAAACACCATAGGTACATTAAAACGTGAGAAAAGTTCATTAATAATAACAAAAATAAAAAAAAAAACCTATTCCAAAGTCAGCTTTGATAATGGTTTTATAAGAATATTGTCGATTCTTACACTTGCAAGAACACCATAATACCCCACCACAGCATACCTGCAACCTAAGCGAAATTCCATTTGTCTGATTGGATTTTTACTAGCATATTTACAAAAATAAGTCATATTTATTCCCTACTTAAATAGTATATTGGACTTAACAAGTTCTTACGTTTGATGATAGGGGGAAGGTAAACATATTTTAAATTCAAATTAAAAGGATAAAATTAATACATTTGACATTTTTTCAAAATATATCCATAAGCAAGCGCCCCAACAGTTTCCTTTCCATCCATAAAAATAACATGGGAATTTCAAATGTACAGTTGTTATCTTAAATTTTCTCCGTAGCTTTTAATCGTACAACATTGCTAAAACTTACAAAATTTTTTTCATTGCAAGTTCTAAACAATGACTAATTAAAAGAGGGAATTATCATGTTTCAAAGGAATACAATGTTTTAAAATCAATTATTGCAAGATTTTAAAATCGTATAGCATCTCATTCTTTTACCCGATCTTGCTGGTTCGCAAACTTAATCAAGTTTATCCGGTTCTACACATTCATGCCCAGTTTCATCAAAGATTAATTAAAATTACTCGAGTTGTTGTAGATTTGTAGGCCTACACGTAGAAAGTTTGAACTTATAATGTTTTGACATCTGGGGACATCAAAATGGAAAAGGTAAATCGGTCCCAGGCCTAGGTCCTTCGGTGCCACCTACGTCAAGCTAAGTCCCTATAGAGAATTTCGCTAAAATTGATTGGGTATTCATTTACATGCAACACTATATTTTTACGTTTTAATCTGTTCTCTTTGGTGTTATAATATGAATATGATACTGTATTACTTTTTTTGGTAGCCAGAATCAGAGGACCAAAACGTGTATTATGTTGTTTCATAAGTATTGAATAAAATTATCCATAAAGCTGTTTCAATTTACACTATGATTTTAATAATTAATATCATAAGAGTGTCATCAAAGTAAACCGTTTTGAAACAACTACTATTATTTACTTTTATATTAAGGTGTCAAGAAGGTTAATGAGTGGTTAATTAAACACTGTGCAACTTAGTTTATGCAAAGTTTGCATTAAAAGTTGCTCTACCTTATCTTTGCGCTGGTCTTATTTTTTAGATTCTGCAAACCAAGAATTTACTGATATGAGGATTCCTAGTTCTGCCAATAACAATGGGTTTTGATGAAAATTCCTACTTTATTCGAATTATATCGTGATTTTTTTTAAATATCAACGTTATGTAAATTCAAACTGGTTTATTTCTTACCATGACATAATATCTTAGGTGGATGTAAATAATATCATACACTATAATATAACTTATTAAGGTATTTTATAACATGTTAAATTTGTTCCTATTGTAGATGACGTGGCAACACTAGTACTTGAGATACTGTAGTCTCTCATTAATACGTTTAATGTGTTTCAGTGAGATATGTCAATTAAACTGTTTCTCTTTGATTTAATTTTTACGACTGACACATTAAATTTGCTTTATGAGATTCACTTTCTTAAAGCCGACAAAAAATTTAGACCAAAATAACCAATATATTACTAAAAGTATTAAAATAATACGAGAATACTCCCTTTATCTAAACCCCTTTTGAGTCAATTAAACACTCAAATCAGTAAAGTTTACAAAATGGTGATTGAAACCATATATCCATACTATTATTTAAGTATCAAACATACATGGTTATAGCCAAGAAAGCGTACTAAATACACTATACAGTGTACCTAAGATGATATTGTTGATGTTGCTACTTACGAAAGCTATTGCTGATGTTACATACAGATTTTATAGCTTTTTCACTGATTTGTTTACTACGATTCAAATACACACATTATAGAACATGGCCTCATCTGTGGTTGAACAAGCTAGATTCCATAAGTGTTCATCAGTATACCAATAGTCGTGTAGAGTTACAATAGTAAGTTATTGCATAGTTACTAGTCATGGGAGGGAATTTATATTAGTTTGAATTGTTATTAAAGAGACGAGTAAAAGGCTGTATTTATAAGGCAAGTGAGTATTGAGTTGCATATTATTTTTTGCAGAAAGTTAAGTGGTATTACTGTTGGTACAAAGTCTTTGTCAATACAAGCACATTTTTAGTGTTCCTTTTTCATGTTCTCAGTTACAAAACAAAGTAAAACGGTACTTTGTCTCATACTTACCTCGTGGTCCTTATGTATATCGGAATCCGCCGATTTCATAAAAAATCTTTAACGGTGGAAAGGCATTTATTTTACAAAAAAGCATTCGTGAAAAGTAGTGCAATTTAGAGTCCGATATATTAAATTTGTATTTTGGTTTACTTACATTCATGTACATTAATGTTATAGTCTAATGAGGAAGGAGGTCTTAACCTTAAAGATCTATATTCTATATTTGGGTGTATCCATTCCATTTTAATGTTTTTGTGCACATTTTAAAAGGTTTGTTTGGTTCTGATTTTGATCCATCAGTTAAAATGTTAAATAACACATTGATTTTGTTGAATTTATCCGGCCCTATATACATTACAGACTGTAACTATCACAACAGATATCCCTCCGGACGATGGGTATTTTCTGAAAAGATTTGCCCTGGTAACAAAGGAATCCTCTTTCAGGTCATTAAAATAAAAGAATAAGCAATGCTGTATTCTCCAATTAATTAATTTTGTAGCTTATTGTCATCTGATAACATCTTGAAAACGAGTTGGCAGACTGTACATAACGAGAAAGTTGGCAGAACTTCAAGATGCCGTCAACATAAATAATCTCGTCACTGACAACTTATGTATGTTCGTCCTTTAGAAGAATTTCAACAGCTATAATGGATATACAATAGATTATAGCTAGCTGGGTCCATTGTGAAATGGGTTTGCTAGGTTGGCAGAAACAACAACTAGACTTTTTATACACTAAAAAGCATTCAACTTTTTTGATAGGTTACTATATGTGCATAGTGATAGATTGATTTGGTCTATCCGTATAAAATAATATTCACTAAAATTCGTCACAATATGACACAGAAAACTGCTGTAATTTCTTTCAAACGTGCGCGTTCGTGTAGATGCTTTCTTACATTTAAAAGTGTACCCAAATAATGATAATACCATTAGCTCACTGTAATTCAATTTAATATAGTGGTACATATGATCAATATAGTATGATGAATATATTTTAAGTACATGATTTGACTTTCATGATGAATTTAAACGTGTATTATCAGTTTTTTCATCTAACAATAACGTGATGCAAGAAAATAATCAAAATATCTTACCACACTTTTTTCTTTACTACAATTTGAAACTTTACTCCTGATTTTTATTGTAAAAAATAATGAAAATTGTTATACAGAGTTTAGTCGGGACATCAAACATAGTCTGCCTCTATTCAGCTTTTTTTCAAAATTGCTAGTCGATACTGAAAACATAGTGAGGTTAGGCTAGTTTCGTGTATGATTTTCAGGCAGACCGTTAAGTTTAAATTGTTTGCCATTATGTATGTTACTAATACCAGCTGATTAATTATTTATTGCGTGGAATTTGCCACTTAAGCAATGAGGACTTGTCTTTCTAGTCATTGTATTTGTCCAGTTCAAATTTTGCATTAAAGATTTACATTGCCATGGTCCCCAGATTTATAAATCAAGAGCATGTTGCATATAATACACACTACACAATACATAGTATAAGCTGAAGTATAGAAACTGTAATCATGCTAAAAACAATACCCAGTTGAACTATGTGTTGTTTTGTTTTGCGTACAACCAGCACAATCATGCTCTTTCAAGAAACTAATTTTAATTTCGTAAAATAATTGTATACAATTACAAAGCTTAGCATTAAATCATGCAATACGTTTTGGAATACAAAACTTTTAATTAAAAGGAATACAATCCTTTAATCTGGTATTGAGGACTGAGGAGTCATGTTTATAAATAATTAGTTCCAGTGTTGGTCCATTCCAATCGAATGCATTTACTAGATAGTAAATAATAATAATAAACGCAATAAGCAAGTCATTTCTTTAAACATCGATGAATCATTGTTAATTTAAATTAGCCTTTAAACTATGTGCTATACTCTCTTGTTGTGAAATTCAGGTATTGTACAAGTTTAAGAAATGTAATTTAAATGTATCAAAATTATCCAAGTAAAAACACTCCAAAGTAATATGGAATCACCAGGTTTGTATGTTTCTCGTCGTATTAAACCTCTCAAACCTTCAAAAAGTTAAGCTAAAAAATTGAATGACAATAGAAAATACTGGAGGTTTCTGTAAAACAAAACCTTGTTAAGTAATGGATTTAAAAGATTTTGCTCATTTAGTGTAATTTTTTCTCGATTTAGTTTTTCTCAGGGTTTACTCTCACCAAACATTGTATTTTTATCTACTATACTTTACTTTAGAAGACCCGATTACCATACGTATTCCAATTAATCATAAGAAATATGTGTTTACAAGGATGATACAATTAAAATTGAAACATGTTCTCAGAAAGAACATCACAGCATCTTCACACTGAACTGCAATGAACAAAGCTCTAACGGTGTCAAAAATAGCCGGACAGTCTTAAGGGCGCCAACATTGTACCCACGCACTATATAGGGGGGAGGGGGAGGGGGTATTGTTATGACAAAATCTCTCGTTATTGTAATTATATTGGGGACTAGAAAAGAGGTATTTTATACAACACCAAAAGGAAAATTAATGGGGTATTTTTTTCCGTAAATCGATTTGCCTGAATACCTAGTATGTAAAAGAGAAGCGTAGGCCTTCAGTAGTTTTGCTCGATGGTTTCGCCGGAAAACTAATTTCATCGTTTCAAATTATGAATGACCTTAGTTTTTATTTCAATTTAGCCAGTAAGTATTTAAGGGTTAAATTGTTTAGTAACTTTCGTAATAAGACGTATATGTAAATAATATTATGCCCTAAGCCCCTAATTTTAGTAAATAGTTTTCAATAGCTTCTATACAAGGAAATCATTGATAATTACTAGCATTCTTTAAATTAGTCCTACTTCCTCAATTCTTAGGTGTATTTTGTAAGATATTGAAAATGTAATCAATAGATAAATTTATGATAATGTTCTTACTGTGTCTAATTCAAACTAAATTTGACTCATTGAGTATTATGTAATTTTCATGGATTATCTAATTCAAGATTAAGAATAAATCGTATATCAAAAGCTGTTACAAAATAGTTTGCTATTTACTCTCAAATAATTCCAATGAATACAACGCACCTTAGAATAGGTTATATTTTAACCAAGTAGACACACCTGGGTGCGTATGTTTATGAGTGTTGAGGATTGAATGAATGAAATGGATTTTTTACTTTTCTTAGGATTTAAACGGCAACCATGTAATACTAGACAAGGTTTATAAGAAATCTTAACATACCGTCTTGCCTCTTTCATAAAATCAAACCTTGCTTAAACATATGATAGAAACGAAGTTAAGATGAAACTATATTTTATACAGTACTTCATCCAAATAATAAATTCCAAAGTTTCCTACCAGTTTACTTGTTAATTGTTTTTTTATAACGTTTTAATTGTTGCCTATTTAAACACTAAACGTTATAATACAGTAGTAATATATATAAGACCTGTATTTATGCTATGCATTGTTATAAAAAAGTGCATTAGTATTTCGATCTTTTTGCTTTTATCACAACAAGAAAGTTAAAGTTATGATCAGCTGTTTTGTATGTTACATCGTTTTTAACTCTCCTGATATTTACTGTGCCAGTTTTCACTTTCATTTCTAGATGAGCCAGAAACAAATGCTACAATACAAAGTGTTTACACAAGTATTAATAATGTTGGTTTAATTTAATAGCAAAATAAGAAAAAATGACTGCTAACTCGGTCACTAGCGAAAAAGATTACCTGAGCCGCTTGTGTCCATTACAATTATCCTCCAGCAAAAAGCTATAACGATTAAAACGTAAAACTAAGCGAATACAAAGGAACCGTTAAGATATCACAAGCTTTTACTAAATTTAAGGTGTTTTCTTTTTTTAAGTATACATCTAACTACTCGTGGTGTACGATTTGTCCAATATCTAACATCAAAACAACCTAGACCTTCTTACTACAGTTGTTGCACAAAGTAGAATTTTATTCAAACAACAAAATCCCGCTCAAAAAGTTGTATAAATTCCTTAAGCACAATATTTCGTTTAAATTTCCTGAGTTATATTGTGTTTGAATGAACATTTCAATGTACTTTGAATATCGATAAATAGGAAAACTAACAAAGAGCTGGAAATATGCTATGTCAGCAGATTTGCTGCAACCGGGGTATCCTTTCTCTACTTGTTCAAGACTTAGGCCTACATGTCTGCTTGTGATTAAATTTATGATTATTTTATATTAAAGTGAGATGGTGATAACATTTTCATTTTTAAACTTATAAAACTTAATGGGGTACTTGGTAAATCCCGGTTTTATTCTATGTATGACTTTTAGGCAAAATCCCCAAGGATAATTCATTTATTGTTGACTGAAGTTGGTAGGTTTAGTGAGAAATTCCTTATAGCCTTCAGAATTACAGTAACTATACTTATTCTCTCAGTTATATTTTCTAATATAGTCAAAAATGGCGTGCCTGTCCAATTAGCTTGACACTCATTAATTATGGTTTTGTTTGTTCAACGGATTAATGCCAGATTTAATAAGAAACATTAAACCCTCTTAAACGCACAGTAAACTCAAACGACCAGGGCGATTCGTTCGACCTCTTTTGTACACAATGTCCGATAAGATGCAAGCTATAAACAGCTTTACTACAGTAGGACTGTGTTTTACAGCCATATAGTTAAGTGTGTAGTTTTACAGCGCTCTATGGGGATAATAAAGCCAACAACTTGAATTGGTTGCATGTTAAATAACATGCCTGCCAATTACATAACGTGAAGGACGTGTTAGGAAAGAATTTTTTTTTTTTTGTGAGATAGTGTCTTACGTTAATTTTCCTTGTTAAAAGACCATGATGCGTGCCGTTTAGCTTAAGGGTAACTATGGTATTGTATTCTTAGAATAGAATATTGCTTACAATTTTTCACTTTTTGTAATGTTTGACACCTACAAGCACAGGTTAAACTGTGATACATGTATCAATATCAATATATACTACATATTTTCCAACGGACATCTCCATTTTACAAATAAACAAATTAAATAGACCTATATGTCTCACTCCTTATTCTGGAATGGAAAATAAAAGCGTATCGTTTAAAAAAATCTGTAGTATTCGGTCTTATTTTGAGATGTTGTTGTTTTTGTTAGGCTGTTCTATTGGTTGGTTTGAACTTGATACTATTTTCCTGAAGGCCATCGCTTGAATCTCCCATTTGACTGCTTGATACGTGGTTCTGTGGTTCGGATCCCATCTTGAGCTACAATACACCTATTATGTGAACAATGTTGTTCTATTATGTGAGGTTGTTGTGTCTTCATCGAGGACATCCTTCCGCATAGATACGATAAATCTATTGCCTAAATTGCTGTTACCACTTAAAAAAATCCACAGTATGTTTAAATAAGTTTCCTATTTGAGCAATTCTTCTCCATGGGTTTTCTTAAATATTATTTAAATACCATATTTACCCTAACAAAACAAACTTTAGTGTATTCGAGAGGGACGCAGTACACATAGGTGGCGAGGGGTTAGACCAATCATATTGCACGAGGCTGTAGATCTATTTTGACGCAGGTCGTTGGGTTTTGGCGCCAGTACAGGGCCGGAAGGACACATTCTTTTCCCTTGTTTTGGCCCACACTTGAAAACGAACTTGAAAACAAAACAAACCGTATGTAAAATATCAAATGTAACTTTTCAGAGTTGATAAAATCGTTTTGGGGCCCAGTTTCAAGTAGGCCTACATTATTTATCAATACATTCCTCTATGGTTGCCTATACTGTATAGATTGATTCGTAGCGACCGAGAATAACATGAACGATCGAAGTCTTAAGCTGCACGTCAAGTATACAAATCTACTAACTGCTCTAACATTTTAGAACAAAGTCAGTTATCGGAACATATTTACTAACGTATTTTGTGTTTTTGCGACCATGTGTAATAAGTGTGCAGGTGTGTAAATATACCATACCATGTTCTGATGTAGTATTTTTGATTATAGAGAAGAAATGCTTCCTCTTTAGAAAAAAATGAACATTTGAAGTTGACCCCCTATTATGTATTGTTAATGTTACAAATGTCATATGTAATGACAAATAGGTTCCCGGTCTACTTACTGTGTTGTCATAACATATTCTTTCAAACCTTTAAAAAAAATCAGGTAAAAAATAGTCTCTTATCATTGAGATTATAAACTGATCAATTTGAGTATTTGATGACTGGAGAGGTTGTTTATACAATAGATTAATTAATTTAACTCACTAATAGCTTTCTACGCTCTAGTTATTACTTCATCATCCCTCGGTGAATGACTTGTTGGCGTTGTACCGTGTAATTCCTGAGGTAAACATAGTGAAAATTAAACAGCTGACCCTTAAAGTAATCAATTTTCCAAGAAGTGTACTAATTTTCGTGTAGACAAGACTACTACTAATTTGTCTTGATGTCTTCCACCAACCGAACAGAAATTTCTTTATAAGCTATAGACATGAAATGCTTCAAACAATCCTTGGTGTTACATAAATCAGCTTTATTAACAATACCTGAACCCCTTGAATATATTTCTTGGATACGAAACGTAAAGGGAATACTAACCTAAGGGTCCATTAAGTATTTGTTGCATGGTGATGGTTAATAATAGGTTTTTTTTGTCTTATGAGGGTTGCCTAATTAATGCATTTGGAAAAATCACTTTTGTTGTAAAAAGCTAGGGATTACCTTGTGAATCATGGATTAATCAAATTAGTATGGAGTTAATGTTTATTTTAACACGAATTTATAATCTAGACTTTGCCACCTGTACATCATTTTTATCTAATGTTTCCCTTACCTTGATATACGGACTCACATACTAATGAATGTGTTATCCTAATTGCAAACCCTATTGTAATTACAAACTTACTGAGGAGCTGATACGATTGCGTTAAAATGAGAAACTAGTGATACAGAAAGCCATAATTTGAGTCAAATCCGTTTTGTTAAACTGCTCAAAGTAAATTTATCTCCTCTGCCGCAATAAATATTCAAGTAATTGTTAGGAAAGGGAAGGAAGGAAACAAAGCTAGTTGGTGTAGAAGGACGATGAACTGCGTTTTTTTTCAGAAAGTGAAGAAGATAAGATTTATTTGAGGTGTCGTCAAAGGTCAAGTGTAAATTAGATTTATCATCAGCTGTTAACATGGTGGCTGTCCGGAGACGGAAATACAAAACAGCACTGCCAACTGTCGCGGCGAAAATAGCGAACAACAACGCCTTTGTACTGTGTGAAGTGAAATACTGTGGTGCCCCTCAAAATCAAGGCCCCAAATGTTAATGTTTAAGAGAACAATATGATGGTTTGTGCCATCTCCAGTTTCGTAAAACGTCCGATAGATCAACATAAATTCACGACAACATAGCTGTAACGTATGTATCCAACGCGTTGCCAACGTTCTGGTTATTGCTTGTGACGGGTCAACCTTATAATGGAGATTACAAATACAATTCATACAAGTATGGCTTATAAATTATTTTAAATAATTGTTTGTAAATTAGTTTACTTAACTTTTAAAGGACAGTATACCAAACCAAACAACTGCTAGAAATATGTGGTTGAAATATGGTTGGAGTAGTCAAAAAATGGCAATTGTTTCCATATGTATAGTTTCGTATTTATGGAGAATTTTCTACCTGCCATACTCCTCAGGTAAAATCTCTCGAATACGAATATTAGGTGGATGTAGACCATGTTAAGTCAGACATCTCTATAATACACCTTTAGATTAAATAATTCTTAAGAGCTATACCATTTTAACGATTTAAAGCCCGAATCTTACTATTGTTCACGTAATATTTTGTGATACTACGGTACAATAATAATTCTTAGTTTTTTTCATATGAAAATCGCAATGAAAGTTTTTTACTCACAATCAAGTTTCCAATAATATATAAACAAAATACTTAAATCTTTTGTAACTTGGATGGCGTTGGGAGAAGGAGAGTTTTCAACTAGAATTTCTAGTGATTTAATGAGGGGTTTAAAATATTGCTAAGTCATTTAAAATACAGTTTCTATAAATTTCAAAATGTATCAAAATCTCAATTGAACCATTTTATTTTAATTCAGGTAGCTACTGACATATGAAACTTGTTCTCGGAGTTTTGTTGTCTGTTCATATTAAGAATATGTTTACAATGAATTTGGATGTCATTTAATTCAGTAGCTTGGTTGCATAATGACTTTCTGTAATGAAATCAAAACTATGTATTTCCTCTCGCAGCATCTATGGGTATTTGGAATGAATAGAATAAGGGTTCTTTTCTAGATTAGATAGATTTTGATTGATGTCACTGGCCTCTCATTAATCATGTTTGTATTATTATTTAAATGGAACTGTCAAAACCAGATATTAATGTTATTAGCAGAAGACTCGAGACAGTGACGTCATTTGTTTATATTTATGATCCATACAGTTTCTCTTCTAATATTCGTGGCTTTTGCAATTTAAATAATTTCACAAGACTTTAAACTTGGAAGTCCCTTTTTTAGTGTTCTTGCAAATTTTCCATTGCTTTATAAAAATAAATTTTATATTGTACGAGTGTTCGAGTGTGCGTATCTAAGAGGCAGTAGGCGTTTACAGTGGTCTAATATTAGACGTGTGTTGTTGTGATGAGTCCATAGATTGAGTCATTCACGAAACTGTACAAATCGAACGTCTCAAAATAGGGCTTACAGATGTGTGGTATTACATCAACGGATTTACAAACTTCGTCAATTATTGCTGTCACTGAAAGTTGATTTGTGGAATATGCCAACTCTTTTACAAATTTTGGAAAAAAATGAATGTACAAATGAAAATTGACCAAATTTCTTAAGCTGTTTTAAAAATTTGCAAGCCTTAGAAACTACATCTTAATACCGGCTCTTGGGTTTGTGGCATTGATGTGTTTATGTAATAATATTTACCTATGGTTTAGCAATGCAATGTATAGAGATGTAGTGGATACAGTATACGATGTACACAGTGTATACAAATGTTTATGCATCACGAGTTTATATGGACTGCTCTGTAACGATAAAGGGATACAGCCATTTCGTCAAGACAAACTTTATACGGTGCGATAATGGCTTTAGAGTGAGTTAATTACTGTATTTATGTGTGTTTTTACATTTTTTTGTTACTTAAGCAAGAATCGTAGCCAACAAAGTATGAAATCTATTAAATTTTCTTTACAAAAATTGTTTAAAAACAGTAATTATACTAGAGTGTAGGTGCAGTAACTTCATCACGCTGTAAGAACCACGTACACGTTTGGGCTTAATACAAGAGCAGTAGAACAACGGCAAACATAAAACTGAATTATATATTGCAATAATAAGTTTAACAACACGACGTATTCGAAGTTTATGCGATTTCTTTAACAATAGTTCGGCTCTTTGGAGTTACAATATAATATACCCAAAATAAAACAAGACTTGATTTAGTTTTGAGCATCTTTTCAGTGCCAATGTGAATGCTGATTAATTAAAAAGTATTGGAAATATAGTTGGATAAAGATGGTTTTTCATAAATAATGGTGTTGGTTATGTCAAAATTATGCGTGTTTGAAGTCAATATTTGAGCTATCACGACATTTATTGTAAAAATAATATATCCACGCGAATTGATAACAATATGTATGTGTTGAAGGATGATTGTGGTCATTTTTTACCCCCGTTAGTTGTAGGTAACCTTAGTTCCTCCACGTCAAGTCTTGGTAACGCAAGTTACCTCAATGACAGTTCCTCCTAGATAGTTGTCTCTCACTAAGTCCTCCTAGATAGTTGTGGGTAACGTAAGTTCCTCCTCATTAGTTGTTGTTGGTAACGACAGTTCCCCCTCAGCAGTTGTATGTCATGTAAGTTCTATAGTTGTAAGAAACAATAGTTCCCCCTCAATAGTTTTGTGTAACGTAGGTCCCTCCTAGTTAGTTGTAAGTAACAATAGTTACCCCTCGATTCTGTGTATCACGTAAGTTCCTCCTCGATGGTTGAGTATCATGTAAGTTCCTCCTTAATAGTTGTGGGTAACGTAAGTTCCTCCTTGGTGGTAAACGGAAATTTCTCCTCAATGTTTTTTATAACGACAGTTGTGGGCAACGTAAGTTCCTCCTTGGTGGTAAACGGAAATTCCTCCTCGATGTTTTGTATAACGATAGTTGTGGGTAAAGTTCCTCCTCGTCAGGTGTTTTTGACACGTGCAGCATCGCAGAGCGCCCTTGAACCCCACGACTGTATATGGACATGGGGCACCCCCACCCCGCCCAGGCTCCTTGCCAGCTGGCATCAGCACCCCCCAGTCCCCCAAACTCTAGGCGCCGCCACTGCCAAGGGACGCATCTCACTGTCTTCAATGAGACTACAACACTACAACTGTTCATCATCATCTTCGAGCACTTTTTACCAAGAGTCCAGACTCAGGGGTTATTGCTCTACAACCTGATTTACCAGGTGTATTAAATCACATATTTAACCATGAAAAATGTTCCTATTGAAAATTAAAATATAAAATCGGTTTGATATAAACACCCTTGTATAAGCCACTCTTCAATAATGGTGGTATTGGTGTTGTATGGGGAAAAGTATATGTGGTATGATTCAATAAGTGAGTGATAACGACAGTAGTATCGAAGATATCCACAAAGATTGATAACAATATCGTATACGTTGTTTAAAAGGATATTGGAAACATTTTATATTATTGATAGGTAAAACGGTGTGTTTACGACGATGTTCGGGGATTTAGAATATTACCTCATCTTCAGGTGGCTAGGAACCTAATCTGGATATATTTTAGGCCCCATAATTGTAAAACTTGTCATCACTAACGACGTCCATTAGACAAAAACTATGTTATAAAGCATACGTAGTAAATCAAATATTTATGAAGGTAATAAAATGCAAGCAACGTTGTTCTTTAACGGCTACTTAACCGACACTTTTAACCAAAAATACGTGTTTTACACGATGCCATACAATGAGTGGGGACTGGGGATATTGAATAATTGATAAATCCAATCGTAGGGATTGCCATATTGCTGTATACGGTAACTACGTTCTGACTGTGAGTTTCTGCTCTTGACAGATCTGTTCCGCTTTGGTTTAGTGTCAGCGGCATAATTCTGAGGGCAGCGTTTATCACGCTCATTTTGTTGAAATTCACATGATGGGCGAATAGTTAAATAATTGATTTTATAGGTTACGTTACTTTGCCTATATAAAACTAACAGATCTTTGGTAAAAACAGTTTTACCTTGATTATTTGAATACTCAAAAGTTAAAACAGTGAAAACAGAGAATTAAACAAGTCTTTCTAACGGTTTCATCACGCTCTCAAACAGAAGAGACAACATTTTCTTTTCACAGCATTCTACAAGTCTTTGTCTGGTTTCTAATTTAGTAAACAGCATCAACACGTGATTGCATTTTCCTCGTTTCGGGTAAAATTTTTAAATGAACAAAAGTAATATCCATAGTAATCTGAGCCAAACCTTGTCAAGAATATTTTCATCATTTTGCTACGATAGTAAAAGCACTCCGTTTTTGTAAAACAAACGGTTTGCTTTACTTGAACTCGACAGTTTTCGTTACAAATAAAACAAAGAAAGCAGGTAATGCCTTTGTTTGTAGTGAGTTCCGGAATTACACACACCGGAAGTCATGGGACCCTCACATCCGGAAGTGGTTATCAAGATCATGATAATTGCGCTCCAAACGCACGGATGCTGGGTTTACCTCGTTTACTACTCTACAATAACTAGGCCTACTGTACTAAGCTATAAAATATCAATTTTCACAAACTAAAAAAAATTTAATTAAGGTATCGAGATTAATATGAATTATTGTCCTTTCGTTCTATGTTTAAAATAAATTAACTCAGCAGTTTGTATCTAAAAAATAGTAATAACGCTATAAGTATTGTTGGATGGTTACCGGAGCCAGCAAACATACGGATCCAGAGTGAAGAGGAAACACGAGTATAAATAGCGATCTTGAACACATGGCTACCCTGGTGGGTCAAATAGGTCGAGTATACTCAAGTAAAAAGATATTTGTAGTGTCTGTAGTAGTGAATAAAAAGGGACACACGTACGGTTTATATTTTGTCTTGGCGTTGTATATGTTTTAGAAAACTTTAAAATCAATCTTTTAAAACGCTCCTAACCACTATTTATATTTTTTTATTGTTCAGTACAGTGATTTAAAATGTCTCAACAATACTTTAAACATTATATCTCTATAAAATGTCCCTAAATATTATTTGTGTTTGTTTCGTTCATGTAAATGCCCATTTAATTTTTCAAAATTGACGGTTTACAGTAACATTCTTAACATAATCATATGAAAAATGTACACAAATGTGCAAAATACTGTTTAAACAGTTCTATTCCTACGATGCCCCTATGGAAAGATCCTTGTCTGCAAACTTAATTATGTAATTAATTTGTATGAGATTACGTTAATCTAATGAATTAAAATAGCCAAATAATCCCCGTATTGCATAATTGGATTATTTTTATAATTTAGACATATTGAAGTGTTTTTGTATGTTTATTTGCTACAGAGAAAATTCAAAAAAAAATTAAATTTAAAATGTCCATGTTATTCTTAGGGAGGATAAGTAAACTGTTGAAGTTTGTTTGTTTATGGATATGTTTTGATCAAACTTGGCAAATCTATTTGTTTCGTACTCAGCTATTAATATTTTACTAAAAACGTCCTTAATACCCTCCCTGTAGCAGCAAACCTACGTACTCGTTAAACCTAATGTTATTGAAACAGATTAAATTGAAAATCAAATTAGGCAAATGGGAATTCGCTTAGCCTGCAAGTTTGCTGCATTATTAAACCATGGTAAAAGGGATTTACGGGAGGTAAAAATAGGGTTTCCTAATTTTTTACCCTCAAAACGTAAACTTTCCCAATTTCTCTCTAGACCATTTTGAAGAGCTTAAAAACAAATAATTTAGACATATTGAAGTGTTTTTGTATGGTTATTTGCTACAGAGAAAATTCAAAAAAAAATTTAAATTTAAAATGTCTATGTTATTCTTAGGGAGGATAAGTAAGCTGTTGAAGTGTGTTTGTTTATGGATATGTTTTGATCAAACTTGGCAAATCTATTTATTTCGAACTCAGCTATTAATATTTTACTAAAAACGTCCTTAATACCCTCCCTGTAGCAGCAAACCTACGTACTCGTTAATCCTAATGTTATTGAAACAGATTAAATTGAAAATCAAATTAGGCAAATGGGAATTCGCTTAGCCTGCAAGTTTGCTGCGGCGGGGGTTTTTGAAAAATTGGTTCGCCTGAAAAATATTAGTTACTCTACTGACGATTTTACATAAAACCTAAAACTATAACTGTTTCAGGTTACTATACTAGTGTATATAGTATTCACTAATCCACGCTACATTACACATGTTATTCGCCTCTAGGAAACGGTTTTAATATTTCCTTCGGAATGTATATAATATATTTTTTCAACGTGTGTTTTACCTATAATTGGATGAAAATGAAATAGTTCAAAACACTGTCAAGAGAAATAAAGTATACATTGGGCTCTCAGGCTTTACGAATAAAATCAAATACCTTTTCGAATACTGCACTCAATAATGGAGTCTGTTGAAAGAGCGTTTGGAGTACATAATTTGATTTATAAACTTATTCCATGTTACTTTTAAGGATGTTGATCCATCAAACCCTTGTCAACCCAATTTCCACCCTTATTGTGTACAGTACATGGGCAAAGCTATTGAATGAATACTTTATTTCGTCTAAGGTAAGAAATGTACAAGGAAAATCGTTTATAATATGTTATATTGTTTATATTTTCGTGATGTTCCTACTTATTTTTATATTTTTTATTACTTGATTTCTTATTACATCTATCTGGTAATTTGTATATATCTGTTGATATTTGTCTGGAAAGTTTTTGTATACTGTAACCTCGTTCTTCTTGGAATTATTATTCATGTTTTATCACGTAAATTACTTATTGCTCTCATTCAATCTGTAATATTGTTGTTGTATCGCCTCCTGTTTTTGGGAGACCATTTTCTTCGAGCATCCTAATGTGCAATGTTTTCAACACCCGTTCACTATTTTCATATAGCCTTTGATGTGATTTATTGCTTGTTTATTTTTTGTAGTGAGTTTCATCTATCTGTCAGAATACATAACACAAATCTCTTTCTGTATCTGTAATTCTAAATAAACAAACCTTTTGGTAAAATAAGATTCTAGAAGATCTAGTGTAACACATTTAGATAGCAACCATTGCACTTTATTACGTGGTGTGTTGGTGTATGGCTTTAGATACATAATGTGTTCCGTGTACTGCCAACTCGAGGCAGTTTGACGCAATTGAGAGGTCTGACTACGGGTAGCGGTTGTGGTTGTAATAGCTACGGTCGTATAAATAAAGAGGTGAACACAACGCACACATGGCTGGCTGGCGACGATTACCCATGTAGCTGTGTTGTATCTCATCTGAATGCTTATGACTCTGTTGTATCAGTTAATTCTTGTACGAAGGTTGATACATTAGTGATGACTGAACCACACCCAGGCCAGACTGAAAGAATAAGAAATGTTGAAGCATTTAAAACAGTTTTGGTTAATTACTTAACTTACAAATGTGGTATGAGGAGGGTTGCTTCCTACAATATTAATGGTAAGAATATCTTAAGTTACGACGAAAAGTGTTACAGTATTATAACTGCTAAAAAGTGTCTCGTGAGATTGTAAATGTTGGCGAATTAAAGACAGTAATTTTACCTGTTTAAATCATAGGTGGATTTTATGCATGGGTAGAATATTTAAAGTTATTTATTCTTATTTATTTTACCTATTTATTTTTTATAGTTTTATTTTATACTACACATACCGCATCGTATGACCATTACTAATTTTAAATCTCCCGAAAGTTCTCGTTATTAGAATGGTGATATATTGAAATGTTGATGTATTTCGTTCCATGATTTTATTTGCTTAGTTCCTATAACAATATTGCTTAAAAATTAGAGATTTAAAGTACTGTAAGTTAATTGAGTAATGTTTATTTTAAATTTGTATGGATAAACCATATTAATATTACAGGGTTCATATTATGTGATTATGTTATTCTTTTTTATGGATACAAAAGAAAATCCGTGTTCTTAGTATCTGTGTAGTTTTATATTTATGTTGACATTCTTTCTTTTTTGTTTATTGTCAGTATACAGTGCATACTGTTTACAGTTAATTTTTTCTATAAGAATTACACGGGCATTTAAAATGTATAAATATTTTCAATTTCCTCCGTGACCTTTTTCAATAATGCTTTAATATAATGTATAATTTTTGCTAAGCGTTACACGTTGTTTTATTGAAAATTTGTTATTTTCATGTTTTAAGGGTAAAAACTTTTAAATCCCAACTTTTGAAAAACTTTCAAATCCCCATTAAACCCCTGTTTTAACTAATGGTTTGGCCTCTGGAGGCATCAAAATGAAAAAGTAAATCGGTCCCGGGTCTAGGTCTTGTTATAAGATTTACGATAATGTAACTTCTTCCCTTCATGGGGAATTCAATGAAATAATGGTTGAATTACCCTCAAGTTGTAATCTCACGGTATCAACTTTTATAATTTCATATTATCATAGATTTTCTAAATTTATATTTGTGTTATAGGCAAACACGCTTGGAAGTGTACTATAGTATAGTACTTAAGGCTCAATAAAGAGCTCCAACCTCAAAGCCTCACAACTCTGTTTGCAACGAACGGCTTGGGTATTAGCTAATTGATAGAAAGAAAAGTCAATTTGCTATTCTCTTATAAGACTCCCCTGACAAGCTTGTACAGAAATAGACATCGCATGCAGAGAGCGGTTATATTTTCGTAGTGGTAAGTTGTTTTAGATGCAGTTCAATTGTAATTAAATCCACACTAAATTAATTTGGTCTGCTTCATACATTCAGAATAGTTACAAACGATATAACAAGCAGTTATGTGCAACAAGCTTGAATTAATTGTTTAACCTTTTAATTGTTATACCTTTTTACATTGGAGTTCATAAAATAACCTCGTCCATGGTTCTGTACCTTTATAATTTCACCAAATCACTGTTGATATGGTTAAATGTTCGAGGTTGACAATTTTTACAATATTTCTTTTTGTCTACCCAATATATGTTTTTCCCTCTTTCAGTTTCTACGCCAGTGGAGTGGTGTACAATATAATGAAAGACTGTTCAAAGGGAAAGCGGTCTAAATCCATCGAATGAATGTTCTTTTATATGCCGGGGATCGAACCCGTCCCTCTCTCCTCAAAGATTAAGATATAACCATTGGGGAGGGGATTGCAACCTACCCCACATTGTTACACTTTTGTTTCTAAGGGTTCCTCTTGAATTCTTGTGCTGTCAGTACGTTTAAGTTGATGAGAACTGTAATTTTTGATAATATTTACAATCAATACCTTAAAAACCCTTCTAAAGTTTTTGTTGTCCCATACAAAGCTAATGATCGAAAAATTTTACAAATTGTTACTATTTCATCGATTTTATTGTGGAAATTAAGTTTCTAGAAATGTATTAGTTATCTAATAAAAAAAATAAAAACTGTTTCGTTTACAACGACGAACTTTCTAAACACGCCAATTAAATTGTTTAGTCCTTCATTTGTTTTAAGGAACGTGTTAACAAGTGTTTCCAAAGTCAGCAGAACCAGCTGGTAGGCTAATCATTGTAACTTGACAAGTGGCGGGTATTTAAATTGTTTGTGGACGGTCGCGAGAGGCGGTGTACAGCTTTTGGCAACAATCCTCTCTAGTGGAATGTGGAATTTTTGCTTTGTGTTCAAAAATAACGTCAGTGCTGATTTCTCTGCTCTCTTTGATATGCCAAGATTTTATTCCCAACTTATAAAGACATTCGATAAACAAGCTATGGATTTTAGGAATTAACACTTGCGATGTTAAGGCTTTGCCGATTGCTGAGATCGGTATCGACAATGTTAGATTCAATAAAAATATAGGTATTGGCGAAAATTAATGAAAGCAATATTATTAAAAATAATAAGAAAAGGATAAAAAGAGATGGATAAGATTAGTTAAATTTTTTATATTTTTATAATATTAAATTTTTCTTTACTGATTTTTAAATACTGTATGTAAATATTTTTTTTTTGTTTTTAGCAATTAATTAACCATTCTTGGTTAAAATTCACAAACTAAAGTAATTACTGCCGTGTCACTATGAGCACAGAAAACATACTACTATAACATAATATAAAATTTAACGTACGATAATTTTTTTCCAAATATCATAATTTTTGCGATACATAGCTGCGGTGGCGTGCACGAAGTTATAGTCCAGTGCTATCAGGCCAAGCGTAGAGTGGAGCGCTGCTGATGGGATTCTGTCAGGACCACATTTTCGATTGTTTACTGTTGGTTTGTTTGGTTCTGTTCCAGATCAGACATTCGTGTCACAAAAATAATATAATATTATATTGTTCAGTATAATTTCTAAATTTTATATTACACGCTTCTACTAAATTAGTAGGCCTACAGTGAACGAAATTTAAAACCCCTTTAATAAGTTCACAATTCATTTTAACCTTTTCTTAAGAGAAAGAAATATCCTAGCAAGAGATGTTTATATTATATAACCAAACATGAAAATTTTATACGTTTCCTGGTATACTATAGTACAATTGTAAATACGAATATAAATTGGAGCACGCCGATATTTTTAATTTTATTTAGCAGTATCCATGGAAGTCTTGACTTATTTGTGAAAATCTTGTGGATTTTTTCTTTAATTTTCTGAGTGCTATAAGTAAACGTATGAATGTTTACCTTTTCACTGATACATTTCCCACGAATGTTTTATGTTACATGATATTTTATCTGTGTATTTTTGTCATGAAAATGCACACATATGACATTTTAAGAAAACTTCTAGTATTTTGTATACGGTTTTAACAACATTGATTACAGAAATCGCAAGGGGTCGCATTAGATGCATTTTAGTCCCTCATTACACAAGTTCAAGCTTGACCAGTACTGTTTACGTTGTATGTACTATACTTACTTTAGGTTTTATAGAGCTAAGCGTGTAGGTCTGTAGATTCTACGGAGGGCTTTCAAGCTCTCAACTCTCGAACAGTGACGTTTTTAAGAGAAGAGTCACGTTTTAGCAAAGGGGTGGATTTTAAGGAGTTGCCATGAACATGATTCTGTTTCCTGATTGCATTTGCCATTTGTGGGACCGAAGTTAATGTGTTAATACTTCATGTAAATCTCATATATCCGAATTTTTTCTCTAATAAACGTTTTCAGTTTTGACATAACAAAGAAACTTCCCACTACAGACACATTACGGCATTTTTTGTGTAAGATATGAAACTACATTAAAAGAGAAATATTCATGTTTCAAATATACTTAAGCGCTTCTTTAGGCCTTCGAGTGCATTTAGCGTATTTTGAGACCACTCACATCACATTAGCTAAGTTTACATAACTTTAAGTGGTCAATATTAGACTAGTTAAATTAAAGATTGCTCATTAGAATATTGATTCAATCTCATTCAACTCATTAGTTTTCAATCTCATCGGTTAAGGTTGGATATCTCCATCGATTACAATTTTCAATAAATGCATCACTGGCTGATTGATAGAATCAAAACACCTTATCAAAGCAGAGTACATGCGGACTTACCCTTACTTTGTCCCACCGCAATCATAACTTAAGTACTGACAATTGAGTATACATAACTATATTTATAACCATCCCCTTCATCTTGCCCATCCCTTCTAATTCCTTAATTCACTCATTATGCTTCAGAACCATTACTTACACAAATTTGAACAATTCTATATATTCTTGTGTTTCCACCATCACATTAAGTAAGTCACTGAGCCTATGAGCGAGAGCCTATGCCCAGGCTTATTTCCCAAATGGGTTTTTATTAAACATTGCTTTCTGTGAACCCCACTATAATATTCATTATCATTATTTCTAAGTTTACATGTATTTATTTAATTTAATTTTTTGCAATATAAAGTAATAAGTTTTGTTTCACTGGAAGTGTACAGTATGTTTAAGTTTTCGATTGTAGGCTACACTTTATTGGAAATAAAGTTTGTTTTGATTTGGATGTTGTTAGTTGTGTTTATATTTCGAGACAAATTATCATCATCTGTACTCTCTGGAATATAATATACACATGTTGTAATGGCGGCAATATTGTTATATGTTAAGATATATGCGACTTAGTTGTGATTACATATGAAATAGGTTACTAATTTTGATAGGAAAGCTAATCATTATCAGTTCCAATAGGTTATTGAATCATTTTGGTTTTGTTGATAATTGTAATTTCCGCTTATCACGAAACTGTAATATTGAGCAACTCATTACGTTCAGGTTCAGCTACAATTAGTCGAATAATTATAGTATTTAAGAAAATATTTCCAAATAACAACAATCTTTACTTGTCATACTCTGACGATGTTGGTTAATCCATCAAAATAAGGTAAATGAAATATTCAAAACTTAAATGTTTCATATTAAAGTGTATTTAATATAAACCGTAACAAATCTACTGTTTTACATATAAGAACTGTATATTTTTCCACTTTTAAATCAACACGGTTATTTAACTTGTTCCTGTCTATTTAATTAAATCATAGGATAATTTTCATGAGTTCAAAAACTGTGTGACGATATAATGTGGTTGACATAAAAAAAACTCAGCAATGTTTTACTTTACTACAGTTTTAGAAAGAACGTTTTAGTCTCGAACTCTCTTAGGTGGATATATTCCCTCTGCAATATTTTTTATTAAATACAACGGCCGGTTAGATATTTATCATTGCATCTATAGGTTTTTGACTTTTTATTTAACAATTAAATAACGTTGTTCAGGTTTTTACTTTTCTGATAGGTAAATAAGTTAAAATATATAAGCATATGAACTATAAACTGTGAATTGAATTACTAAACATAATTCTAAATGATATTGAATAAAGAAGCAGTTTCTGCTGTCTGATCTGAAAATATTTGTATCAAAAACCATATTCGAGTCTTATTACAGAATGATAAAAATGTTTTCGAACTCATCTTAAATTTCATGATTTACCTACCTACCTAAAATAATGATGGTGTTTTTTAATTTATGAGGGTCCAATTTTGGTATAGGGCACATTGACCACGGAGAAATTGCAGCTTTTTTAACACGGAAACAATATAATATTCTTACACAATACAATACTACCATTGACTATATATACCTACAGGTATATATATATTCAATGATACTACTAAGCACAGCACACCGCTGTCTAGTACTGCTGTAAGCGGCAACGACAAGAACTACCAGTTCAAAGTTCTTCGTTCCGCCGATAGAGATCACTGGCTTGCTCGCTGTAGTCGCAGTTTGATTTCTTCAGCGTTGCATGCTTACACAATCCGTATTAAATCTCAGCACAAATTTTTGTGAGTTTCCAAATCTAAAATATACCCCCTTCGCAGCAAACCTGCAGACTAACCGAATTTCCATTTACCTGGCTGGATTTATACTAAAATATTCCCTTAAAAGTGTCAGATTTGTTTCTTATTTAAATAGCATTAATTTTAATAATGTACTTAGGTTTGCTGCTACAGGGAATGTATTGAGGTGTGTTTTTTATTAAAATGTTGATAGCTTAGTATGAAATAAATATAATGGCAAAATTTAATTAAAATAAATCCATAAACAAGCAAACTACAACAGTTGATTTATTCTCCATAAGAATAACTTGGGAATTTTAAATTGAAATTTTCTTGAAACTATCCCCATAACCTTTAGCACAGATAATATAACCCCTACTAGTAGGGGTTATATTATCTGTGCCTTTAGGCATACAACAACGCTCCAATATTCAAAATTATTTATCTTTTAAGCTCTACAAAATGGTTTGAAAGGAAATTGTGAAATTTTGTGTTTTTAGGGAAAAAATGGGAAAAAACCATTTAGGCCTATATCGCAAAGTTATCCCACTAACGGACACACATGTATATTTGAATTTGAACAGAGGGTGTTTTTGGCCTCTGGGGACCTCAAAACGAAAAAGTAAATCGGTCCCGGGTCTATGTCTTATCATGAGACCTACGGTATTAGCTTATTCCCTATATGGGAAATTCGCTAATACTACACTTTTGAGATGATAATAATAATTTGAAATTAAAACTCGAACCAAATGCCCTTACCTAGATCTTTGTCAATACTAACAAATGATAGTCAACAAATATCCAAGTCATGAATCCTACGTATAAATTATTAATGTCCAAGACTACGTTTTAAATGGACATTCAAATTTCATTCCATGTTAGGTTGTGGGTTGTAGCCAGTAAAAAAATGACCAGAGTTTTATTCAGCCATTGATTGAGTGTGCTGATTTCCATTACTGATTTCTGTATAAACTATAAACAAACTTGTTAGCTGTGGGAAACTTTGAAGGTCTACTTAGGCCTATAACTAACTATAACTAACTAACTAACTATAGCATCTGATTGTCATATAAACCCTCATGGTATCAAAATCTAGAAGAGCAAATAGAATTTTGATAGTAGCTCATCTGTAGTGGTTCATTCAACTGTGTTCTATTTGAATAAGGAATTAGCTACCAGCTGCTCCACATATACAGGGTGTTCAAACAAGGTGGGGACATAATTTACGTAGTGATTCCTTTATCAAAATAAAGAGAAAATTAAGAATAATTTTTTTTCCAAAACCACTTCCTTAACTAGATATCCGCCATTTAGTATTTTTTACATGTTCATTTTTATCTTTGGATTGTTTAAACCGATCTTTATGAAACTTGGTATGTAAGTTAAGTAGAAGAGGCCCATATTAGAAAAAAGGCATCTTGATTCAACTTGAAACTTCAAAATGGCGGCCATTTTAATTCTTTAAACTTAAATTACTAAAAAACGGCTGATTTTACGAAAAAATGTCAAGAACATTTTTATTTACAAATTTTACTTCCCTATCAAACAATACCAAGTGCAAAAAGATTGAATGAGATAAGCTGAAATATTACGATTTTTAGTTGTAAAATGGGGCAAACCTGACTAGCTTCTATCTTATTCTACCCCATTTTACAACTAAAAATCGTAATATTTCTTCGTAGTATTCAGCTATTTCTTATTCGATCTTTTTGAGCTTGGTGTCGTTTGATAGGGAATAAGAAATGCTAAATAAAAGTGTTCTTGACATTTTTTCATAAAATTACCCGTTTTTGAGTAATTTAAGTTTAAAGAATCAAAATGGCCGCCATTTTGAAATTTTAAGTTGAATCAAGATGATTTTTTTTACATGGGTCTCTTCTACATTAACGTACATACCAAGTTTTATAATGATCCGTTGAAAAAAATTCAAAGATAAAAATGTGAATGTAAAAAATACAAAATGACGGATATCTGTTTAAGGAGTTTTTCTTGATTTTCTCTTTATTTTGACCCAAGGAATCACTACGTAAATTATGTCCCCACCTTTTTTACAACACCCTGTATAAGAGGTCCATCCTGATATTTAATAAGCAAAGCTAAAAGACAGTCGATAATATTGTTTGAAACCCCGCAGATTTTCAGTTACCATTGGTTGTTGTTCTCAAATCCAAAATTGCAGTTTGAGTTGTCTTGTTGAAACATAATCTTGTTTAACCCTTGCATCTTGTTTAACCATAATCAGCCCATATTAACTTACCCTGTCAATGCTTTGACCTAGTTTTAGTCCCCTAAATTTCCATGTCCACAACTTCCTAGCCACATGTTTTGACTATTTGATTTTTTCACCCTTGAAGCAGTTCAACCCTACTTGCCAATTGGCGACTGTTCAATGCAGAATCAAATGCACAAGTCTAATTTCTTTACTTGTATGATTATGTGTCATTCTTTGTGTTCTAATGAGCAAGGATGCAACTCTAATCACCCTGTTGTTCTCCAAGGACACGTGGACCTTGTCTAGTTGGATAAAATTAGAGGGTATATAGAGAACCGAGATTAAAATAAACACACAATGAGCCTAATATTTGGAAAACTATTCAAAGTAACCTCTCACGTCATACTAACTCATCTTAACTCTTAACTCATTGTACCGATGAAACTCACTTTACAAATCAAAATCGCGTTTGCCCTGTTTAATAAAATGATAACTATAAAACTTATTGAATAAATGTTTCTTGTTTTAGGTATGGATCTTGTATTGCTTGGTGGAAAATGAGTGAGTAGTTCAATGCATTATGGAGCTAAATCATATGGGTAATTTGGTTAAATTATGAACACATTTTATTATGAATACGTTTTTATTATAATGAGCTAATTGAGTAATGTACAGTGTCCAACATACTACAGTATGTGTTTTAATTATATTTGATTTATTTATGATATCAATTAGTAAACATAATATTTTGGAAATTACGTTTATAATTGCAGAATTTGTTTGAATTAAAAATCTATTTTTTTAATACTTATCTGTTGGATATTGACGTAAAGCTAATAAAATGCTGTCAGAAAATATTGAAGCATCATTCAGAACCACATTTACCCAAACATATAGATGTTTATTAACGCAAATGAACCCATAAGAAAGTCAAGAACCCTGCACCACCAGCACTGAGGTGAGTAAAAAGTACTGGAAGATGGAGTAAAAATGCTACATTTTAACAATGAATACAAAATTAAATTAAAAAGAAAAATTCACTTCTGTATCAGATAACCATGAAAAATTAGTTGGAATTTATGAATAAACTAACAATGACACGCATTGTCATATTATGAAGCCACAATGTTTTTAATCGTATCTAGATGTCCACAAAGGTAAAACATTTTTCCTACAGTTACCTAACAATGTACATGTTCTCTCACTGATTTGAGAAAGCAAAGTGGCCAATTCGCTCATCAGTGAGACAATGTTAACATTGTCTCACTCTAATTACTTTGTCTCACTCCAGATTTGCAACGTGAAGGCACGAAATAGTGAGCGCGTAACATGCAGGCAACGTCGTATGCGCGCGAAATACGTTGGCAGCACTGGCTGTAAATCAGCTGGTCAGCTGTTGTACTGTTGTATTTGTCACTTCACATTAAATGTTATATTAAAAGTTCACTTCTGTGTAAAAATAGGTTATGTTTCTTCACCAATTTATTTGTTTTATGGTAACTGTAGGAAAAGTATAATGTGCAACTCGAGTTCAAAGTACAATTGCCTCACTCGAGAAACCATTCCTCGAGTAAGGATTTCTCTCGAGTGAGTCAATTGCTCACTTTTCTCACTAGTTGCACAAATAACTATTTTTGACTGTTGTAAGAAAAATATCTTAATAACTGTGCCAATTAAAAGGCTGTGTAAAATAAGGAAAGGCAGCAAAGTATTTTGCGCAGATTGGGTTAAGTCATTAAGTTCTGCACAACAGGATTAAAACTTTGCCTATTTTTGTCCCTAGTAGTGTACAATTTTCGAACATTTTCTTTGCCAAATGAGACAATTTGTTGAGACAATGTTTTGAAAAAGAGTCGGTGGTACCAGATGGGGGAAGGCAAAATATAATGAATGGTGTTTTGTGTTGTTACAAATGACCTTAACAACTTGTAAAATATCATTATTACTTTAATGTTTTAGCCTAAAGACAACACCCAATTATTAAGGTACAAAATGTGTATGAATTATTATATTATTCGTGTAAACTCATAGAACAAGTTAAACTTGTTTAACGTTGGTGCAGTTTAATTCCGTTGTATAAAGCATACAGTAAATTGGTGTATGAGTGTTGGTGTAGTGAGTACTACGCCTGACAGTTATCATAGTGCGCCGCAACTCCACATGTGACTAATATTTTCTGCGGTTGTTGGAAAATTACAAAAACCTAAATCTTCCAAACTCCAAACAAAGTTGAACACGCAGACTCGGCGCGCCACGAATAGACTGGTAGACTATATTTAAATCAAAGTTCTATTTTGGGTAGGTTAGGAGGGGTGGGTGGCAAGCGCTATATCCTTTTATGTTTTGTGTACAAAATCATTTTAAACAAGTTATTTATAGGGCTTTTAACATTGCAGACATCCAGTCGAATTCCCAACCTTATATCACTTGTGGAGGTTTACATCTGACATTCTTCGCTTCAGATCCACTTTTGTTTTGTTTGTTTCTTATTGGGAAAAAAAGGTTTGGATAAGAGGGATGAAATCTCCCTGATAGTTTGGGTTAATTATGTATTATTTGTAATAAACTGGTAGTATGTTTATTGAAATACTTCTTTTAGGGAATCTTGGGTAACGTTAAATGCAGAAGTTGCACATTTGCGGACGCTCAAACATACCTGCTTAATGGACGATTATTTCTGTTCCAGTTACTGTACGTGTTGTATAAATGAATGTTTTACATAAACAGATAACTACCTGAAATGCTAAGATTGTTATCACATCCATTATTTTGGATTTTTTCAATCCCCAAATCAAAATGTTATCAACGACGAGAAAGTTTTACTACAAATGTGCATTTTACAATTGCAACAAGTACCAACTGTATTCTATTTTATTTCGTATACATATTTAGTTATATCCTTTTCATACGAATCCTTAACTCAATAATATTAGATCAATATCCAAACAAATTATAGCTAATGTCATACTGCATCTGTTGGCTACCTTAAAGTTCTGTTTTGTATTTAAGAATTACTGCTTGAAATGAAATATCACGTCAAAAAATCATACCTACAGAAGAATATCTAATTGTCAGGCTCAAAGCACACAAATATATATAACATAAAAATTTGCATTTTACTAAAAATGACATTATTTAGCCCTGTTACTATTTGGAGTTTCTAATGCAGATTACCAAAATCGGGAGTGATAAAAAACGTCTTTTCCATGGTGTTTTAAGGAAGTAGTAGTGATGTCGCACTTGCACACTTGCACAGTAGTGTAAACTTTTGTTCGACCCGTTTGATGACGGCCAACTATCGTCACTTTAGTCTGTCGAACGTCCGGTAACACCTTCAGCAAGGCCGTAGCCAGGCGGGGAATAGGGGGTCAACCCCCCCCCCCCCCCCCCCCGAAATCCCGAAATTTAGTAGTAAAAATTAACACTAGGTTTAAAAAGTGCAAGTTATATTATAAAATATAAACCACAACAGAGGATTATATTTTATGTTTTATTATGTTTTGCAGTAACTATTCATATTTCATGTAATAATTCTATTAATACTGTAAATCTGATCCATTAAAGAGGTAATAAAACTATGAAGGTTTAACAAAAATACTTTACTCAAACAAAACAGATTTATCATCCTGTAATATTTTACATATGTAACAATATCAACATTTTAGAAATAAGCATGGGAATTGGTGTTTGAAAGTGCTTAAATCTGTTATCCAGTCATGACCTGATCCAGTGGTGGTTCCAAGGGAGGCTACAGGGGCTAAATAAAGTACCAAACTGTTTTTTATGAGGATATAGCCGTAGCCTACAATATCAATCAATCAATCAATCAATCAAAACATACTTTATTTCCAAAAATATGCAGAATATAAATTATAACATAACTTCCAGTGAACAGACACCCTACTTGCTATTGCATAGATAAAAATAATTAAATATAAAAATACATATAAACTTAATAATAACAACAAAGGATGTAAGGTCTCAGAGAAGCCATGTTAAACATATACATTATGGAAATAAGCCTACATGGGCTGGAAGCCTGTGCGTAGGCTCAGTCGCTATCAGTGACTTACGTATTTGTTGGAAAAATATTATTCATAAATATAATATAATATGGTTAGAAATTTATGAATGCAATTGTCATAGTTTAAATTTGTAAATGTCTACTTGCTTATGACAAACAACAGGTTAAATGGGAGTTTTTTGACTATTGAAGATAGTTTTAGGCGTTAAATATTGCTTTAGAAAGTCACTAAACTACTTAAAAAATATAAACAAAGTTTCCGTGGGAGGGCTCCCAGACCCCCTTCTGATACTGAGGGGTGTTCCACACCCCCAAGCCCTCCGGGAGCCCCCCCTTGACAAGGTCCTAGAACCGCCACTGACCTGACCCCCCTCCGAAATTTTGTCCTGGCTACGTACGGCCTTGACCTTCAGCAGTTGAGTACATCAATTTGCACAAGATTAACCAATGGCCAGTCGTGAATCGTTTCAGATTTAAAATTAATGCGTGTGATTTCATGCATACCGACCCATGCCTTCTAACGCAGAAATTAAGTGAACCTGTCATAGAAGCTACATATAAAGGCAAGGAATTTTCCGTTTGTGAAAATGTAACAGACGCTGTGTTGTACTTTTAAAGATTCTTTTTGCGGCCATGTCACTAGTTCATTTCAACACGCTGTGGGTATACGTTGGATGTAATTTCAATCGATCAAAATATCTTTATATCATAATATGAAAACATATAGTTACATGAAATAGAGTCATGGGAACTAAAACTAAATGAGTAGGTTATTCAAAAAATACATAAGGTTCAATTGCATTCAAAATTGTTAAGAGAAAGAGTCAAAATAAAAAGAGACAAGAACAAAACTCCCCGATAGAAAAGAAAGCTGATTGAATTAGAATCATGAATAATAGAATTAGAAATGCTTGTGCCAAATTTAAAAATCTGTTCGTATTATTTATTTCTTTTTTGATATTTTGTGGCAAAAGGTCAAAATATTTGTTTCCTTTATAGGTGATTTTTTTTAAAAAGCTCTAATTTATGATGTTCAACCAATCGATGGGGTCTTGTATTATATCCTTTTACGTCATTTCTGGTTTAAACCCCTACTGCCAGAATATGCAATAATGCAGCTGGTGCGGACCCAAATATCTTCAGTGACTACATACTGCTTTCATACATGTGAACATCTTCAAGTAGATAATGGAAAGGATTTAAAGAATTCTAAACCTTAGATTAAGGGGTATCCTCACTTTACTTTGATCACGTGTCGTTCTTTTGAAAAGAGCATAACATATCCCAAATCCCAACGCATATCAAATGCAGGGAAATCAGCTGTTGCTGGGTCCACAAAGTGCTAAGCTGAGAGAATCTTGGTACTGTACCTCTACGATCTATCTTCGTAGTACTCGCTCCAACTGTAGGTTTTACTTTCGTTAAGTGGATAAAGCTAGATAATGTGTTTTGTTTTTTTTTGTTTTTTTTTTTTTTTTGCCTACATTTGTATAATGGCCTCGGGGGATTAAAACATCAAGTAGTACAGCTCCTTAGGCATCAATAAACAAAGAAAAGTATTATGTGTTATTGTTACTTCGTGTTTGTGTGCAGATAGGTCAGTCTAGTTTAATCATTAGTTTTTACATGAGTTAACTATTTAAAGCATCGTCACAACCAAACTTGCTCGTGAATAAACTCATTTCCCCAAAATTGGCAATGAAACCAATTTTAACTTCTTTTCAAATTTGAGAATGACATGTTAGTTGATTTTATGATTTCTTATTAGCGGTTTTACCAATACATAACGATGTTCTAGAAAAAGAACAACACGTTTACATACATTTAGTAGTTCGAATTTTTACTCAATAAATTAGTAGACATTAACATAGTTGTTAATAGATATAAATAAAAAAATATGTCTCTATTTAGAATTTTCAACAGTGCGGGTGTTCAAGTCAAGATATAGAGACACATAATAAAATCATTGAATCTTATCATTAATCCAAATCTATGTTTACATGTCTTAATTTAAATCTACATACATGTACAATAAATATCACTTAAATAACCCTCCCTCTCTCCAAGGCCAGATTGAGTGTCTTATTAGGGAGTGTGAAGTCCCTTAAAACTTAGCAAACCTTCAGCATTACCCTCAAGCAACAAGTAGTATCAGACAATATAGTTTGGTGAACCAAACCGCCTATCCGGAAGCAAACCAAAGCCCTTAGGCTTGAATGACCCCGTTTTGTAAATATCTTAAACTAGGTATGGTCAAACTTGCTAATGACACATATAAACCTCAAATACTTATTATAGCAGCTTAAGTTGGACCGTGCAATCCAGAGACAACCTATTACTAAAGACTGAAAGAGCATAACATCAAAGATAATATTACTCTAACGAATTATAGGTGAATATAATTCACCTAAATTAATATCTTGAACCTCAAACGAACTCGCAGTCTACACATTTTACTGCCATTTACAGACTGGCTGTGTTAAAAAAAAGTAAGATGCGACGCAAACGTTACGAAAATATTCTCCGTTTCAAAAAGAGCCAAGTACACGCCACTCAACGAAACCAGTGAAAGGCAATGTGTACGGAGTCCTTCATTTAAGGTGGGTTATGATGAAATAAAGAATTTATTTGATTTATCTTGTAGAATTTATCCACACACAATGCTGATCTGCCAAGATTGTGACCTTAACAACTGGCAAGTTAGCCCTGCCTTAGATAAGACGCAAACAGCTTAATTTCGTCCGCATACGAATTCGTTAAGGGAAACCTTATTGCACGTAATGTGACATGGAGGAAGCATCCATCTGCAGGGGGGGATGTGATGATGAGTGCTAAAAGTCTGTGGCGTGTGGTGAACTCATGACAGTGCAACTCTTTCAGGAAGGCTCACAATGCACGTAATGTGACTTTAATGACCCTTCCATCTACAGGGGGCGATGTAATGGTGAGTGCTAAAAGTCTGTGGCGTGTGGTGAACTCATGATGGTGCAACTCTTTCAGGAAGGCTCACAATGCACGTAATGTGACTTTAATGACCCTTCCATCTACAGGGGGCGATGTAATAGTGAGTTATGGCAGTTGGTGGCCGTGGTGAACTCATTACGGTGCAACTCTTTCAGGAAGGCTCATAATACACGTAAAGTGACTTTGATGAAGCTTCCTTCTACAGGGGGCGATGTAATGGTCAGTTATGGCAGTCGGTGGCCGTGGTGAACTCATGACGGTGCAACTCTTTCAGGAAGGCTCATAATACACGTAAAGTGACTTTGATGAAGCTTCCTTCTACAGGGGGCAATGTAATGGTGACTTATGGCAGTCGGTGGCCATGGTGACCTCATGACGTTGCAATTCTTTCAGGAAGACACATTTTGCACGTAATGTGACATGAAAGAAGCTTCCATCTAGAAGATGTGACATTATGACGAGTAATGGCAGTTGGTAGCCGTTGTGAACTCATGACGGTGCAACTCTTTCAGGAAGGCTCATAATACACGTAAAGTGACTTTGATGAAGCTTCCGTCTACAGGGGGCGATGTAATGGCGAGTTATTGCAGTCGGTGGCCGTGGTGAACCCATGACTGTGCAACTCTTAGGAAGACCCTATATTTCACGTAATGTGACTTAGAAGAACCTTTTATTTAGAGGGGTGATGCAATGACGAGTAATGACAAAAGATAGCCTTGGTGAACTCATGACCCTGGAACTTTTTGGTAGACCCATGTTGCACGTCGTGTGACTTAGGGGAAGCTTCCATCTACAGGGGGCGATGTAATGATGAGTGATGATCGTTGGTGGCCGGGAGGATCTCATGACGCTGCAACTCATTCAGAAAGACACTTATTGCATGTAATGTGACATGGAGAAGGCTTCCGTCTAGAAGAGGCCATGTATTGACGTGTGATGACAGTCGGTGGCCGTGATGATCCTATGACGTTGCAATTCTTTCAGGAAGACATTTATTGCACGTAATGTGACGTGGAGAGGCTGCCATCTAGAATAGGCCACGTATTGGCGAGTTATGCCAGTCTGTGGCCGTAATGAACTCATGACATTGCAATTCTTTCAGGAAGACCCTCATTGCACGTAACACATGGAGGAAGCTTCCATTTAGAGGGGGCGACGTAAAGACGAGTGATGACAGTCGGTGGCCGTGGTGACCTTGCGCTTCGAGTCTTGGCGCTCTTTACCGTTGCTATTTTCAGCATAAACTCGTGCAAATTTTCGCCTGGCTCAACAAGATTAAAACATTCTTGTATTTTACTAAATAACCGTAATACATTTCCTGAAAAAAGTTTTCTGAAAAATGATTCATTCAATCGTCGAGTGCTCTGTACCTTAGAGAATAACAAACATCTCTACCAATTGATAATATGTTAATACATACAACCCGAGAATTCTCTTCACTAACATGATAGTTCAAGCTTATGTTAAGTTTTTTGCTAATGAAAAAGTGGTTAGGTAGACAGTGAGTTACTTTTCAACCAATCGTTTTTGGCAGACATATCTAAGTATAGTTTACTTATACCATAGTTCAGTTATTATAACTATTTCCTGAGTTTATTTTTGACCTCATAATAACTAAAGTCTGAAAATCTTTGGTTAAATGTAATTATTTAACACTTTTAGGTTCACTTTATTTTTGGAACGCGCAAACGATACATTTATATCCTCAGCCATATTGTTATGACTAATTTTGATGATGACTTTTCACACTCAACTCTAAATTTTTGTTTCTGCCAAGTCAAAAACATGAAACGCTGTCTCTGTATCACTAATTGTGATTATTTAGTCCGTTGATTTTATCCCAGAGTTCCGTCTAACTAGGAGTTTCGTGCCAAGAGGCGGACAAGGAGGAACAGGTGTTGTGAGTGTGAAACATAACTTTGTGTCTGTAACTTTACCGGCACAACATTGAACACAGCTCTAGCATCTACTTACACAAATCCAAACACCAACGTTGTTTACTAACTTGGCAAAACGGCGATATAATTCGTGTAACGCTTTGTTGAAATTACTTAACTAGAGATTACCACTCGTTAATCAATTAGATATATAGTGATTGACTTTATCATCGTTACTACAGAGTGTTGTTTTTAACGCGCAGCCCAAATTAGAAGTACTGTGAGACACATTTTAATGACACAACAACATTATATTTTGGTATCACTGTTTTCTTAACTTCCAATCAGCTGTTATGAGTTGTTGCATCGTTATCTATGAGGTTTAGTGTAACTGGGAATTTATTGTAAATAAGACACAACATGGTGTAAATCTTGAAGTGTTCGAATAATACGTTGAAAGTTGATCATTGGTTGTATGCCAAGAAAGGATTGAAATTAGGTAATAATAAATCACCGATTATTGACAGATAAGAATTTAAGGAAACCAAATCCAAATTTAAGAAAAACTTAAATCTCTAGATTGAAGCAAAAATCAAATCAGGCAAATGGAAATTCACTTGGTCTGCAGGTTTGCTGTCACGGAGGTATATTTGTTAAGTATAGATTTGGTTTCCTTAAATTTGTAAATCTCCATAATATTTCAAATTTGAAGAAACTTAATCTGTATTTTTTTAAATACCCCCCTCACAGCATACCTGCAGACTAGTCGTATTTCCATAGGACTTGTTTGATTTTCACCAACTTGTGTCTTATTTACAATAAATTCAGATTACCACTAAACCTCATAGATAACTATGGAACATCGCATATCAGCTGATCGGCAATGAAGTAAAAAAAGTTATACAAAAATATAAGGTTGTTGTATCATTAAAATATGTCTCGCAGTACTTTAAATTGGGTTGCGCATTAAAAACACCATGTATAACATGAATGGATGATATATAAACAATGTGGCTGAAAAGTAACTTGCACCCCCCCCCCTTAACTTTTGAACCATTTGAGGTATTCGAAATCTATTTGTGGCAACCATTTTAGAAATGAAGGGCTACAATAATTATGGTTAATTTTGAAGATTTTTGCCTTAGGGCAGCCCTTTATATCTAAGAAGGCTGCCGCAAACCAATTTCAAATATCTCAAATGGTTGAAAAGTTAAGAGTGGATGCAAGTTACTGTTACTTTTAAGCCACCCTGTATATATATATATCACAGCACAGATGTACAGTAAACAAGTCTACGTGATTTTATATTTCCACAGTTGTGTAGTTAATTAATATTTTTTGTAATGTGTTATGTCTATTTTGAATCGTGTCTAACAATTAAAATTAATTTATTGACTTTGTGCCTGTATACACTCTCATTAGTAAATTTCAATAAAAACTCCGGTTTTGACCACCATTTGACTGTCTCAATATATTATAAGAATCTTGTATTGAAGAAACTTGTATTACATTAGGAATATCTTGTATTTATATTCATTCACTATATCATTTGCTCCCCCAAAAAATAATGAAACCGTCAGAATAATGTGGAAGGAAAGTAATAACCAGTGGAGACCATCAATTAGTTAGTTAGTTCCATAAATCCCACCTATGAATTATTAATTCACCATTGAATGTTCAGGCCTGATACAATAGTTAGTTTTGTGTTCTTGATAAACACATTTTAAACATCCCTGCTAGCAACCAGTGAGTTAAAATAATGAATGGACTTATGAATACTTATAATATTAAGCAATGCTAGGCTAATAATAGGATAAATTAAAATAACAATTCCGTGCTATATATTTGTGCAAACAAGTTATTTATTGGAACCTTACCAGCATATATAAAATTGAAAATGTGCATCGAATGCATCTGTAAAATCGCATATCCAGGCCAACTGTGTCATACAGTCCCGGTTTAAAATATTTATTCGTATAAAAACCAACCCACCCGTATAATATGTTTACAGTTGTTTGGCAGTTTGCATAGCAAGGTAGCTATGGCATAAATACATTTCAGTTTTAATTTTACATGGCTTAAAACGTATTATGGTGGAAAGATAATAAGCGAGTTTCCCATTTAATAATTATCAACACTATCTTTGTACAAAAACCACTTCTTCGTGAAAATGTATATTTTTGTAGATATCCTTCTTCGTCCAACCATTATCTCGAAGAAAACATGATACAGTATTACTTAATAAGATACACCTTTGATCACTACTATACATGCAACCATAGATAAATCATAGTAGATTTCTCATCCTTAGGGAACAGCTGAAAACAATTTTATTGTTAGTTCTGTCCGGTGGACTGTAGAGGTCGTGTATTGTTTACAATTTGTTTCTTGTTATTTTAGTCATTTAAAACCTCGTTTAACCAAATAAAACTATATACCCCCGCCGCAGCAAACCTGCCGACTAAGCGAATTTCCATTTGTCAGAATTTTTTTTCAATTAAATCTATTTAAATAACATTAAGTTTAACGAGTACCTACGTTTGCTGCAACAAGGAAACTGTTAAAGTGGGATTTTAGTAAAATATTAATAGCTTAGTATACAATAAATAAATTTTCCAAGTTTTATCAAAATATATCCATTAAGCAAACTATAACATTTTACAATATTCTCCATAAGAATAACATGGGAATTTAAAATTTACAATTTTTAGAATTTTCTCCGTTACCAATAACCGTACAAAAACATTTTGATATACTAAACTATTTGTTTTTTTTTATCTCTTTAAAAAGGTCTAGAGGGAAATTGGGAAATTTTGTGTTTTGAGGGTCTAAAATGAGAAAAGCCATTTTTTACCTCATAAAACCCCCCGTAAAACCCCGTTCCCATGGTCCGATCATGTTGCTTCGCGAACTCATTCAAGTTTATCCCGCCTTAAACCAAATTTCATGAAAATCGGACAAAAATTACTCAAGTTATCGCGTTCACGACGTATATACATATATATATATATATATATATATATACATATATATATGTATATATATATATATATTTGAACAAATTGTGTTTTTGGCCTCTGGGGACATCAAAATGAAAAAGTAAATCGGTCCCGGGCCTAGGTCTTACCGTGCCACCTACGGTAATAGCTACTTCCCTATAGGGAAATTCGCTAATAATCACAAACAATAAGTCGTACCCTAGTTATATAACCAAACAACAAAGTACAAATCATGAAATTTACCCTAAATTAATAGAAAAAAAATTTCGTCGACACTAACGTCCAGTGTCCCCAGACATGAACTAGACACGAAAAACTATCTTCAAAATTTACAATGGGATGAGAAATCTACTTGGGGTTGGTTTGTCTTATGATGCAGCTTTCATCCAAGTATATTAAAGTTGTTAGGCAAAAGATATTCGTGTGCTTTTAATAGCATGCATCAGTCCTTCAACTGAAACCAGTCCTTAACTTGGGTCCAAATCTACTTTCCTACAGTGTGGGACTTTTAAGAATAGTACTTTAACCCATCACCGATCAGTTAGTGGTAATTAAATTCACAAAAAGTTACTGCAACTCCATACAATAGCTATGTTTTATTGTTATAATGACGAAATGTGTAAACATGTTTTTTTTCTATACACTTAGCTAAAGGTTAAATTGCATAATCATACCTTTAAAAAATATATATTTAAGACGAATTCCTACATATTTCAAAGGTTAAGGCTATGCTCTGTTGAACATTGTCAATGTCCAAGAATTAATAAAACCCAGTTTCGAAAAATTACTCAAATTGCCACCATTTGTTACGTGGAGCTGGTAAGAAGCCAAACAGTTAAGAGTGATTCAAAGAGTGATTGATACAGATGGCAGAACACTAATAAAATGTATTCGAGCGAATCTTTTGGCCCCAAGCTCCAACTAAAACAATTAAGCAATTTATTATTCTCGACCTCTTCCTGGCATGTCTTGATTGTTTAATAAACTTGATCGGTCGTAATTTGAATTTTATTGAGGAAATTCCAAAGCAAATATGTCTGTCCATGTTTGACCGGGGTTAAATAAATTAATTATGAGTTTAAATGTGTGGGTCATAAATTTCAACTAGTGTTTAATAATATCCAGAATAATTTGGTGTCAACGCATTTAGCTTGTTTTATTTAAGGATATTTCTTGTAAAGATAGGGTTTACTTAAACGGTCATACTCTATGTATAATGTCATCAATACTTTATGTATACCTACAGGGATGTATTTCAGCTTAAATATATCCTTGTATAATTTACTTTACTAGTCAGACCTGTATGGTGGACCAATGACATTTCTCATTCGCCACACATTTTATTTATACCGTATGGGTTTCCTAGACAATAGTACATACTAAAAATACTTTAACGCCTTATTATTCCCGCCATTATTATTGTCATGGTTGTTGGTACCAGCACAAATTGAAAGTATTAAAAAATAAGTAACATAGGTATATTTGTATAAAATATCTCCCCTAACAGAGCTTAATCGAAGGCAGTTGGCCCTACCTCAAATAAATGGTGCAATAGAAGAAAGGCCGCAAGACCAGCACTCATGATGTATGTGCTCCAATCCAGGCCAATAAGGATTGAGTAAATCTATTGGTACCAAAATAGATTAGGTCTATTAACTTGTAGTTGGGTCGGATACAACAAATCATTTCCGAACTTGAAAAGTCAGTTTAATTCTGCTTTTTAGGTTCCTAAACAGTCAGGGTTCATTCACATAGTAAACTTTAGAGTAACCTTTATGTCCAGACAGAGTCACCATGAATCCTTATACTGTACTAGTAAGCGGTAAGCAGGAGCCGGCAGTGATTTCTCGGATCACCCACGCTTTCTACAATGCCCGATTTTCCAACTCTTCCACTACGGTCCTCAAGGTGATGATCGAGGCCCTACACTCTGCCTCTAGCAGTAAATTTGTCCGTTCAAGAGCGTCGCGAGTTTAATGATGCTGATAATTTGGACCGAGGCTCTCCAAGTAGCGGGTTCGTCAGTGTGTGCGTGTGTGCGTGAAGTCCTAGGAGGGGGACGGATTACGGAAACAGTCCCACAGTCCGACTTCAGAATAGCACCGGCCGGTTCTCTGTCGAAACTTTGTTTTAGTCTCAAGTCGCTCCCTTGGAGGGTAGCAAGTGGTCTGTTACTTAATTTATGAATCTTAGTTACTGCTAATAAAGCTTTTAACTCAGCTTAATAATTCAATTTCGAGTTTTTCTTCCATTGCAATGCACTTTTCACAGTACTGTATGCTGATTTATGGAAAATAAGAAAAAACTCAAAACCAATAAACATAGCTTTAAATAAACTTTAACCAACTGTTTACATATCTGACTAACACTTCGCTGACAAACTATAACCATTCTACATTTTTTCGTATTCTTTGTAGATTTTCACGTATTTTACATCTAATTTGGATTTTTCTATTTTGTGGCAAATCATATTTTGTATTAACGACTAGAAAACTCTAATGTAGATACTTGTCCCTACATTTATCTCATCATCTGCGAGTGACAATGTATCCTGTTTATTTAATCGAATCTTTTTATTTTCTTGGTAACCATTTTCCTGAGATTGCATTCATCCTTGTCTAATTCTCAGTTGTAGCTCATTTTTAACCATTCATTTCACTATACGCCTTACTTATAACAGCTTCGCTGCAGTTAATATAGCTGTTTACGCCTGACAATAATTAAATAAATCTCAATAGAGTACGTCAAGCAAAGTGTTCGGCGAAAAGGACTGCTTAACGGAGTGATATTTGATTCTGTGGAAATTAAAGTGTCAAAATGGGTACGGAAGAATTTATTCAAGAGTGGGAAGAAACCACTACAAGGAGTAGCAGCTACAAAAAGGTATTTCATTTATCTTATAATCTACTAAAACAATAACATATTTGCTTAATTTCACATAAAGTAAAAGGTTGCAACTAAAAAACAATAATAAGATTTATAACCTTATAATAATACTGGGTGGCCGTTAATAGCACGATATTCAACCCTTTCCGGGAAACTAGAGAAACCTGTGTTAAAAAATGTTGTTACGTTTAGTAATGACAATCTCGAACCGGCACGGTAATACTAAACAACTATTTATAAGGATGGTTGTATTCTTTCTTAGGACTACATACCTACCTTTTTAATCCATGATAAAATGTTACACTTCTAACGAACTTTTAGAGAATGTATTATACTTATATGATAAACAGACTTTTACAACAAATCAAACATTGTATTTTTCTGACATATTTTGTAATGAGAATCATCCCCTTGTATGTGATAAATCTTTAAACATGAAACCCAGAGCTGGAAACTTGCAATTTCGAGCAATATTTTGTATTGTTTACTCAAAAGACCTCACTCATTTACGAAACCAATGTGTAAAATACATAGTAAGGAAACCTCTCTTTCTGTTTTGGTATTGGTTAAACCATTGAAACTTAAACATGATACAATATTTAATTTCCATTTATTAATATTTGTAAGATAAAGTTTTTACTGAGAATGTTTTAAACATTCAAATTAATGAAGTAGCAAAACACTTTAACCACTAAATAATGTTGAAAAAGTAAAATCAATTTTACCCCGCAATAGTTTAAAGTAGTATTACAGTCCTCAAACACTGTTCTAAAACTGTATATTCTCAAAAACTATGCCAAATTGAGGAGACTATATATTGTTATGATTACAGATAACTCGGGGAATTTATAACATATTTTTATCCATTACAACAAATTATTCTCCCTTGTGCGCTCGACATTAACTTGATTGGCCGTGCGCTTCGGGGTAAGTTGTAAAAAACATGTAGAGACCCACGTTCGCAAACATTACACAATAGTTGAAAGTTTATAAACACAACCACTATACATGACATGTCATAAAACGTATGCGGAATTATCAGTTTAATATTAGGTATCCGAGACAGAAGATTCAGCCTTGTACCTGTAAAAACGATAAAATGGGATAGTCGTTATTATTGCTCCCCATGCCTAGGGTCATTGGATTCGTTACCATAATGAATGCACTCGATAAAATCACCTTGCACGTTGATATTTTCAAAACGGAAGGTTGAAATTCGTTTAAATATCTCCTAAACAAATCTCATATTAGAGAAAACATCTCAGTTTGTGGATATTTTATTCTTGGCATCTGCATGAACTGCGGATCTGATAACAAATCATATATTTATGCTTATACTGTTACTCACAAGACAGTAAATATACAAAAAAGATAGTAAGTGGTTATTTCATCAAGAAGTTATTTAGATAACAAATCCGAAAAGATGTATGCTTATTTGACTCTTTGGTTTCGAAAAAATATGTTTAATTTAAAATATGAATATGAGGATTGGCTTATTGGCTAAACTTAAAATGTAAATCACAATTTCTTGTTCATTGAGATATAATAAACAAAATATTGCAAATAAGATAACTATGATAAGAAGATATACACTTTTATATTTAGTTTTCCAACTATAAATCAAGATGTAAAATCCAAAATGTGAAATGCATGTAGATTCTATTAGATGTCAATCGCAACTGTTACTTACATTATTAAATGGTTGATGTATAAATGTAGTCTTAGCCTTTGTAATTATGACGATCCAAAAAATCCAATAATACTTCTTATGTGTATATTCCGTTAAAGTATAGGGTAATGTACTCCCGAGTCAAATTACATTTAATTTATACTTCTTGAAAAACTACCATCGGTATGTATTTAATCAGCTCATGGTATTGGAACTTATAAAATTGTCGTTTTATTAATAGTACCGATTTCCGTTAAAAAAATATATTAGAGTGCGTATAAAACATATTAGAGAAGGGTTTGTTTCCATACGATACTTTTTCAAAGTTTTTCTATCTAAGTAAGCCACCCGTACGATCAGGACCGATTTAAAATCTTCCTATTAGCTAACTTCAAAACAGCACAGGCCATAAACTCAATTAATTAAAGCGAATTATCAAAGGCAGTAAAATTAGTTCCGGAGGTTCTCGGCTTGGGGCCGGAAACCTTGGCTAGAGACGCAGTGAATATAGAACCACAAAGAAGTATATTTCTGTACAATGCCACTCTGCCAACAATTAAACTTACCAGACATTGAACAGGACTCGAGTCGTTGTCCACCGACCCCACAGGATTAATAGACTACTGGACGTCTATTTGCGAACCAGAAGTGCTGTACTTGTTGATTGTTACTTAAGAAAATGTTTGATCTAATTCATAAACAGATGTGTGCTTTTGACCGTATGTACTTTATATACATATATAGGGTGTCTCACTAAGAGATCACGTTTCACTTTATATTTCTTGCCCATTTATAGACCGATGTTTTAAAAACTTTACATAATTTATTAAGCATTTTTTTAATATTCTGGAAAATTTTCAGCTCCTAATCCTCGTAGAAATAAAATGGTGGAATATTGAATGTTTTTATTAACCCATCATATTAAATAAATTAATTTATTGCTATTTATTAACTAGTGATGGCTCACGGTTTTAATAATTTTTGACTACTTTTAGGTTTTTCATTAGGCTATGTTCTAATTTCCTGATTAAAAAGCATTATTTCTCTAGGATGTGATAATACAAATATTTAACAATACCAAAAACACTATTTTTAATGTGTTTAAAGTTTAATTTTTTCAATGTACCACCATTTTATTTTTACGAGGGTAAGGGAGCTGAAATTTTCCCAGAACATTTTTTAAACCTACTTTATAAACTGTGTAAAGTTTCAAAATGTTCGGAGCACAAATGGGCAAGTAATATTAAATCAAACGTTTAACCCCCTTCGTGGGACACCCTGTATAAAGAACGGCGTTTTTATAAAGTTTTATCACAAATTCAGTTGGAGTCGAAGACATCAGCTTTAACGTTTTACCTTAGCAATCTACATTGGATGATTTTGACGAATAGTATTTTCTCGATTACAAAGTACATTATAATAATTATTGTAATATTGTAATGCATTGTATAAAACCTCTCTATCGGTATTTTTATAAAATTCACGCTGTGTCGGTTGAATGATATTTGTTGCAACAAGCTTTCCTGTAACTGCCAAAACAAGAGAAATGGTTTAATACATCGGTTTTGTTTGAGTACATAGAACAGCAATTACAGGAGATGACTTTTGAAGACAAACAGTATATGAATTTTTGTTTGGTAAATCAGTTATCAAAGAATTGTGAGGTATGATGAAAAATATAGCACATTACATGAGCCGAAAGTGTCTTTTCAACCCTTCGTCAATACGTAGGCCTATAACTTCGGCCTCGCTTCGTAAATTAAACACGAGTGTGACATCAAAGAGTAAATGTCATAAAATACCATTGTTTACGCCAAAAAACTTATAATTACTAGTGTCACACTGTCCTTAGTGTTGATCTTGTTTCTGGTTTAATGTGTTTACAAGATTGGTTAAATTGGCAATCTTTAAGGGAGTGAATTACTGTTCTGAATCGATAATCAAAACTAGGCCTAAGGTCAATATAATCACTGACCTCAACTATACAGGGTGATTGATATAAGTGTTCCAGCTATTTTATTCGAAAGTTATAAGACATATAACAAAATGTTAAATTGTGACTGCCTTGGATTTTTTATTTAAAAATTTTGGTCATGTTGAAAAAAAGATTTAGCCGACATTTTTCCAATATGGCCTCTAACTTAGATTTTATTTTATGATTGTTTAAGAAAGTAAATACAATTTAAAAACGTTTTTAGCCTTGGCATTTGTTCTCTTAAGCTACTTCTTTAGGAGTTACAGCGTGTTACAACTAAGAAAAATGACTTGCTGAGTACATTCTGCATCATGTAGCTCCTAAACGAGTACGTTTAGAGCGAAAATGCAAGAAGTAAAAAAGTCATCTAAATGCTAAAAAGACCATTAAAACAAAACAAATTCATTCCCTTATTTCAAAAATGGCCGCCATTTTCCAAATTGGCAGACATTTTAAAAATAAGAATAATATGTATATTATGGATTAATACAATGTAGATGAAATTTTAAGACTTATTTACTCTTGCTCATTTAGGAGCTACATGGCGCAGAATGTACACTGCAAGTCATTTTTTCTTAGTTTTAACACGCTGTAACTCCTAAATGAGTAGCTGTAGAGAAAAAAGGCCAATAATAAAAACGTTTTTAAATTGCATTTACTTTCTTAATAAATATAAATAGGATCTTCAATAAGAAAAATCAAAGTTGGCAGCCATATTGGAAAAATTGTGGCTAGAATATTTTTTTCAACTTGACAAAAAAATTTTTAAATAACAAATCCAAGGCAGTTACAATTTAACATTTTGTTATACCTCTTATAGCTTTCGAATAAAACAGCTGGCACACTTATATCAATCACCCTGTATATACTGCAGCAATAATTTCCAAATATAAAACTAATTAAACTAAGTAACTAAGTAAACTAATTCAATTTGAATATAGACAAAATCTAACGGGTCCTGTTATGCATATGATCAAACTTTATCACCTTAGAATTTTTCAAATGTTATCAATCCACGCCAAGGGAAACCAGCCCTCCAACTAGATGTGGAAATTGCTCGAATAAAGGTTTGATCGTAAACCGTTTCATACATTGCATGGCCAACGTTATCAACTTAAGTAGACCTGTACCGCGCTGAATGAATAGTTTGCTACAGTTAACACAGAACGAACGAAACACAAAAATGCGCCGCTTACACCAATGTACCTTACGAACATAAAACGTATAAAAATATTATAGCGGAAATACTGTAATCTAAATCATTTCTGAATCAAATAAATTTTAAAGAGACAGTGCTAAATATTTTAGATTATCATTCTGGTTACACATGTTAAATCAAAGTTGTTTATCAATCCGCTGCTCAGGAATATCAACTGCATTATAGTATTATTGTATTTAATTTGAGGTCCTTATAAGTAAACTAATGTCAGTACAGAAACAGAACCCAAATCCCTATAATCAAACTGTTTTCTTTCTTTAAAGTTTCAAATAATTGGAAAATATTTTAAATTCAAGTTGTTTTCAGTTCTAATGTTATATTTAGCACTATTAAGTACACTATTTTGTCAATAACGCTTAAAGGTCAACTAACATCTGAAACGTTGAAAATACGTTTCCTTACAATTTTAATCAACGTTTCCAATCAATGAATTCAAGATAATGAACCTGAAAGTTTATGTAACTAAAAATAGAAACTTAATATTTTATCCAATTTTCTAACAAACACTTTTACTACTTCCCCGCATGTCCTAATTTGTCTTTCTCAATCTTCATATTGTTTTACCAGTTTTCGATTGTTTAAACATTGCCTGATGCGATAGGTATATACTGTGCAAAGACCAACGTTTAGCCAAATCGAATTATATTAAACGTACGTATTACATACTTTTTATTGTTTGATCGATTGATATCACTATGGGGGACTGTCATGATCACCAGCAAGGAAGCGAATTTGTGCCTGCTATCTGTAGACATGTTTAAATGAATTATGAGCATAAAGAGATATATAATTAATCCAGTATCTCCAATCAATGGCCAAAACTATGATGTGCCTGTCTGGTGGTGGTCCATGTGGTAATCAATTAGTGTCATAGTGTTAAATGCTAAATCTCAGCATCAAAATATCAGTTTTGACAAAGATGGCGGCCCACTCTGCCAAATCTCCCCCACGCAGAATCGTGTAGCATTGAGGCGGAAAATATTCAAAGAAAATTGTCAAGAAGATTGAAAACAGCGAGAATCATATCATTACAGTACAAAAAGATTACCACGCAGTTCACTTTTAACCCTCACAAGTACCAATAAACGAAGCTGGCATGCCTTAAAATTGAAAGATCCGTTTTATCTTAAATGTCTAACGCATAAAAAAAAATCCTGGATCCTAAATCTAACCTTTCCTAAATATCCGACTTATCCTAAAGTAGCCCATTCTACTTTACCAGTCCTATGTGACCAATGAATCCTGGGTATCCGATTTATCCATGTTATTTTACAAATCTAAAATTTTCCACATTTGACATCCATATACATCCACGGATCTTAAGTGTACATGTCTAACTTATCTTCTACATTCAACGTAACCTATTCCATTCTGCCTGCCCAACGTGAACAACATATCCTATGTACCAACCTTATTTAACATATACACAATATCGAAATAGTCTAATATATTCTATAGTCGAATCTTTAGAATGTAACATATCTTTTATTGCATCCAACATAATTATTGCATCTTTATGTGACCTGTACTCATATGCCACTCATAATACCCACCCCACTTAACTTATTCTATACTATACTGTATATCCGACTTGTCCAAACCCCATCCGCGTAACAAATATTCCCACCGTTGCCTATTCAGTATCAGGATTGTACAATGTACATAGCCAACGTATCCTATCCGACCTATCCTCTATCTACGACGGCGACAGACGGATATACGACGATGGCGGCGACAGCCCCAGCCTCTACGCCAAGTGGACCACGGTGGGAGTCAACTGAAATAAAGCATTTCACAATATCGAGGTCGATCCCGGACCTTCACATTCCTGAGTCACGAATGTTTTGATAAAAATATTCCCAAACAACCACCTTGAAAAACGGTGTTACTGCTACACTGCTATTGGCATAACACCGTTGACTTTTGATTTAGTAGGGGGTCAAAATCTGAACCAATTGGGACTGGACGTAGTTCGGATTGTCGATATGTAGTTTGGTCTTTAGAACTTACCATCGTAAAGCTGTTGAAATATGTTTCTAGTCATGTATATGGTCTATTTAAATGCTTAAATTTAGATAAAAAAATTAGTTTTCTGTACTCAGATATTAAAGTATTTAATACTTTTCATCAGTGAGGGATTGAAATGTGAACATTATAAAACCAGAAATTACATACGGTACACTAAAAATCTTATTTGCAAAAATGGTAAATTTTCTGCTTCTTCAGTTTTGTTATTCATTTTCTGGCAAAAAAAAGAATGGTTGGTTTTCTACCAGGCTTAATCCGAACGCCAAATCCGAATTACCGAAATTGAAAACGGATGTTCGAATTTTGACTATTAGAATTTGACTCTACTGTAATAGATTTGACATCGCATATTTATGGATACAGCTTTGGCTGTCGTGCAGGGTGGGAAAAATCCCAGGACGGTTAGATATTTCAAAAAGTAATAAAGCACATCGATTACTCCCTTATCGGCAGAATATAATGTCGCTAATTTAAGCTCAAAATAACAACTGAGTAAAAAATGACAGCCAAAGATTCAAAATGGCAGATTCAATAAATGGCAGATAAACGGCTGTCATTTTTACTCAGTTGTCCGTTTAAGTTCGGGTTTGCGGGATTGCATTTTACTAATAAATACCTTTGATTTGATCTGCATATCAACCTATGCTAACATTTAAGATTTTCTTGTGACTCCTAACAATCCTAGTAGGAGGTAGCGCATCATTGAATAATGTGTAAAGATAATTTCAATGTCTACTAACAGTGTACCAAGTTTTGAAACTCAATCTTTATTAATTTTTGAAATATCTAACCGTCCTTGAAATATTATAACACGATTCTCAATGTATACAAGTGTTGTTTCTATTAGAATAAGTTTTAATATACAGGGGGGAGCGAGCTGGTCTAGTGGTTAGAGCGCGGGACTTCGGTCACTGAGGTCCCGGGTTCAAATCCCGCCAAATCACCAATAGATTTTATCTAAGTGATATTGCCGCAACCCCTTGGCTGAACCTCTAGCCTGAAGTAATGTGAAAAACAATCCCAGTCTCGTGCCTAGCGTCCTTGGACAATAAAATATATTGTACGGGGTGGAAAAAGTCTTGCATGTGGGGACGGTCACTCACCCAAGTAATTGGAAATGAGATAGTATACAAGAAATGCATCTAAACTATTTGTAAGTCACAAGGACGTGTTATATGTTTTGTATATACACCATGTGAAGGCCCCACTAATACTAAAATTATAAGAATGAACCGATATTAATGTGCCTTGATATGCTCTACGCCCGAATTTCTTACAACGCAACATTGAAAACATTATTGCTGCTGTCATGGCCAATTTAAAATGGTAGGCGCAAGACAACAGCAATATCTGTATCATCCTGTAGTCTTGCGCTGAGAAGTAAAACACATTTTGTATTCAATGTGTAAACATTTCATATTTTTAAACTGCAACTATTGTTACTGATTATAAATATATAAATATATACTGTATACACACAACACACACACTCGTATATTCATTTATATGTGTGTTATTATTCGAAGCTTTAAATAGAGACTAACATCAGGATTTATAATTTTCGACTAAATTTTCAAAATCTTTGTTTAAAGAAATGTTTTTAATTATGCATAGCTAACAGTTTCATTGCGTAACTTAAATGATGCAAATAAGCATAATCAATCAGAACCGACCAAGGATGTACTTGTATTCACCATGGAAATAACCATTAAGATAAAAATAATAGTTTAGATTTTATAGCAACACTAATTAAATACCCCCGCCGCAGTATACCTGCAGACTATGCGGATTTCAAATTTCTTTTGTTGTTTTTTTCCATAAAATGGTTCCTTAAACATGCCTCATTTAGTCCCTATTTAAATAATATTAGTTTTAATGAGTACTTAGGTTTGCTGCTACAAGGAAAGTAATAAAGGGTGTTTTTCGCCAAAGACCGACCAAATTAAATTTAACCTGGTATGAAAAAAATTTACCAAATTTGATGAAATATATAAGTATAAATAAGCAACAGAAGTTTATTTATCATACATAACAATAAAATAGGAATTTTAAAATTCCCCACAAACATAACGTGCACGACAACGCTTCAATATACTAATTTTGTAGGTCTAAATGAATGATCTGACGACTTTTGCTCGAGTTATCGTGATAACGGACATACATTTATATTGTATGTGGATTGAGACGGATGGTATAATTGGGCTCTGAGGGCATCAAAACGAAAAAGTAACTCCTCCCCGGGTCTAGGTCTTGCCATGAGACATACTATAATAGCTTATCCCCTATATGGGAGATTTCTAAAATATGTACTTTCCTCAAAGTTTATTCCACGATGATTTAAAGTAGTATGTGTGTGTGTTTTGAAGAAATTGCAATTTTACAACATTGTTTTCTATGTGAATAAAACAGTTTTAGAGTCAATTTAGCTTAAACATAAAATGCAAAACTGTGACATCCATACTTTACTTATACTATACTTATAGAACAATGTGTTGAAAGTTATAAGCTTAAGTGTTATGCTTAATTATGTTATTTAATTATGTTACGCCACATGTATTAAGAATTCAGTAAAAATATTTCTGTTGCTTGTGAACTGTATCGGTAGTTCTTTAATAGATGCATCTAAACTAATTCAGCCTAAAAGGGCAGTACATAGTTATATTATAGTTACGTAACTACAACGTAATACAATTGCTTTTCTCTGAGGTCTCTGCATTGCCGCAACATCAGTGGAGTGTGATGGCAAAAAAGCATTTCCCTGCCTGGTTCGTTTTCCTCATTGTTCTATTTAGCGTGGTCTGGTTGTTGTGAACAATACTGATGTCCCAAGGAAACATAAGTTAGTTTACTGTATACCACGTGGTTAAAAATTTACGTTTTTCTTTGTGATTCGATAATAGTAGTTTACGCAACAATTGAGTAAAGATAGTGTTAACGACACAAGTAGAAAATTTAAGGTACGAGTCTTGGCGAGTGCCTTAACAACTTCTACGAGTGTCGTTAACATTATTTCCGCGAGTTGCGTACACTACTTTACCTACGATAGTGTTTTCATTACTATAAATCACTACTCATAACTTCTAAGAGAGGTTATGTTTTCGTTTATAACCTCTCATTGCCACTGACAGTGATGCAACGAAACATTGTACCAAACACGAATTGCACCACTCAACAATTAAATTGGCCTGAACAGCTGATTAGTTGAATCATTCGCGCAATACCCGTGTTGTTATGAGTAAAACTACGCTGTTATGAAAAAACAATGCTGTTAGGTGAAACATTTCAATTCTAAGAACTGAACTGATATGGCTACTTTAAAAAACAGTCGGAAGTAAAAGTGATTTCCAAAATGAGTCGATACCAATAGTGGCTAGGATTTTTTGGTACCTGACCACAAAATGTATCGTATTATTAATAAACCCATCGTTTGGACATAAATAACTACTAAATATTTGTTAAAACATATATCAAATGTCTATATAGCTTATTTTATTTAAAAGTCTATTCCTCGTCCTTAGTAGAACTATATTTAAGCAAAATATTTACAGAATTAAATTAAACCATACTGGGAACTGAATTAAATTGTCCGTTACAGCATTACATTTGTTCGAATTAATATTATTTCGTTTTTCAGACTATCTTGTTTTTAAAACAACCATTTTTGCCTCAAAACTAGCAGCAGCTTTAACATAGGAATGGATTCACCACTTTCATTAATAGTCAAAGCTAACGCATTCGTTGAATTTCTTGGTTTATAGCCAGGAAATTTCCACTGATGAATTTTACATGAGAGCACCGATCGTGGTAATACACGTTAAACGACAATTCAAACACCCCCTCTTGAAACTCCTGGATTACTCATGCTACAAACTTAGTTCAATTATTCACAATGATTAATTTAACAACACACAAGACATTCTCTGTGTTTAAGCGAAATCTATAAATCCGGAACCCAGAACCGTATAGCGGTTTAGTCTGGACGCAAAAAGCACGTAAACAGTGGGAAATAACACAAATATACCACAGGTTAGTCAGCTGGCTGGTGTAGGTTTACCGCCAAAACCTGCGCTCTGCCGCAACCGCCAGCCGTAGTGCGCATGTCCCTAGCCGGCAATTGTTGAAGAAATTGCTATTTTTACGTATTACAACCTCTACTCAAAATATCCAAACATCCAAAAAGAATATTAATTATTATTTACTTAAAGAATTTGTATTGACAATTTTTTTACACATTACAAAACAAAATTTAGTAAATTGTGTTTTTGTATTATAAAGGTACTTGATTTAAATGTTTAAAGTAGCTAAATGTGCGTACAATAGAAAATATTGTTAATTTGAATCACCCTACAGGAATGGATGTCTTTAAGACAAAACAATGCCATTGTTTTTTAGTACACTTTCGATTGTTACAATTTTACATTGTACTGTAGTAGAGTGGATTTAGTCATGTAGACGATGTAGCTTGTGTCTGTGCCATGCGTTATTATCTTTATCAATCTCAGTAGTTAAGCCATTCCGTGCCCTCCCTCTTAGATCTCACGCCTTGCTAATCTTGAATAATAACTTCCTACACGAATCCTAAACATAGCTATTTTATCTAATTGAAATTCAATAATATAACTATTATCATTAATTGAACTACTTTCTATCTTATGACTTCGTAATATATTTTTGATTGTCGTCACGTTGAACACTGTTGCAATCAACTTTAGCTACCTGAATTTTTTTGCAACCCTTCCCCAAGAACTTCAATGACGCAGTTTGAAAACAGCAGTGTGTAGGCGCTCTGGACGTCCGTCGTGGGACAGCGCTGATTGGACGTCGTGCAACAGTCAAATATTTTATATTGGACGCCATGAAACAGCTCAAAAATTTTCTTTTGGACGTCGTGGCACTTGGATGTCTTGGCACTTGGACGTCGTGGCATTTGGATGTCATGGCACTTGGAAGTCGTGGCACTTGGACGTCGTGGCACTTGGACGTCGTGGCACTTGGACGTCGTGGCACTTGGACGTCGTGGCACTTGGACGTCGTGGCACTTGGACGTCGTGTAATGCAACAATGCAGCAATTTGCCGCCAGTTACCGTCCCGTTGGCCCGGCGCATATGACTTCACACTGAACCACGGTACGCAGGTACCACACGTTTAGTTGACATAGCAAATTTTATAACCAAATAACAACAAATAAATAATAGTTCGGCAATAGTTCCTGATCTGAACCTGGGTGTCAGACATTACCTTGAGAACAAATATCAGTTGTGTATATAAAAGTATATGCCGTAAAGTACTGTACCACCTTAAACAAATAGTTTCATCATCCCCCACTTAGTACCAGAATTCATCCAGTGGTGTTACGAATTTAACCTCCCCTACCCTATCTAGCGGCTAAAATTGCCCCAGAGATTACTGTACTATCAAAGTTTAATTATCTCTCTTGGTTAATATTATTTTGCTAAATTATGTGACATTAAAAATTCAATAGCTTAGATGAAGTTATTCTTTGACTTAAGCTATGTTAAAAAGACGACGTATGTTAGAGGAATCAGTGCTATAGCTTTAACATGGAAATATTATTTTTCTCCCTGGTCAAATTTAAGCATAACATTAGTTAGCTAAACATGTACAACCAAATCAACAGTAAATAATTAAATAAAACTACAATATAGCAACACATATTTAGGAAAAAAAAGTTATTTTAAGGGTCGTATTAGGACCCATACAAGCCTTCTGTGACTTACTAGGTATTTGCTAAATAACCACTATAAACAATGTACATGGAATATAAGTATGTTTACATCTCTACAAGTGTAAATTATTAAGGCTTCAGTGGTGATAACAATGGGTTACGTACCTGATGATTAGGTAATAATCCCCACATGATAATGATAGGTAATAATTAGGTGAATAGGCCTAATTCAGCTGTTCACACATGAAAATAATAACGGCATTTGTGGCAGAACCTGAAGTAGTATTGAGTTCGCTTTTCAAATAGGCATGGTGAATCGATATGTAAGAAAGTGAATACAATGATGATTAGTGAATTACAATTATGAAACTGATTTCTGTGATATTTGTCGCGACGGTTGTGTCGGGAGTGTGTGGCGAGTCGGGTTATCATTATGTTGATAAAGTTCTAAAGGACATATACAATGGACATAAGCGTATTTCCTACAAGGATATTCCTCGAATTAAAGAAGTGTTGTTCATTTCAAAAACGTTTAGCAGGTTGACCTCTTTGATACCCGAATCAATAGAAATTCCCAGATTTCAAGAAAACATCGGCAGTAAAGGGTTTCTCTGCACTTCTGAAACCAGGGTCAGTCTAAAAGTACGTAATATTGCTTCCCACCTTTATTTCCAACCTTCTTCCATAAGTGGATATGTCGAGTTTTCATTTCAAGCTGATATGAAATTTGAGAATCCTGTGATATTTGAAACATACTTGCAAGAGTTAAAGGGGAATGATGACGTATTCTGCGATGCTAGTTCTAAAACGGGCTCAGTCAAAGTCACGTTTCACAAGGTAAGCTACGTCAGTTTTTTGCTAGCTGTTCCCGATCTCCCAAATGATCTGACGGGGTTCCAAATTCCCCAATGCATGGTCTACATATCTGGAATAACTATTGAAAGTATCAATACTCCTAATGTAAAAGACATTAAACAAAAGGTCAGTGGCATCGGGGAACGTTTGTGGAACAGTATAAAAGGCAAAGATATCAAAACTCTTATGACTATTGGAATAATGGAGGCTTTGATTGGCAAATTACAGCCGGGTAGTAACAGAATGAAAGATGAAGACTGGGTTTGTCTAGGTGATGGTTTTGAGGAGTTAAACGAATATATCCATACGCAAGACGATGCTAAAGGAATACTGACATACAGGAAACAAAATCCCTTGGCATTTATCAACACTTTTCAGCATGGTATAGAAAAGTCTATCACTAAATTTCAATCTCAGGATATTGTAAAATCAGATAACACCCTTACTATCCCGATATCAGACAACTTGTCTGGAAGAGTTGAAGACTTCTTGGTCTTGGCTCACGCTCCATTGACATTCCAGGAGCTGAGGCGTTTGTTCAGAATTGAAGAAGATTTCTATTTAACATTTTTCTGCCATGACACGTTAATACCATTATCAAACCCAGGAAAGAGTGGATCGGGTTTGTTTATATCACCCAATGCGAGATTTATGGCAAAAACTTTGAAACGGTCCGAAGTAGATACTTTTCAAAACGTTCTCCAGCCGTATTTCAGTTATACAAGAAAAACTCTAGACACCCAACTACCGAAATTCTTTGGCCTTTATACATACAAGCAAGCAACAGAAACTCAGGGTTATGATTTGAATATGATTGTGATGAACAACATAATGCCTTCGGAGTTAGAGATAATCAGCCAGAAGTATGACCTGAAGGGGTCTAGGTACAATAGAGACGCGTCTAAACAAGAAAAGGATAAGACATTTGCAACATTCAAAGATAATGATTTCCTCGTACACCATCCCTACGGGATATATTTAAAGGCAAAAGACTATGACAAACTTTTGCCAGTTATCGCCTCTGATTCAAGATTTTTAATGGACCAAAACATCGTAGATTACAGTCTACTATTGGGCATCGCTTATGAAGGTAAAATATTAAGCAAACGCGAAAGGCAAAAACCTACTGGTAAGGTTACTCGAGTACCTTGTGAAATGAAAGATGAACATGAAACTACAACTGAAACTAAAAACGAAGAAAACAAGCAGCCAAATGGTTTACCAGCATTTACAGTGCATGGAGATAAGGTGATGTTATATTACGGCATTATAGATGTGCTACAGGAATATAACTTGAATAAGAAACATATTGCCAGAGTGAAAAGCTTATATGTTTGGGATTACAGTTTCTCTATCATAGAACCAACATCATACTCTACAAGGTTTATAGAGTTTATGGGAAAAACTGTTTTCCGAAGGATGTTGCCTTGTGAAGCAGGTAAAAGATGGACTGAAATTGACCAAATGGCTTCAGAAGAACAGAACGGAAAGTCAGTCATAGGTAAATGGATACATAAGATTTTTACATTTCTGAACAACATAAATCTGTATGCGACATTTGTGAAATATATTCAAAGACTTATTAGTGTATTTAAATCTTAAAAGTTTCATGTTGTTATTCCCCTTTTGTCGTTTACCAAAGATTAATTGTTAGTTTTTTTCAGCTTCATTTACAAACTTTCGGTTTCTTAAATTGGAGTGATTGATTTATTATTTAAATATTTCCCGGCTAGGAGTAGGCTACATTTGGAACCAATATTTATTTATTTTTACGTCCATTTATCGTCAAGTGGTCTATATTAAATAAATGAAACCCGCCCGTTGTAGCTATAGCAAGCCCTTTAAGGAGTTAGGAATGTGTGAATGATTTAGCAAGTGGTTTTAGGAATCAGAAACAATGTATTACTAATGACTATAAGTAACCTGCATTTGACTAGCATTTGTCTATTCTAAAAAAAAGAATACTGTGTCAAATACAACCACAATGATAATACGTTTTAATAACAAGCTTAACTGTAATTTGAAATATTAGGATAAGAAAGTAACAGCTTTTATAGGTACTTATTTAACCTTAAAAATATGACTGGTGTGACTGGTCTAAATCGATCGCCATTGCAATATCATTTATATTCACCGTCTTGTCCACAGACCACAGTTTACGCCTGGATACATCGGAAAGTGTTGAAAGACGTATGTTATAATATACGCTATAACTGTCTTAATACATAACTAATACGGAGACCCGGTCAAGACGTAGACTCGCCGTCGCTGAAGTCAAGCCAAGTTGTCGAGGAGAAGAACTGGAGTAATCGCAACGTACCCATTAGCAAGAACAGCGTCGTAGTCATACGTTACCATCGGAGCGTGCAGCGAGAACACATGGTTCAAATCTAGCGCCTTGCAACGTAACTCATAGTAACTAGGCGTGCCAATAGTAAGTGGGTTAGGTGGTTCGGTTGGTACTCGTGCTCCACTCGTCAGCTTTCTCACAGCCGCACAGCTGACAATCATGAGGCAAATAAATAACAGCTGGTTGTATGACCGCATTCCCGAGTTAAATATATAACTTCGACTTAAATAGGTAATTGGTTTCTGTTAGTGGTTGCACCGGGGTAATTGCTATTGCGATCTTTGTAAACAGTGTTTTGTAAACTTTAATAAATTTGACAACCTGTTCTGTTGTTAATCTTTTTTTAAGTTACTGAGCTTTGCCATTTCGTTACGGTAATAATCATGAAATAGTAGTAGTCATTTAATCCAGTTACCAAATGAAATTGTCATTTAGCACATAATTAGGCCTAATTGTTAATTAAAAATCATGCTTCACAAAAAAACTGAAGCGAATTAATGAAAAGTTACATCTTCTAACCGAAGATATACTTATACATATACTTATACTTACATAAGCATATACTTATATGTATATATTTTATACATGTACAAAATATTGTTATTCCAATGTGTAATGTGAAATCTTTTTAAGCTGATTTCACTTTTTTAATCCTGCAACTTCACAATTTCAATTGTAATTCAGACATTATTTAGTAACTTTGCTCGAACTGATTGTGTATTTGATCGCAAACTATCATAAGGTGTGCTATTAGACAGTTCTCCTGATTTGGAAGTCAATCTATACAGTGGAGACTACAGTGAACCCAGACCAGACTTTTAAGTGGTTTTAATAATCAGGTTGACATGGATTCGCTCAAGACATCGCATCGTCCTGATCTACTTTCACATTATTTACACCAGATGATCAAAATTAGATGTACTACAAGTCTGTATTATATTCATCCTCCCCATCGCAGAATGTTGACACACGCACGACATCCTCCCCTGGATCAAGTGGGGCGATGTCAGATGTCGAATGTCGGTCAGATGCGATTGTTGTGATTGCTATTGCGAGTTGCGACACGACTTGGCCGACAACCTGTGTGATAACATCACAATTCACAACTAGTCTTGTCTTCTTCACTGTTGCGACATGTTTTCTCATCCTTCTTCTCTCTCCTCTCACACTTTCCCTCTCTTCCTACACTACCTCTTCCTGTTTCTAACAAGGCCACAAGTTCAAGTGCAGGTAAATCTTAAAGCAGACCGATTCAGGAAACTCCATTTTTGGACACGGATCACAACGTATATGTGACCACAAGGAGAAGCCAGTAAGTTAGAGTCGTGGAGCGTTGAGGAAGCAACAGATGGTCAATATCAATATATTTCATGGTTCATTTCATCCGTTAGAAACTGGAGAAATTATATTCCTATTCTTCCAAGGCTATTTTCCTATAATATAGTTATGACGATTTTAGTCTTCGTGGTAAGAACTAAGTGCATGTTGAAAATCCTTTTTTAGTCCTAGGGGGAAAATACAATTTTTTTCAAACATCCTTTCGTCATACTGCAGCTTAAACTTGATCTCAAGTAAAAAAAATCACCTTAGTGATTAAATGTACTATTTTGATGAGTTCGCAAGCTCCTGATATGATTGTTGTTTCCCTGGCGTTAAACTTTTTTACAAATAGTTTTCGCCTCAAATATACACATATATATTCGCCTACAAATATTTAAGTTTGTATGAGGGGCTAACAATGTAGTATATGGCATTATCATCCTACATTTCTTGGTGACCGATTAATTTAAAGTGCTAAAAGTAGCTATACCATGGACGAAGTAATATTATCAACAATCTTCTCCGTATGAGGTGCGGTTTGTTGTTTCTGGGTATATCCTCAAAACCCAGGATATACCCAGTGTTATATCAGTCTTATATCATAGCAGGCTTTTCAATTTTTACAAATACATACATTAGAGTGTTCTGTGTAGAAGAAAACTTATTTACTTATTAGACATAAAATGGTGAGAGAGAGGTTTGGATAAAAAATTAATAAATATTCTAAAAATTTAATTAGTATTTCTAATTGACATTAGAACCGTTTACTTCAAATTTGACAGAGACTTGAGAAATGATGAGAGTGCTATCTAGACCACTTCTAGGTCTACTCTCACCCCTTCTTAAATTTCTAAATGACGACTAACAGCTCCGCCCCCAGCGAGCCAAAGGCGAGTTTACTCTATACCAATACTGAGTTTACCAACGTATAAACATGTACCTACATAGATGTAGTTGGTTGCAGGTGTAATAACTGTCATCATTTCACGTAAGGCCGTGTTTTCTCTGCTATTGGTTACCAAACCTTTTAGCAGCAAGTAACAAAGATTAAACCACATCTCTTGTTAGCTACACGATTTCCAACCGTGCTTAAACCGGATAAAAATTGTTGATGTAAATTGATTTTGGTTTTCGAAAATGTAAACTTTCGAGTGAACTTTGGCAACATGTTTGCGTTCTTCGAACTCGTTAATATTGTTAAAACATTTCCAATGCAAGCAACTATGGATCAGATTGTTGTCTGGTAGTGGTAGACCTTCTCTTACGTGATAGACTTGGTGGTTGTGTTTGCGGTCAGAAGGAATATTATTGTTCTCTTATCCATCCATGTTTATTGCACCGTAGTTTATGTTATTTCTGCTCACATTCATTAGATTAAAGATTTTTAATTCCAAAATATTGTTTACAATACAATGCGTTACATTCATTTGATAATAGCATATACATACTTTTTTACAACTAACAAAGTAAATTAAATTAATTTACAATAACAAAACAGAATAGAATACAAACAAATAAGAAAGAAAATTAGATAGGTATTCCATTAAAATATTGTGTTGAGATACCATAATGCTCAAAGAGAGTAGTGCTGCGACTACCTAATTAAGATAATATGACCATCGAGTTAAAACTATTAATATACATTTTTAGAAAACACATTTAAGTGCTTTATAATAAGTGCTGAATATTTAAATTTGAAAAAGAACCTAGGAAGGACCTTAATAGGACCTTAATAGGAAGGAATAAGGAAAATAAATTTATTTGAAGAATTCATCAAATAATATGTTAACCCCACTGGCTCCAAGTGAAGGTCATACACAAAATCGTTGAAGTCATTTTATAACGTAACTTAGCACTCCAGTCATAGGAAGTGTGACTTTATTCACAATAACTGATATCTACTAAAAAGTGTTGTCTACTAAAACCCACCCAGCGTGTAGTAGCAAAAGCAATCGATATCGAATTGTTTACAGCTTTTCTGGTCTAGGACGTTTACACCAAAATAGGCATGTTTTTTCTAACGATTGATAGCCACAAATAGTTTCTATTTCGTGTAGGGATGTATATAATTTTACAAACAAATGTGCAAGGAACATGTGATTGCCAAGGGTAACCGAGTGGACCCAGTAATCAAATGGAAATTAACGACCTGAGAAAAGTCAGAGGCTTTGGTGATGTTCAAAACCGAGCCCAGCTGCCTTTGATATAAATGTTTCTGAATAAGAAAAAGCTGACTTTAGTTTAGGCACTCATAATCTACTTATCTTCGTCTTTAAAGACACTCCCTGATGTGTTGGCGTCATATAAATCGAATCCAATTTAATTTTCACATTTTCATTAAAGATTGTTGTGTGGCCACAATATTTTTAAACAATCTCAAGTCCGTACGAAAGTAAGGTCATTACGTAGTCTTCTGGAAGGTTGTTTAAGTGGAAACTGCAGAATTGTCAATATTTGGACACGTTAGCTTGGAGTTTGCACTGAGGAGTTGTATCGTGAGTTGGGTGAGTGACCCGCGCAGCTCCAGAATCTATTTTGAGCCCCATTAGAGGGACCACAAGCCCCGGAAACCAAAGGTCTAAAACTGTACAGCTATAGTACACAGGTTAACACGTATACCACGCTAGGTATAGTATGAAACTGTATGTGTATCACAAGGAATACATCAAAGGCATTAAAAGTACCCTCAATGCTATCTAGATAAGTGTTGTGTGTTTTGTACAGACCCTGCGGACCATGCTCTGTTCGTACACCTTAAACGAAGGGCACATGGAAGATAAACACTTTAAATGTTATGCAAGAACAACTGAAATGCAATTAACAAGGGGGTTTAACAAATATTTGTTAAGATTTATAACTGCTTTGTGCTAATTCAACACTCGTTACAAATTATGTGAAATAAAATTTTAAATTTTGCTCACGCGAAAACATTAACTACGTTCATATTTTGTATTATATAACATTTACAGCTTTTAACATACCAATAAGAAGTCTACTTCAATAATTTATCAAAGCTTAAACTAAGCCAATTAAAATAAATACATAAATATTCAAACGAGTTTACAAAAAACGCATTGGTTTTTTAATGAGTTTTACGTAATAAGATCATTAGTAATTAACTTAACTAAGAAAAGTTACAAAACAAATGTTAAAACTCCAAGATATATTCTTAAACTTACAAACAACCACCAGATATAAAGCTTAAGTCACACTTGTAATATCAAGTTATCATCTCGAAAGAAGAGATTACAACATCATGAGCTGTTTCCAAAAATAAGATCCAGACCCAATTAAAAACACGTTTTGTAAATCCTGCTTCTATCCACTATAACGAAGGGATTACACAACCGCGACTGTCTCGGAACATCTGTATCAAGATCAGCTGTTTAACAATATCTGGGAATTGGGGTCTCCACAGCTTAGTTTCTGTCTTTTCGCATACAGCTGAAACTGAGTATATATTATTAACAAAACAAAAATCAATCATGATACGAAAATGTTATACTTGTGATTTTTTGGTACTGTAATTCTTACCTTCTCAATGCACCCTCGGAAAATGTAATTCATAGTAAGTTTTATTTTATTTTAAAAATCTGTTTATAACTAGTTTTATCATTCAGTGATTTGTAAACGTACTCCTTGTTAACTTTATTTTAACTATTTCCCTTACAGTGTACCACTGATATAGGGATTATACATGTTACTAGGTTATTCGTTTGGATTAGTTCATACATAATTCAATATGATTCTATAAAAACTACATTCACATAACCCAAGAATATCCACACAATATCTGTATGACTTGGTGAAGAGTGTGGTAGTATAGAAAAGTTCATTCGCCTAAGGAAACAATAGTTCTTGGGTTTCTTGAGAAATGTAAGTTTAATTAAAACTTAAGATGGCCTCTAAAATGTTTGGGTCCCGACATTAGCACATTTTATCTTAAATTCATTGGTCACTGGGGAGAATCTAACCCGAGCCTCAATAGCAGAAGTTTCCCTCTAACAATACAGTGGGTCGACCGGGCATAAATAAGAAAAAATAACACATACAATTATTAATAATAACTCATTGTTATAATAGTTATAACAATATACAGGGTGATTGGATTGATTGAAGTGTGCCAGCTGTTTTATTCGAAAACTATAAGAGATATCAAAAAAAGTTAAATGGTAAGTGCCTTGGATTTTTTATTTAAAAAATTGTAGTCAAGTCGAAAAAATTATTTTAGCCGCAATTTTTCCAATATGGCCGCCAACTTTGATTTTCTTAAGGAACACCCTGTATTTTATGATGTATTCCGGTAGGAAATGTAATTTTAAGACGATTTTATTCTTGTAATTTTTATCATAAACCTAACCGTTTCAAAGATAATAATAGTGAAAGTTTTTAAATTTCGGCATGAGAAAGAGTTTCGTTAAGGCCTAAGCAAGCATGCCAGCTGTTTTATTCGAAAACTATTCGAAATGTCACAACTTATACCATTATTATCTTTGAAACGGTTAGGTTTATGAAAAAATCACAAAATAAAATCGTCTTCAAATTACATTTTCTACCGGAATACATCATAAAATACAGGGTGTTCCATAAGAAAAATCAAAGTTGGTGGCCATATTGGAAAAATGGCGGCTAAAATAACTTTTTGGACTTGACTATAATTTTTTAAATAAAAAATCCAAGGCACTTGCCATTTAACTTTTTTTATATCTCTTATAGTTTTCGAATAAAACGGCTGGCACACTTATATCAATCACCCTGTATGTTAATAATACAGGTATCAGTGGTCAAGCGTGTAATACTGTACTAAGATAATACAAGCGGTATTTTTTATCGCAAAAGATAAATGGTAGTTTAGTTGTGTAGATATATAATTTTTTATACATTTTGACTACGTATTTTCCACTTGTTCAATTACGTTTCAGCATTGACTTTGCACGTACTCCGTGCGCGACAATCATAATATTTTTACATGTTTATTTGTTTACATCGCGGATATTTATGCGCTTCTGGTGCCAGGTCTACGGACTGTCACCGACTACGGCTACATGCATAACCCATAAACTATGATTCAAACTGTTTCCACGTCAGTTCCCATACTTCAGCTAGTTCAGCGAATTGGCGCAGTGCATTTCTCAACAGTTTTGGAATGCTCCGATCATTTGTAAGTTATTTTTAGACTGCCGAAGTGAACATTTGTCACTTTCACACCTTGTTCTTTGACAAAATATGACGCTAGACTATTGTATGTTTTGTTTCGTCACTTGAGTTTTGTCTTTTTATGCTCAGTGATCAATATTTCTGTTTTATACTTCGGTATCCAACATTACCAGATAAACAAAGAATACTGTTAAAAAGATATTTTTTGTGCTTTTTAGCTTTAATTTTATTTGAGTCACTTTATAAAAATATCTCAACAGTAGATATTCAACTACAAAGAGCACTAGATTTTCCTTTCCAATGTTAAGACTGTATCCTTCTTAGAATTACAACGAATTGAGCCTCCGAAAGGTGCAGATGTAAATTACGGATTTGTTTGAGTACCTACTCCAAATCTTAAACATAGCCAAACTGTAAGGACAACTTATTGAAACTAAAGTATATTTCAAGTGTCATCCTCATCAACTGTCGTAAAAACAATTACCCCCACCGCAGCAAACCTGCAGACTAAGCGAATCGCCATTTACCTGGCTGGATTTCTACTAAAGTTTTCCCTTAATATTGTCAGACTTATTTCCTATTTGAATAACATTAATTTTAATGATTACTTAGGTTTGCTGCTATAGGGAAGGTATTGAGGTACGGAAAGTAAATAAAAGAAACGTCTTATAACACTTAAAACATATATTTACGCTTATACTGTTACTCACAAGACGGTAAATATACATAAAAGATGGTGGTGCTCGGTTTCGATTGGACACTCCAATCATCATCAGACCCAATAGGCGATTGACGAGATCCAAAAGTCAATGATAGTATACAGTTTTGTTGTAGATTTTCAGTAAACATTTAATTTATTGTTTTTTTTTTTTGTGTGTGTTTCAGGTAATGCATACACTAGAGTTTACAAAGTGCAGTGCGTTATGCAGTACGATGAAAGGTATGACTAGTATGCTAGTATTGAGTAATCGGTAGCATGTATGTTTTATACAACTTGCTGTATATGCAACAAGTAGTGCTTTAAACTGTAGTTTGGTGTTATATTTTTACAAATTATCGATGTTACAGCAAAATAATCATAGTTTGTTCGTCCATATTAGTGATATTAGAGAGATCTGTTTCTTTACAACTAGAAAGTCCTCGTTTATAATCTTATTTACGATCTAAAATGTGAACCCAACTACGACATAAACAATTTTTCAATCCTTACGTTTTAAAATATTGACGTTTTGAAAGTATTGTTCAACTAACATTCGGAATTAAAAGTTGGCAAAATTGTAGGTTACACAGTTTGAACATGCTTTTCAGTTATTTCCTAGATTGTTTCATTTAAATCATTTATTCCTTAAATAGGTAATAAATCTGAAATTTTTAGGAAATATTTTTGTGAAAATGCACCTAGCAAATTGTAAATTCGTTCAGCCCGCAGGTTTGCTACGGCGGGGGTATTTTTAATTCCGTCCAGCCAGTGATAAACTCTGCTAAGTATTTGGAAGGAGTTTTAGAGAAAATTTGATGAATTGGTACCTTCCAAATTTTAAGTACAGTACATCAAAATTTTCAAACCATAGAATGTCAAAATAATACATAACATTTAATATTGTTAATGTAACTTAAATTGTATTTATTGCATATCTACAGAATGTGAAACTGCAAAACAAAAATCTCACTCTCAATCATTCCTTCTTTTTCGCTCCCACGGGAGATCTTGTGCTAGGAATATTTTTAAAAAAACATTGAAGGTTAACAAGCAAAAGTGATACGTAATACGTATCGTTGACAGAAACAAAAACGTAGGTGAAATCAAGACGGCTGTGGAACAGCTGTTTCCGCAATCGTCTGCTGGACATGTCTACACCCACAGCTGTGCCATAGTAAAAGTAGTGCCAACCTGTAAAGAAACTCTAGCCGAAGAGAGTAATACACATGTCATTACTAGATTTGGCACCCTAACTCACATCGCAGCCATTACAGCTGATTTATCTTTTACATGTGACTTAACATGGCGACCAATCTTAGTAGAAATGTTGGTAAGTTGTTTTAAGTGTGAACTAATCTATTAACAATTGCAATTAGATATTATTTCAACAGGTATAAAATATATATGCTTATGATTATAATATAATATATATATTATTATGGATGTCATTATGTCTTAACCTAAAGACGGTTGTTGTTATTAAAATAAAGATTAATTGTGAAGAATACGTTAACTGTTGCAAGTATATTGAAAAATCTAACAATCTGAATTTAAATTATAACGACCGCAGCTTAAATTTAGATTTCAATCCGGTTGTTTACCACTGGATTCCTTAGAATGTTTACAAATAAAATTGTTAGCAGTTGTTTTATGGTGGAAGTAGAATAGAACGCAATTCATAACATGATCCAGATCTGAAATTTATGACGTTGTATTTTCCGCGAACAAATCATGAAATACGACGTGTATTTCTGGTATCGAAGGCGTAAAGCCTGTCAATAATCATTATAATACCCCCGCCGCAGCAAACCTGCAGACTAAGCGAATTTCCATTTCCCTGAATGGATTTACACTAAAATGTCTCCTTAAAAATATCACATTTATTCCCTATTTAAATAGAATCAGTTAAAAACATACTTAGGTTTGCTGCAACAGGGAGGGTAAAAGTGTTTTTTATGTAAAATGTTAATAGTTGGTAAGAAATAAAAACATTTTCCAAATTTGGGCAAAATATGTTAATAAACAAGCAAAATACAACAGTTTAATTATTTTCCATAAGAATAACATGGAAATTTTAAATTTACAATTTTTTGGAATTTTCTTCGTAACCATTAGGTGCATTATATCGCTTCAATATACTAAATTATTTGTTTTTTTAAGCTCTACAAAATAGTTTAGAAAGAAATTGCAAAATTTTATGTTTTTTGGGTCAAAAATGGGAAAAACCCATTTTTACCCCATAAACGCCCCCATAAACCCCCGTTCCCATGGTCCGATCATGCTGGTTCGCGAACTCGTTCGAATAAACGTAGGTTTACACGTTTGTACCAAATTTCATCAAAATCGGATCATTTTTGCTCGAGTTATCGCGCTAACGGACACATATATATATATATATATATATATGAATTTGAACGGATGGTGTTTTTGGCCTCTAGGGACCTCAAAACGAAAAAAAAAAATCGGTCCCGGGTCCAGGTCTTACCATGAGTACTACGGTAATAGCTTATTCCCTATATGGGAAATTCGCTAAAAGCGATATCTTTCCCGCGTAAATCTCACCCTTGGACGTGTTTATACATGTTATATACACAAGAGACGGATTTGGAGGGAATGTACGTTTCTGTTTCTACAAAACTTATCAGTCAGCTGATAGAAAATTCTACTTGATGAGGAACTGAAATGACGGAAATTTCTCCTCTTCTCGATTCAGTTTATAGTTTACCGGTTTACCAGTTAGTCAATGACGCTGCTTTGGGAACGCCCTCGACGTTGAATTACTTTGATTAGTCTATTTAAAAGGGGTTGAATAATGTTACCTTCACAATAATGAATAATGAATAACAATAACAACAATGAATACAATAACAATAATGAATAATGGTAAGGGGTATAATTTGTCATACCTCGACCTTAGAGGAGAATTAATTCTTTAAGCTAATGGGTAAAACTTGAAAGTACACTTTGGCTACTTTGCAGGACATCTGAAATAAATACTAATATTATTTAGTGTCACATGCAAAAATGTTGCGACTCGGGCGAAAATAGTTTATGTTATAAAATAACTGGACTACTTACTTCTTTAATAAAATCATTACATACACGAGATGAATGGCCTGACGTCACCCCCTTGCCTTGCCTGTCCATAAAGCTAGTTTGGATAAAACTATTTGAACATTTTATATAAAATAACAGATTTTATTTGATTTGATTTAAATTTGATTTTATGTTTTGTTTTGAAAATAATAGTTAAAAATTACCCCACTGCAGCAAACCAGCAGCCCTAAGCGACTTTCGATTTGCCAAATGCGATTTACACTAACATATTTCATTGAAATATCAGAATTAAGCTCTATTTCAAGATTTTAGTTTAATAAGTACTTAGTTTTGCTATTACAAGGAATTTAATAAAGTGATTTTTTTCTAAAATGGTAATAGGTCGGTATGAAACAAATAAATTAACCTAATAAAAAAAATACAATTTCTATAAATTACAATACTGTATTTATTCCCCATAAGAATAACAGAGATTTAAAATTTACAGTTTTGGAATATTTTTAGTAACCATTAGACGTACAATAACACTACTATTATTATATCCAATCCCTTGTAAAACCTCGTTCCCTTGGTCCAATCATGCTGGTTCGCGAACTCTTTCAAATAAACGTAGGTTTACACGTATTTACCAAATTTCACCATAATCGGATGATTTTAGCGAATTTTCCGTACAGGGAATAAGCTATTACCGTAGGTCTCTTGGCAAGACCAGGGCCTGGGACCAATTTACCCTTTCGTTTTGAGGTCACAGAGGCCAAAAACACCATTCGTTCAAATTCATATAGGCTATGTGTATGTCCGTTAGCGCGATAACTCGAACAAACATTATCCGATTTTGATGAAATTCGGTACAAACAAGTAAATCTTAGTATATTCTAACTTGTTCACGAACTAGCATGATCGGATAATAGGAACGGGGGTTTATGGGGGGTTTTATGGGTTAAAAATTGGGTTTCCCATTTTGACCCTGAAAACATGAAATTTTGCATTTTCTTTCTGACCCATTCTGTAGAGCTTAAAAAACTAAGAATTTAGTGTATTAAAACATTGTTGTATGCCTGACGGTTACTGAGAAAATTTCAAAAAAGTGTAAATTGAAATTCCCATGCTATTCTTACGGAGAAAAAGAGAAAATGCTGTAGTCACCTTAAGTTAATGGATACATTTTAATTGAATTTGTTTATTTCATACTAAGCTATCAACATTTCATTAAAAAAACACACCTCATTTTACCTTCCCTATGGCAGCAAACCTTAGTACTCATTAAAATTAATATTATTTAAATAGGATCTACGTCTGACAGTTTTAAGGGGATATTTTAGTGAAAATACAGCCAGGTAAATGGGAATTCACTTAGTTTGCAGGTTTGCTGCACCGGGGAGTATTTACTTGAGTTATCGTGCTAACCGACATGTATTATATTTATGATTTGAAATGGGTTGTGTTTTTGGGTTCTGAGGACATCAAAACGAAAAAGTAAAGCGGTCCTAGGTCTAGTTGACATGAGACTTACAGTAATAGCTTATTCGCTAAATGGGAAATTTATGTCTAATATGTAATTAATTTTACTAAAAAACATTCGGAATGAATCCATGTACATATATTATGGTTGAATAAGTTATAAGTAAAATGAGTTTATAAACCATTGATACTGATACAAATATGAAAGCAATGTTCTGTTAAACAACACATTTTTATTTAAATTACTCTGCGTAAATAAACAATAATACCATTTTGATATTTTTACTCGTTACCTAAGGATCCCTATTCTGGTCTTCTTCACCTTGATTTAATAATACCTTGCCTAGTTTATAGTAACTAAAAACATGAGGGGTTTAGAAAGGATTTGCTTAATCCGGAGATACGACGTACATTTACGTTAGTCAGTTTGGCCGACTTTTTGCTTTAAATCGCAGACATGTTACTAGTGTGCATTGTGCTTGTTAATCGCATACAAACGTTTATAAGCCTCCGACACTAGTACAGCAATTAAGATAAATTGCTGGTTCTAATTTGTTTTCCTACAGTTACCTGACGAAGTGGGCTTCCTTACACTGATAATAGTACGCAAAGTAGCTAATTGCTGCATTTACTTACTTTTCCCGCACTCACTTTCTTTTTCCGCAATAATTTCTCTGCCGCACTCCAGTATTTCAACCAAACAACACATAACAATGTGCTTTTATTAGGAACGTAATAAGTGCTTGAAAAGTTGGCAACACTTACAACTACGATCAGCTGTGCAGTGTTTATCATATATTTCAACGCTTGGATTTAACCAAACCTAAAAACATGTTGTATGCTATAGTGTTTGAAAGACTAATTATTTCTATGTTTTATAGTAGGGGAGACCGGGACTGGTTGTCACAAGGGTTGTAGTTCCTCTATTTTCCACTAGAAAGTGCCGATTTGTGCTTCAGCCTATGCAGCATCCTTCCGTTGTTTGTTCAAAGTAGTACGGTATCAGACCCTTAAGTAAACAGGTGGTTGTGTTGTGTCCAAAAATCTTTTTTTCGACTGACTGAGTAAGTTTTTCTTCATTGACATATTACAATACTGTACTGTAGTACTTAAGTAAATTGTTTATTTCTAAGGTGTTTATGAAAGCTCATATTTAGAGGTATATTTATGTGCGTTAGAAACTAGGCTTAGCAGATAGGTTAGGTCTGTGGAGCCGGCTTTTTAAAAAAATATGGCGTCGGGGCTGGTTGTCACAAATTCACGGGGGCTAGTTGTCACATGTGACAAGCAACCCCATATTCGTAGACTATTGTTATTTTTGGAGAAAAAATATGCAAAGGTATATTTAAATCTATGCTACAAATACAAAACACTCCAAATCCAGTCCTAAAAACATTCTCATAGGAAAGGGATAAATTAAAAAAGAGGTGCGCAAAAAAACACAAAAAATCCAGGCGGACGAAGGTTCTGAAAGAAAGAAGACGACTCATGTTTTTGTATAATATGGACTCCTTCACAAATAGCCGTCCGGGCGAAGAATGGGTTCGGTGCATGGAATGTAAACTTTGGGTTCATAGTGCTTGCACAGATGGATAAAAAATGTTGTCTGTCGAAAATGTGAAAGCAACTTTGTTGATGCTGATAGTGAATGACGACCCAACCTTAATAAAATGGACAGAATATGTTAATTTTTCAATAATTCTTCTTTGAATACTTCTAGCTTCTTACAGTGTTCATAAAATGTATTTGTACTTAACAAATATCATAACAAAAAAATATTTTGTTATTTTGACTTTGACAAAAAGTTTCTCATATAAAATGTATGTGACAACCAATCCCAAGCTGTGAGACAACCAACCCCGACCCAGGGGCTTGTTGTCACACTTGCAAAAATATATAAAATATATTTTTTAATATACTTTAAATCCCAATAACGTTTTGAAAATTGAAGCAAATGTGCACAAAAAGGTAAAAATGTAAATGGGATCAAGTTCAACTCATTTACTTAAGTAGAAAATTAAAATTAAATTAAATTAAAAATTAAAATTTAAAAATTGTGACAACCAGTCCCGGTCTCCCCTAACTTTAGGATATGTGTAACACCAGCGCAAAGTGCCTTTGCTGCACTCGAGAAACTTTCTACACTGTCCTGCGGCTCGTGCAGGCAAGCATTTATGTCATGTGCAGTAAAGTGCCACTTTGCACACTTGTTACACAAATAACCATTGTTGCAATTAGCAGTATGAATCTTAAAATTAAGAGTTTTGTGTAGTTTTAAATACAATATATTTCTTGATTTAAAAGTGTTACTTCAAATAAAAAATGTAAAACTTATTGAACAATTATTTATTATTTGTATAACCTTTCACACGAAAGTAATTTACTATAAGTAGATTAGAACTATAATTTAGTTTACATCGCATACCATTTTTTATATGATGATTTGAACTATTACTATTTGCTATCTTCGCAAAGCAATCGATGTAGCTGGCAAATAATCATCAACTCGCCGATTTGCAGCATCGGCTACAGGAGTCCACTCTCCCTTGTGTTCTGCGACGAGACTGATAGAAGCCACATCCCTGAGATATATCCAGAGCACGCGGCCAACCCAACATGGCGGGGTGCCAACGCGGAAAACATTATTAGAAGCAACAATTAATTGGGCCAGCACACTTGCCCGGCGTTAGTTCTACAGGAGAGCGTGTAGCTTACCTCAGAAAAATATACCTCATTGCAAACTGTGTGAAGTAATCAGACAGTTACTAATCCTGGTCGTGCCTTAGTGACCCTGTAAAAAGGATCTCTATGTTTGTACTGTATATTGTGTGTTTATATTCGAGCCTCTAAAGTTGTTTCATTTCCATAACGCTTCTCAGAACACTCCGAGTCACACGATACATTAATTCAAATTAAAAACTTTGTTTCAGTAACATAAAACGTTATTTTGTTTCATCCATCTTAACTTTAGTTACAGTAGCTCAAATTACTCCAAGCAGAACTGCGAAAGTACTACGGGAGCCCTCTGGTATTGACGAAAAGTTGGCTATATCTAACTAACCTGGTCTGTAAGCAGCCAAAATGGAGGGATTTAGCCACCTCCCAATATATCTAGGGCTCCCATTTCTCCTTGTACGCAGAGGTAGTTAAAATATTGTTATTACATTTAATGACTTTTACTAACAGCTATTTATTGATGTAAATTAATAGTTTATGCAATCAGAAAACAGGTAAAAGTCAGTTACACCGTAATTCTTTACATGAAGGCTTAAGCTGGATTAACGTCCTCTCTCAGAGCTATCAGAGTAGGCGCTTGAGCCACATAAGCTTTTTGTATAAAAATCCTACACACATACACGTGAATGTGTATATTGTACATACACAAATCATTGTACTTGGATGTACATGCTGTACACACCTAAACCATTGCACATATGTACATGCACAGAAAACGTACTACTATAACCCAGAATGCCAACCGCATGGTAAAAAGAATTAAGTGTTTGAGAGAGCTTTGCCTGTCAATCCGTAGGCGGCGCCACCAGTGTTGCTATGCTGAGTGCATGGCAACGCTGGTGGCGCTGCCTTAAGGATTGACAGGCAAAGCTCTCTCAAAACGCTTAATGCTTTTTACCATGTGGTTGGCATTCTGGGTTATAGTAGTACGTTTTCTGTGGTACATGTTGTACATACACAAACCATTTTATATGGATGTATATTTAACATACAAAAACCATTGTACATCGATGTATATTAAATGCATTCACAATAGCTATTTGTGTATTAAGAGCGTAATGTCTATTTGTGCTCTTAATACATACAAAATATTTCCTACCACCATAATTAACTTATAACAACATACAGAATACCTTTTTAGATGTATTCAGTATAATATGTTATTTAGGTTATGTTTATTTTTAAAGGATACGTTATTCCTTACCGGTTAGTAACCTTCGTTCCGGATTCGTAGCTGTGATTGGTCTAAAAACGGCAACTGTGAAATCAACTGATTTAGCGAGCGGGAAGTGTCCATTCCCTCTCTAAAGCGGCAATGAGCTATTTTGCGTACTGTTTACAGGCTTACATGTGGCTTCTACAATGTAATAAATTCCTTGCAGTGATAGGATATAGCTATACCCTGTATAAGTATATATAAGTACCTGCTCGAGAACAAGCTTGGTGCAGCCACACATTTCGAGAGCGACAAAGACTGTTTGTGCTCGTAAAACGCACAATATTTTTCTTACCTCCATAATAAATTTATCAAAACTCGCAGATTAACTTTTAACTGGAGTGTAATGTCATTTAGGCTATGTTTCCTTTTTAAGGTTTTAACTGTGATATCAGCTGGTTTAGCATGTGGCAATAGCCATTCCCGCTCTAGAGCGGAAATGAGCTAATTTGTACACTGCTTACAAGTGTGGCAATGTGACACATGTCCATGCAGTGATAGGAAAACCATTGTCCATGTCTGTATATATACATATTTTACAAACCGTTGTACATAGATGTATATATTGTACACAAACAAACCATTGTACATATATGTACATATTGTACATACAAAAACCATTGTACATCTATGTACATATTGTACATATTCAAACCAGTCAAACCAATGTTCATGGATACGACACGTAAGCCACGACTACGTCGTGTGTAGGTACGATTTTGTACCTACACACCCAAATCATTACACACCCCATACATTCTCCTCAAAATTATTCGTACACATTCAGTTTAGATAAACAAGCTTTCATTCTTGTACGATTTTCATTACTATTGCCTGTCCACTGTTAACACTGATTGTATTGTTGTGTGAACCAATCGCCTTATCAAACATGATGTCAACAAAGGTAGTGGCTTGTAGCCAAGATTCCAAGTGCAAGTGCAATACCACTGGCAGGTTAGCGTGCCGAGGGGCATTTAATACATTTTGGCGCCAGAACGGTAATTCCTGTCGGCCATAGCTGATCTTGTCGCGACAGTCCAACTGTCAGGACGGATCGATAGGTTGTCAGGCGAGTGTACAGTATACGGTGCGTCTCGGTTTACCTATTTTATAAGGATTCTCTACTGCGTGTGTGTAAAGCCTTAAGTTTTACAAGATGCCCAAGGTAAGCTAAAACCTTTAATAGTAATAAAATATTTGTTCAATGATATTCTTTGATATTTGGGAGTAACAGTGCAGAAAAATAATAAAATAATGAAATTTATTTTTGTCAGGACAGTATACACAAATTATACACATTTAAGATTTCTCAGAAAATGTTTAGATCAGAAAAACTAAACAACAAAAATGAAAACAAACATGAAAACACTCGCCGAAAACACTGGAGTGTCACATGGTCCTATTACTACTTAAAATGTAAAAAAATACGATTAGAATTGAAATGAAAAAGCTTAAAAACAAATAAAACTTAGTACATCTCTTAGGACAAAGACGTTTGTTAATTTGTAGATTCATTATGTTCAAGTCTTGAAATTAAATTATCCAAAGAGTTGTTTTTCTTTATGACAAATTGAATGGAACAACGATAATTTTGAAAATTCAATCAATGTTATATAAATTGGCTTAAATACCTGCTTCTATGTAATCCAATAGTCGCAATTAATGTCACGCTAATTAATGTATCACATTAACTAAGATTGATGTATAAGTTTCTCTTATATATTAATCTTATATAATTAAAACTCTGTTGCTTAACAATTTTGATGTGGCATAGGGAACATGTTATGATTGGTCGAACTTAGTTTCATTTTACGTAATCTAAATCACTTGGATTCGTTATAAAATTTTAAATCTTTGGATCATCGGACCTCATCAATTTGGAGCGTAAGTCAAGTTGAAAAGTGAACGTACAAAATGAATAATATTATATGCAAATTAATAATAAATATACATTGTTTAAACACAAGCTTGAAACGATACAATCCAGTCACTATACAACTTATTACAGTTTACAGACAATTTTGTGTATATTCCCTTTAGATTTATTATTTTATTTGAAACTCAAATGCCTGTCTTGATGATGGACTATAATATTATAGTTTTATAAAATATGAATTGTCCATCAAGAAGTATTATAGAACAATGAGTACAGTGTGTACACTACACTGCTAGTAAAACTGTAAAATAAGTTAGTTCTCATCTAGCCTGGTTTAAAAGTTACAATGAAAAATGCATGGATACTACAATTTATTTTGGAGAGTTATTTTTGATTTTTCACGCTTTCTTGCTGAGTCACAAAGTCTGAAAGTCATTCCCTTATCGTCAACAAGTTCCACTTAAATCCTCGTTAGGAATTAAGCACAATTCCTAGAGAAAAATACTACTCACTAAAGGTAAACAGCTCTCAAGATAAAATCATCTTTAACTAAGATTGTTTACTAAGAATATGAATAATATATAACTTTAAGTTGTACTTACATTATTACTCTTTATTGTGCTCCCAATACCATTATTTAGGCATTGTCATAACTCACATCGTAATAGTACGTTAATATTTAAATGTTAGCCGTTCTTACATATGGTTCTACATACTTTTATTCAAGCCAGTTTTTCAACTAATCATAAAGAGTGAAGATTTCACCACAACAGCTGTTTCCCGACTTGACTTGTAAGAAGCAGCTGTTCCTATAAGTAAATGTGATTGTTATATGACATTGTACTCTACGTTGTTGATCACTTGTCTCTTCCTACTCTGCCATATTGGTCATTTAGGCTTGCTATTCTACGTTCTATAATAGATTTAAGAGTAGAGACTCTTTTATACAGGGTGGCTGAAAAGTAACTTGCACCCCCCTTAACTTTTCAACCATTTGGGATATTTGAAATCTGTTTGCGGCAACCTTATTAGATATGAGGGACTACAATTATTATGGTCAATTTTGAAAATTTTGCCCTTAGGGGTAGTGGGGGTAGGGGGTAGCTGAACATTTTCAAATAGCAAGTATAGTCGAGTTTGGTATCATTTTACAGCTCTTGACGAAACATAACAATTAACATAAATAAAATAAAAATCGGACGATTAATAACAAAATGGCAGCTAAAAATGATTGGGACAGTGGTCATAAAAAGTAATTTTGAACTGCCATTTTGTTATTAATGCTCCGATTTCTATTTTCTTTATGTTATTTTTTTTATTTTTCGTCAAGACCTGTAAAATGATACCAAACTCGACTATACTTGCTATTTGAAAGTTTTGAGCTACCCTCTACCCCCACTACCCCTAAGGGCAAAATTTTCAAAACTGACCATAATTATTGTAGCCCTTCATATCCAAACAAGTTGCAGCAAATCGATTTCAAATATCTCAAATAGTTAAAAATTTAAAGGAGCTGCAAGTTAATTTTCAGCCACCCTCATGGTTATTTGGAATTGAAACGTTTTAGAGCGCCATTTTGTTATTAGTGGGCCGATTTTGGTTTTTCTTTCTTCTTATGGTGTAAGTAAATCGTTACGTGCGTAAGTAGGATTGAGTATTGTTATTGATGCAATTAGTTAGGTAGGAACTATGGACCGATGGAGACCAATCTTTCAACAATTGACTAATATTGTCTCGGTTCTTGGTTAGCGCGAGTATGAAACTGAACTTAGTTTTGCTGGGTTTTATTTGTTGATCTGGTTCTAATAGTAATAATCTCTCATAAATAGGTGCTATTCTGTTATACAGGGTGAGTTTTAAATGAGTTCCCCCCCTACTTTTTTCTACATTTCTTAAGATATCAACTCCGGACCACATCAGATCATTGTAGAGTAGTAAGTACTTTATTTTGACTGGGTGATAATTTTTGGCCGCCATCTTGGATCCGCCATATTGGATACAAAGTTTTTTTTTAATGTAAAGGTAGGGTTGTGACCCATCGTTTTTAACTAGATTTTTATGCCGAATACGATGCTGCAATCTGTTTTTAAAAATCTTGACCCATTCTAAAGTTATGAGAATTTTTGTAACATTATTTTTAGCCCATTTTAACATTGTGCATTTAGAAACTAAGAACATAATCGCCAAATAGTGCTAGATAAAGATAAGTATACACCACATAATATACATAAATCTTTATCTAGCACAATTTTGCGATTATTTTCTTAGTTTCTAAATGCACAATGTTAAAATGGGCTAAAAATAATGTTATAAAAAGTTCTCATACCGTTAGAATGAATCAAGAGTTTTAAAAATGGATTGCAGCATCGTATTCAGCATAAAAATGTAGTTTAAAACGATGGATCACAACCCTACCTTTACATTTGAAAAAAAAACTTTGTATCCAATATGGCGGATCCAAGATGGCGCCAAAAAATTTACACCCAGTCAAAATGAAGTACTTACTACTCTACAATGATCTGACGTGGTTCGGAGTTCATATCTTAAGAAATGTATAAAAAAGTAGGGGGGGAACTCATTTAAAACTCACTCTGTATATTACTAGCAGAGTATCCGTACGGGGTTGGCGTATAAGTATAAAATGCTTATTGCATACCGCTTATCTGCGTGTTCAATGGGATAGGACACGGTTTGAGAAAATTTGGTTCTTTAAATTTCCTGTATGCTATAGTATAACACATCTAAACAATAGAAAAAAGTAAATTATCAAACATTCGCAAAATATCCTAAAGTATTTATTAAATTAAAAACATAAAGATAACTGTAAGCAATCCTACTTTGACGGTTCTCATTGTGTATCACAGCTTTTTGTTGCTGCTTAGTTTAAATTCTCTGCTGTCATAAATGCAAAAATTAATAGTGCTATACCCTGTTGGTAAACCTTGTAACTTTTTAATGTTATTAAATATCATTGAACCAACTTAATTAGTTGAACCAACTGAATAAATTCTTTAATTCCTTTTAAATATGAATACCCCAAAAAATAACATGGAATCTTTGAACACCCGTGGGCATAGCCCTATAGTATTTTCACAACTTTAATAATTTATGCCTATGTGCCTTCTCAAGACTATCAAGTACCTCCTGCAAAATGTCAGCTCAATCGGTCCAGTAGTTTTCACGCGATGGAACTTCAGAGTTACACACAAACATCCATACTTTCATTTCAACACGATTATGCGTTTGTAGTGATTATAACAGAAGTAGGAGTATTATATGCACAATGTTTGATGACACATTTTAAGATTTCAGATTACTTTTTCACAGCGTAAGTGATACGTACAGTTTGCTGCGTACTTAACTTTTATCCTTTTTTGAGTGAGTGTAAAAAAATTATAATTAGTAGAACGTATGTTATTTTATGCAAAATCCATTAATAACTTGGTTTAATAACTAAATTTGCTTGGAGATTTTATGGACAACGAATCACGTACTATACTCGCGGCGCAATGCCGTGTGTTGATTTCTTGGAAACACTGTTATTAACTCAGATTAAATCAGCTGATATTTGCGACATTGCTGGTATTACACCTCCAGCACTAAGGTTAGGTTAGGTTTCCCCATAACATTCACGAGTTCGGCATATCCTAACCACGAACCTTGCCTAATGCCTGTATTATCATACAAACGCTTTAGAAAGTACGACGTACCATTTATTCCATACATGACTGCTGATTAAAACACGATAACTTTATAGGATGGTGATTTGCATTGAGTTAAGGCACCTCTTGAGTTGAAACTGTACACATGGTTCTGCTTTAGTTAAGCTATGTTTTGAACTAATTATTTAAACTCAACTTTACATAACATGCCTGTGCCAAAAGGGGTAAATCAGTGCACTTCGTGTTCAATAATCTTATCTTTAATCTCACACAAACTTATCAATGATTAAACATTTTTCAGTAAAATGATCATCAATGAGACAGTAAAAAATCTCCTGTTAAATTACAAAAATCTAACTTAGTGACATTCACAGCTAAATGGGCTGAGCAATCAGAGAAACATTTTTGGGGGTAGTTTGTACCGGTATGCCCTCCAGGGCAACCTCATGCATTATGAAAAGCTAAGACCATCCATTGTATTGTATCTATAGTATATGCATCTACGGTCAACTAATAAATTAAATATTGATAGGATATTACTCCACCAGAAAAGAGCGTTAACTGTAATTTTAAATCTAAAAAGATTATCTGATTTATTTAAAAATGAGTTATTAAACATATTCACGGTATACAGTCTTTTTATTTTTTAACAATACCATTTGTATTATCTAAAATAAACTTGCTTAGTAATTCTGTTCACAACTATAAAACAAGATCCCATCTATTGGTTAAGGAGCACAAATTAGAACTTATTAAAATGAATATCACTCAAAAAGAGAACAAATTGCCCCCTCCCCAACAAATTGCCCCCCCCCCATCGAATTGCCCCCCCCCCCCACAAATGGCAATGAGAACCCTTTGCCACAAAACAATAAACTTTTTTTAATACAGCACCAAAAATAATACTAAAGGATTTTTATATTTAGAGAAAAAGTGGGATTGACAATCAAAGGTAGCAGGGTAAATATGACTTAATTATGAGGATATTTCAGTAAAAATCCAATCATTGAAATTCGCTTAGTCTGCAGGTTTGCTGAGGCGGGGTTATTGAACCTCTTGTATTGACTTGAGTTTAATTATGACGACTCTATGTGTGACATGTTTACTCATAATAAAATAATGGTAGTATTTCAATTGATTAAAATTGCAACTTTACTCCAAATCTGTTCAGAAAATTACTGCAACTACCGAAACAGGTGTACATACTATCATGTAGAGATCAAGTTGATGAATATTGTCCGAAACACACAAGATTCAAAGCCATTTCTCATTACAACGTGATCATGCAAAGCTCCTTCAATTTAATGCTAAAACTGTATTGTAAAGTCTGGTTGGTATTGGTCATGTTTAGAAACTAGTATAATTGTATAGACCAACTATTGTGTTTGTATTTTGTGCATTTCGAGAGTAAAAGTTAAAGTATGTTTCTCATATGACAATCGATAAATTCATGTTATATATTTACTGTATGGAGTGCATCCTGTGCATCAAAGACCTAGCCTCATCTAAGAACTTGAGGGCAAAACGCTGAACCACTGATAACGAAGTTGTGTGTGGTTGAACGTTATTAAGCACATCCGGGTATTTTTAGAGTTCGCGCACAAACAATAAGGACATTTACTGCGTTAATTTTTGCTGCAAATGTTTTGGTGTTGCTACAAAAGAATAAACTGGCTTACCCGCTAATAGTTCAAATTGTAAAATACTGATATATTTATTGAGTAAAACTTCAAAATTGAAATTGATATTAAGTATACAATTGTAGCAATTACAGTAATAGCTCATCGAACGGTCCAAGATCCCCGGACCCTCACTGACTTTGGGTTACCATTTTGTGCAACTGAGTAGCGAATACTGATCAGTGATCATGTTGTGTACATTCATTTAGCCTTTCCGAAATTCATTTTTAACAGATATCATTCAAAACTCCAAAGTGTTGAAATAATATCATCATGTCTGTAGCTTTTGATGGTGTTGAGACTATTTCGTCTATTTTTGATTCGTGTAGTTGTAGTTCACTAATAGCCAAAGCCAAGTTGCTGTGCCTGTATGAGTGGCAGGAATGCCAGCAATGTGCAAGCCACCGTTTCCACCACTATGCAATTTCCATTTCCAGTTCCGCGCAGTCTCCTCGTTGTGATGTAACCAATTATCGTAGGTTATGTGAGTAACGCCCGCGCCTGAGCGCTTGAGCTCGCGCCGACGCGGGTGAAAGTATAGGCAGGCGCAGATTGTTTCCAAGACCGGGTCAAGGCGTCTGGTCGGATCTGGAAAATTATACGGCTGAAATGGACAATTTATTTCCCCGGTATGTTTTACTGTCCGCTGACACTTTCTTTGGCGAGCAATACTGTGTGTCAAAGAGACTAGCACAGTAACAGTATATTTAGTTTTTCACGTCGTTGGTATTTCTTATGTTTTTCAGGGAACGGTCCATAACCTAGTCTGTTTCTACTGTCACCTTTTTGTTGAATAGCATTATTCATTCATAGTCCACTGAGAACGTGATCTGGGAGAATTCATCCCGATTGGAATCGAACCAGCTACCTCCAGGTTTGAAGGCGAGTGCTATAACCAATCGGCTACCCAGTCAATCTATTCAACTGTTTATACAATAAAATACATTTAGCGGTGATCTAATTTGACTCTTGTATATGATAAATAGAATAGTTTATGCTATGGTACGTATTTTTGTTTTTGGCATTTTCTTATTCGTCTTTGCCCTAAATGGTTTTCTATGAAATTTTCAACATTTCTTTCCATCAGTCCAGCCCCAGCCTTCTCTTCAGAAAATAAACGCATTGTTTTCATACGAAAGTCGCTTTCATGTCTCATAACTAATTTCTAATTCTTAACACGTTAAATATAACTATAATCGTCATGGTCAAATCGCACAGTACATTAGGCCTAGAGTGTGCACGGATTCAATTCAAGAGTGACTCTGCTTTTTCGTAAAATCAAGCCCAGAGATATGTGTTAACAAATCTCATAAGATTTCCTGTTTTCAGTTTTACTGAGTAAAACTAATATAAACATATCTTCCTTATATGTTTATTATCCTTATGATTCAGCTCAAGACTACGCTGGAGTGTATCGATGTCTTCTCTTTATTACGTAATCTTTTAAATCATTATACCATCTAATCTTTTACAATTCAAAAGTATAACGCAAAAATAGAGGAATTTATTTATAAATTAGAGGTTTTGTTCTAGAATTGATCCCAAAATTTATAATTTCCCATAAAAAAATACAGCACTAAAACAAACCAAACATTAAACTTACCGGACAAGAAAACCCAAAGTGATTTCCACATTTCAAAATATCATAAAACGTGTTCACGCAGTATCCTAAGTAAATAATATAACTTCTGTATGTTAAACAGTCTTGTGAAGTATATTAATGATTTGCTAACAAGGTGAACACATAGTAATATTTGATACATCCTAAGAGTTGTCCGTTTACACTCTCACACAGCCAGTTTTCCTTGGACATTAGACAATGAGAAATATTGCCAAAAATATAAGAAATTAGCTGTTTATTGTTGGACCGCACACAATCACCACATGCAAACATATCAAGACATCACATAGTGCATTTACTTTAAATGAAATTTAATTAATGCTATCTAAAACCAGTCTCTGTTAAACATACATTGATTTTAAAATAGAATACTAGATACGTGCCTTTTTAAAGTTAAATGTCGGTTGAGGATCAAACAATTGCCAGATGTTAATATGAAGTGACGAAAGAAGCGACAGAAGAGAATGTAGCAGCCGTTTCGTAACCCTTATCTCCTAACAGTCATGTGATTGTGTCATCAGTTTACTTGTGTTGCTTATGTTTAGGAAGAACCCGTAAAACGTATGACAGTAAAGGTGAACTTACGAATAAAACACACCCTTACTAAACCAAATAACTACCTTTCGCTATCACGGTTGTTATTCATTAACATCATATCGATTCTTGACATAACTTGACTTTGAAATGAGAACTTGTTCTCATCTAACAATCTTCAATAAAATACAAATTTAAAGCAATATAGACTTTATAGAATTGACTCAGTACATCGATTGTAATTGACATTCACAATGTAGTGGAGAATATTCTCTGTTATGGCAGCTGTTTTCAAGAAGAGTGAAGGGATTTGGATGAATTAAAAGACGGTTTATGACCAATTCCCAGTATGCACATGGTTTGACATGGCAGAGGTTATCTTTGCGAGTGACCTATCATATCGCAGCTAATGTTCTCGCCCAGCTCATTGAGGTCTTACCCGATCTAAACAGCGCATTCAGTATTCAATCGATAGCTTCGGACGTATTTCCTCTTGCAATTCCTCACAAAATGAGTGACACAGGTTCGGACGTCAACTTCTACGACTCTAGTGTGTCTGTACACTCCTATAGGGAGTCCAGTGATGACGATCTCCTGGCCTACGATGGCAAGTGTGTGGACTGCGAATGTGGCAGCGTGGAGATTCTGTTCAGAGAGAAACGGAAACTAGAACCTGCAGTGGTAAGTGGCTTTTTGCTGATTCGAGCAATTCGTATAGTAATAAGAAGAATTGAGGGTCGAATATATTTTTCTAGAAGAGCCGTATAACGCCTGAACGTTATAATGCTGTCTCTTGTATCCCCACAATGTGTGAAATCGCATAATTACCTTTCGTAGTATAATATGTTAATACGAAACCCTTCCTCAATGGTAAATTGCATGTTTTCCTCACGAGATTGGTGTTTCATGAATAAAGTTAACTGTACACCCAAACACTTTGGTCAGAGCCCTTCCTTTTGAACAATCGAATCAGACACAAGTATGGTCACAGAAAACATACTTAGTATGTTTTCTGTGGTATGGTGAAATTAGGTGTTTAAATTGCTATACTTAACTGTTTGCTCTTACATTTCTGCAATCACATATTCTGCATAAGCTAATGTGATCTGTTAAGGCATACATCTAGGTATGGTACTGAACCATTAGGCCTACTCCTAATTGTACCCGTTAAATTCACGATTTATTTTTTACAGTAGCCTATCGTAGGAATTAATTTTATGCAAACAAGATGAGCTATAGTTACTTCCTCGGTATTTTTAGAACTTCTTCATAAGATTCTAGATCCTATGTTTTTAGATGTTTCAAAAACATTGGCTCTCTCGAGCGATGTATATACACATACCTTTAACAGGTACGATTACAGAAAGGTTCTAAATTCCATGGCACGTGTCTAAAAGTATGTCAAGTGCTATTTTAAACTGAGTTATATTCCACTAAGTACTACATAGTAATCTATAAATAATAACAGAGGAATGCGGATGGAAACATTTAATTAAGGATACAATGAGCAACGGTATAAAAGGGAAAGGCTTCAAGTAGTGGCCTCGGTGCCTCGACGATGATGTAATGCCTCTAGTTGTATGTCAGAGTGGCACAGCTACAGATGCCAAGGCTAAACACCGAACACTGAACACCATGACCCGTGGTGCAACACAACACTCAACCTCATCTTTGTTGAGACAATCACAACACCAAGGTGTTACAGATGCCAAGGCTAAACACCGAACACTGAACAGCATGACCCGTGGCACAACACAACACTCAACCTCATCTCTGTTGAGACAATCACAACACCAAGGTGTTACAGATGCCAATTCTAAACACCGAACACTGAACAGCATGACCCGTGGCACAACACAACACTCAACCTCATCTTTGTTGAGACAATCACAACACCAAGGTGTTACAGATGCCAAGGCTAAACACCGAACACTGAACAGCATGACCCGTGGCACAACACAACACTCAACCTCATCTCTGTTGAGACAATCACAACACCAAGGTGTTACAGATGCCAATTCTAAACATCGAACACTGAACAGCATTACCCGTTTCGCAACACAACACAACACAACACTCAACCTCATCTCTGTTGAGAGCATCACAACACCAAGGTGTTACAGATGTATAAGGCTAAACATCGAACACTGAACAGCAACCCGTGGGACAACACAACACTCAACCTCATCTCTGTTGAGACAATCACAACACCAAGGTGTTACAGATGCCAATTCTAAACATCGAACACTGAACAGCATGACCCGTTTCGCAACACAACACAACACTCAACCTCATCTCTGTTGAGAGCATCACGACACCAAGGTGTTACAGTTGCCTAAGCTAAACACCGAACACTAAACAGCATGACTCGTGGCGCAACACAACACTCAACCTCATCTCTGTTGAGACAATCACAACGCCAAGGTGTTACAGATGCCAATTCTAAACATCGAACACTAAACAGCATGACCCGTTTCGCAACACAACACAACACTCAACCTCATCTCTGTTGAGACAATCACAACACCAAGGTGTTACAGATGGCAATTCTAAACATCGAACACTGAACAGCATGGCCCGTAGGACAACACAACACTCAACCTCATCTCTGTTGAGACAATCACAACACCAAGGTGTTACAGATGCCAATTCTAAACATCGAACACTGAACAGCATGACCCGTGGGACAACACAACACTCAACCTCATCTCTGTGGAGAGCATCTCAACACCAAGGTGTTACAGATGCCAATTCTAAACATCGAACACTGAACAGCATGACCTGTAGGACAACACAAAACTCAACCTCATCTCTGTTGAGATAATCACAACACCAAGGTGTTACAGATGCCAATTCTAAACATCGAACACTGAACAGCATGACCCGTGGGACAACACAACACTCAACCTCATCTCTGTGGAGAGCATCACAACACCAAGGTGTTACAGATGCCAATTCTAAACATCGAACACTGAACAGCATGACCCGTTTCGCAACACAACACAACACTCAACCTCATCTCTGTTGAGAGCATCACAACACCAAGGTGTTACAGATGCCAATTCTAAACATCGAACACTGAACAGCATGACCCGTGGTGCAACACAACACTCAACCTCATCTCTGTTGAGACAATCACAACACCAAGGTGTTACAGATGCCAATTCTAAACACCGAACACTGAACAGCATGACCCGTGGTGCAACACAACACTCAACCTCATCTCTGTTGAGACAATCACAACACCAAGGTGTTACAGATGCCAATTCTAAACATCGAACACTGAACAGCATGACCCGTGGGACAACACAACACTCAACCTCATCTCTGTGGAGAGCATCACAACACCAAGGTGTTACAGATGCCAATTCTAAACACCGAACACTGAACAGCATGACCCGTGTTGCAACACAACACTCAACCTCATCTCTGTTGAGAGCATCACAACACCAAGGTGTTACAGATGCCTAAGCTAAACACCGAACACTGAACAGCATGACTCGTGGTGCAACACACTCAACCTCATCTCTGTTGAGAGCATCACAACACCAAGGTGTTAAAGATGCCTAAGCTAAACACCGAACACTGAACAGCATGACTCGTGGTGCAACACACTCAACCTCATCTCTGTTGAGAGCATCACAACACTAAGGTGTTACAGATGCCAAGGCTAAACAACGAACACTGAACAGCATGACCCGTGGTGCAACACAACAATCAACCTCATCTCTGTTGAGAGCATCACAACACTAAGGTGTTACAGCATTTTATGCATTTTGAAATATTTAAAAAGCTAAAAAAACCCCTTCTCCAAAAGAAAACCTGCAGAATAACTATCTAGAGCGTGCATCTGCAAAAGTCGTGAATAAATTAGCCTCGACTAAATGCTTGATAAATCAGGATTACGAAGGCAGCATAATTTTGCTTCAATCAGCTGATCGAAGGACGTCGCGGTATAAGAGTTTAGAGTCTGTCTTATTGTTCAGACGCCCAGTTGTTGAGCCGTTCTGGTCTATGACAATGATGAACTTTCTTCTTTAGCATAATTATGGTAATATGCGAAGTCGGAATATGTTACTGAGAAATCACATGGAGAAACCCCCACGACTTGTTAGGGGATCTGTAGATCAGGGCCCTGTTTCATAAAACTACTAGTCTAGTATTTACTAGTCCATGGACTAGTAATACGAGTGTATTTTACAAGTCTACGTTTCAAAAACCTACTAGTGTAAAATACTAGTTACTAGTGTAGGGACTAGTATTACTAGTGGTTTTTACTAGTGTAGACAGCAATGTGTTTCATAAAGTTTTACTCTTGTAAATTACACTGGTAAATACTTGCCATTTTCTAACAACCTCTCTACACCCGTATTATTTGAAGTAGACTAGTATTTTTGGAAAGAAAGTTATTTCATTACTCACATCATTTAAAAAAATGAATTATTAATTAGGTTCTTTTTGCAAGTGCGAATTGGCTCACGTTTGCAATTTAAGATAAAAATATATCCATGAGTGCTAAAATGATAATTATTATTAGATATAAATTACAATCAATAAATGTGGCGTAGTACAAAAAGAGTGAAATTGAATTTTATAATGTATGTACAATCGCCCTATTAGAATTAATTATAATTATAAGTTATCAATTTCTGTGAAATTTTAGTCTAATTTTACTTGAGTTAAATTTCATGGTTATATCAACTATTTAGCTATCACAGAGAAAAGATTTTTAAGCTTTGAGAGAAATCAAATTAAAACAGCATACCGTATTGCATACAAAGATGTACAAAAATGTATCCAACATTGCAACATTAATCAGATTATTTTACACCCAAGGCTCTCGGTTTTATTTAAAGACATTTTAATAGAAAATAATAGTAAGACAATTTTAAAGAGGGGTTGCATTGTATTTTTTTAGGTGCTCATTATTTGTTTCCCTAAATAGCTAAAACCCTGTGATGTACTAACCATTTTGTATGCCTATATTTGATTTTTGGGCGTTGGACTGAACTGTTTATCATTAAAAAATTACTTTTAATCCATTTTGGTATTCTGAATTTGTTATTCAAAGTAATACAAAATTAAATGTTGATTAGAGCTGTTATTTAAATGTAAAACATGTAAAAGTTTAATTAATGTAACTAAAGTATAGTGAGTGGTGCGGATTTGAACCAGGGACCGACCACATGAGAAGCGAAAACTCTTCCTCTGAGCTACGCCCTGCAATAGCGCATATGCCATGTTTTACTATACTTGAAAACCTACTTCTCCATTGCTTGTAACGGCGTTGCAATTATTTGTTACATCAATAAACGTTTAGGCTTATTATTCATGGTTTGTAGACTCAAAATTAGAATATCACAGAATGGTTTTTAACCGAAATATTCTTATGCATTCGAATATTTGAAAACATAGGTTAGGGTACTTGAAAACGTTCCTAACAAAATGTCCTTATACGATTTAATTACATTCAAAATTTAAGCCTTCTTTTCTTTACTCATAGCAAGCTTAATTTTATATGTCAGAATAAAACAAAAACTATACAAATCACAGCGAATGCGGCAGACACAGACCAACTTCCACCCAACAGTTGAGCGCCGCAACTAGGCCTACAATCACCGTGTTGATTGCAGCGACGCGACGCCGCGCCGGCGCGTCGTCGGGCTCATTGATGAACATAAATAATAGCGGTTTGATAAATAATGTGTGATTGTTTTACTTATGTGTCTATATATTTATTCATTAAAAGAAAACACTGCGTTTCTACAACTATTTACTTTTTGTATCAAATGAAAACAAAATTAAAACCCTTTATAAAGGGTTTGAAAACCCGTGATTGAGGTTAGAAATTTGTTTTGAAAGTTTACCTTGTAAAGTTGGTCACGTGACTAGTAGTTTTGGTCACTTGACTAGTAAAATACACTAGTATTTACTAGCGGTATAAAAACGTTTATGAAACACAATTTAGTAGGACAGGTAAATACGGGACTAGTATTTACTAGACTAGTAATTACTAGACTAGTATCTTTATGAAACAGGGCCCTGTTGGTAAAACAATTGCGCAAGGGGAAACGCTGTGTCTTATCAGATGATTAATTGTTGCATTGTGTTAAAGTATTAGCTTCGCATCAAATATGTATGCTATATGGGAATATCATATTCCGCTAATCTGTGGAAGTATTGAGAAAGCTGTAAGATTGTGACAACAAGGTGTAAAAGGTACAAACTAACTAATGTAAAGTTCTTAAAAAGGGTCCAGCGTCTTACCTATTGCATTTAAATCGGGAATTGTAATACCAGCATATTGAGGTCGAACAAAGCTTCAAAAATCAACTACTCATGATGTAACTTGATTCAATCTTAAATTCATCAAATCTTCAAATCAGTTTCACTATATTTTGTTTCCCTGATTGCTGTAATATACACTCAAGAATCTTTCAAATAAATTCGAAGCTTTTGTGCCTTTTCCTTGACCAACATTTACAGTTTACACGCACCTACAGATACATTCGTGATTTCTATCATAAAGAATAGGCTACACATGAAGATAAGCATTGGAGATATTGCCGCACTTCCATAAAAAAGAAAGCGGGATGAGAAGGCGGTTCAGATGCACATGAAACGACCCGTAACATGTTTTATGAGCTGCATAAAACATAGAAAGGTTGAATGATCGAGCACTTTAGCCTGTTGAACATCCAGCAAAGAGGAGCTGCTTTCTACGAGACGCCTTGGACCAGATCTTTTACAAGTCATCCAGGAAAGTGGTAACTTGTAACGAGCTTCTTCGCGGCATTCTGAACAGCACAGTCGAGTAAATAGATCCATCCTAAAAAGTTTTAGGAATTACAGGCTCTTATTCAATATTCATGTTGTATGAAGTACAGAGATCTAAAATATACTCAGGCAGATGTATGAGCCGATTAAGATGACAATGAAGAAATCGACTGGTTTTTTTGTGGATTAATATTGTTGATCATTGTACATATTGCATTCACCAATGTTTGCAGCCTCCAAACTTCAACATTCTGATATTCAATTAGATAAATATTTGTGGGCGTCACTCACCTTACAACATACATTAATAAATTACAAAAATAAGTTATCTAACTCCAACTTTTCGATGTATCAGTTCGACACTCTGCTATTGTAGTATTGTAGGCGACAACACATTCGACATTAGTACTAATTAGAGTGTAGAGCGAGTGAAGAAGAAAGAAGAAGAAGAAAGAAAAAACATGCTTTATTTTTCACAAAATACATTGACAAGATTAAATAAAAGCATATATCAACAATGGTTATAAAACCGTCTGTTGTGGTTGACACAAAACAATATTCATTTAGTAAAAATAATAACAATTTCTAAAGAATAAAAATAAAAAGCTACTTGAAAAACACATCCAAATTTAACTACTCTGAGCATGAGGATGAGAGACAGACAATTTGTTACATACAACTAAATACAATTAATATGAAATACATTAAAACATAAAACAAGGAATTAACAGAAGTATGCTAGTAGAGCGAGTGTGATCGATATAAAATAGTTATTCCAATCTAGCATGTACGTATATTTTCTATCTTCACATATTGGATAGTTATAAAAATATTGATACATTATTATCTAGATGCAGTTGACCTACGTACGGCTTATAGTATCATAGTACAGAAACATCTATCTTTTTTTTCTATGAATACACAACGCTTATGCAGAGGCAACCCATGCCCATGTAGGCTTTTTCCCAACACAGGTTATGCTTATTTATCATATAAATATATTGCAATTACTCTATGTGTTTAATGTTGTATATGTGAGGATCTAACTTTTCTTTCTTTCATTCATTTAACAAATTGTTGCAATGCCAAAGGCGTATACCGTTCCCTCGCCATAAAACGTTAAACATAGGGACATTTAAAACACAACATCAATGGGTCTGCTTTATAATGCCCAAGTTTCATAACAGCCCACTATGAGACACCCTTAGAGCGTCATGGATGTGATGCAACTTTGCTAAATTTGCAACTGTGGACATTATAGAGAATCTAAGATTTACCTGATAGTCATTTTATGTATATTAATGTACAATATACAATAATGCGCAATATTAATATACGTGTATTCTTGAATATTATAAGATTTGGACTGGCCATTGCCATTCTCCTCAATTAATTTTTACTATTATTAGACCTAGGCATGATGTTAATCCTTTGTATAGTTTTAGACATTATGAGACAAGTTAGTAGTCAATTTCTGATAAATTACTTCCAAGCATTATAAGATTTACACGTCATAAAACGTCACTAAACTTCGCGAGAGTTATTATTACAATTATGAAAACCCCTACTGGCTACTGAATACATCAGCCTACACACTAGCCTAGCCCAATGCGTGAGTTATATAGGGCTTCCCAGATAGCGTGCGTTGGGTTATCACTAGGCACACACAACACAGCTCCGTTACTATATAATCAGTAGAAATGTCACTCCAACTTCTACTTCAATCGCACATAACGGGTAAACCAAGTCAAGTTATAAAAAATGTCAAGCTATAGTTTACGCTTCAGTTTGTTAAAGTTGCGTGGCATGTAGGATGAAACATAACATAGACTATGAATAATACTGTATTGGCTTTTTAAAAGGTTTCCTGAGAGGTCAGGATAATTGGAGAAAGGATTGTAAACAAATCAAACAGCTATTTCAGTTTTGTAACTGTTCATTTCGATATCTCAATTATGTACATTTTTATTGGGTCTGTTTTCTGTTAAAATTATTTGTAAAAAAACTGAGGCACGCTACGTTGTTAATTGTGTGGTAGTAACAAAGGTGACTTATTCTAGAGGTCTTGTAACATTCACCACAATGCATCCCGAAGTAAAGTAGGGTTATTAATCTTTTTTTATTCCCAATGTATTTTTCTTTTAGTTCAGCAGACTATCCCAATGCTTCTATTTGGCATAGGGGTAAGATGGAAGAAAACTATTTTCATGCTTTTTGTGATTCAATAAAAACTGCAAAAATCTAAATCAACATTTTAAGCCATCCTAAACAAAAAAGACTCTGCTATATCGTTAATCAATTAGCTGAATTATTTTCATTTCCTGAGCTATACCATGTATTTCAAATCATTGATTAAAGCATGAGATCAAAGAAAATCTAATACAAGTAAGCTGCAAAATAAATCATGTCTCATCAATGGACGAACTCTATACAAATATTCATTAATAAACATGGAACGCCTACTTTATGTTTTCATCGCGTAAATTTATTGCGAAGTCACGTAGGTTTTGCTCAGTCGGTGTTGGTCAACTAATGAATAATAAACAGTGTACAATTGATTCATACCTCTTGTAATAGTATATTACGTTAATGGTCCTGAAAATAGCAGTTTACCGGACGTGTGCGCGCGTTCCCGTGCGGGATTACCATACGAGTCTGGTAAACAGATTTTGGACGAGTACTATATGATATTTTACGACATAATACTATAAGCTAACTTAACCAAAATTTTTGTACAAATCCTTATACAGCGTATTCCCACTGACTAAAGAAATTACAATGTTCTTTGTTTTCAGTCATGACCTCTAAGAGAGGTTATGTTTTTGTTTATAGCCACTCGTTGCAAATATAATCAGCTGGTTGGTGTTCGATAAAAACTCATTACAGTACAACAGTACGTAATGAAACCCCATTTGATTAAGCTGGCGGCAAACAGCTGTTTTCTGGACTAAATCCTTGCGTGGGAAGTTCGTTGAAACAGTGTAGTGTAGCGTAAAATTATTTACAAAAGCTAATAGAACTGACACAGCTGAAAGTGGCCATGTTCAAACAATTAAGTTATTCTCGATTTTAAGGCTTATGCGGTATTTTCATATTGAATTATAGTTCATGTAATATTAGATTTTACTACAAGTCCCCTTTTATAAAGTTCCTTTTAATCGTATGGCTAATGTTAGAAAGCTATATAATTGGAATTTGGACTCGGTTTCAAAATATTGAAAATTGATCAAAATTCTTCATGCAGTAACGAAACATCCTTCATAAAGTAACGTATTTTTTTTAACGTAACCAAAACAATTCATTACCTTATAGTCTGAACAATGATCAAACAAATCCGTCGTTTAAAATGGATTGTTGGTAACGTAAATATTCCAAAATCTTGTTTTCAGACCACACCCCTTTATCATCACGATTCACGGTTACACATATGGATTGTTTAGTCTACAAACTTTACTGCTACATAAATCTAATATTAAATTTGATTTGTAATGTTAGCTCGACCAAATTAACTAAGTGTTGTTATTACGTGTTTTCTAAACAAGAAGTTTCGTTGTGGACATTTCATTTGTTGACTGTGAACCGCTGGCACAACACCAACGGCCCATTCTTGGCCTCAGACACGGGGGTCTTACCAACCTCCTAGCTTAAATTTACCACGAAAACATTACATATCAGCAGTTAATCGAACAAAAATCTTAGCAATTCCGATTGTATTAATTTATATAAGTGAGTTTTCAGTAGTTGTTACGCTTTTAAAAAGATTATTCATAATTTATGTTGGATAGGATCCTTGTTGTAGTAAAATCCTTTAGAATTTAGATTGGATTAAAATACAATAGTATCATAATACATATTAAACTGCACAATATAAAGAATCCACCCCGATAATTGTTGTCGAATTAATCATCAAATCCCAGATACTGCGCCTATACTGGCTGTACTATGTTGTCGGTTGAACAGAGAAGTCTCCTGCCAAAACTAAAAGTGTAGGTAAACGGGTGACCGTTAAGTCTTAGGACGACTTTATAACTTTTAAACGACAAACGATATCACAACCACATTTGGTATACCGTTACTGGAAATTGTAAGCTACTTTTCTGTGTACATGGTGGTCGGATATCACCTTTGGGGGACGGCCCGTCGGGGGTCAAAAGAAAATCTTTAATGACAGCCTATGTTGAGTTGTACATCATTTTAAAGGTCTACTTCAACTGAAAACAATGCCGCAAACCGCACTTCAAAAGGTTGATCCTGCGCAAAATGGCAGATGTTCAAAGATTTTCAAAATTAGCCAATTTCTTTAAATTAAAACACTTTTTTAAATCTTTAAACAACTGTCATTTTTTAACGGATGGTCCTTTTGAAGTACGGTTTGCACCATTCTTCTTTGCTTAAAATTCCCTTTAAAATTATCTCCATAACTTCACATTCGGTGATCCAAATAACTCTTCAGGGCGACGGCCCACTAGGAGTCGGAAGTAAATCTTGAATGGAAGCATAGGTTGATATGCACATCAAATTAAAGGTATTTATTAGTAGAATACAATGCCGCAAACCGTACTTCAAAAGGACCATCCGTTAAAAAATGACAGTTGTTTAAAGATTTAAAAAAGTGTTTTAATTTAAAGAAATTGGCTAATTTTGAAAATCTTTGAACATCTGCCATTTTGCGCAGGATCAACCTTTTGAAGTGCGGTTTGTGGCATTGTTTTCAGTTGAAGTAGACCTTTAAAATGATGTACAACTCAACATAGGCTGTCATTAAAGATTTTCTTCTGACCCCCGACGGGCCGTCCCCCAAAGGTGATATCCGACCACCATGTACACAGAAAAGTAGCTTACAATTTCCAGTAACGGTATACCAAATGTGGTTGTGATATCGTTTGTCGTTTAAAAGTTATAAAGTCGTCCTAAGACTTAACGGTCACCCTGTATATTTGCATACAATAAAAGCTAAGAAACTCCCATCACACTTCACTTGATACTTTACTGGTCAGCCACCTATCACCCCAGTTTTGAGGATTGTTGCAAGGACGTAGTGAAAGTTCCTCTACCGAAAGATTGAATGCCTTGAAGGACGAACATAAACAAATCTACAGCCACGGTAGTAAAACCCAAGGAGAGGGTTTTATGGTGGGAAGATGTTTCAACCTAAAAATCAAGTTTAACCTTGTTCGACAAAATGTTAAAGATTTTATGAAATAGTATTTAATATTTTGCTTAAGAACACAATGTAGTTCACTACATTATCATTCTAAATTTATAATTTGCGTAATTGATATTAATACGAATATATTTATTCAAAATGTTAAACACCAAACAAATTATGTCGTCTCTAGGAGGATTAAACATTAAATTATTATTTAATTTTCCTAGTGTCGTATCTAGTGGGTTTCATAATACAAATAAACTATTATTACTTATAATAGGTATATTGGTTGTTTATAGGTATGTGTTCAAAACGTTCGCAAATATCTTTGTTTTGGTGATATGCGTTTTAAATTTAACAGAAAACTAAATTTACGTGTTATTGTAGCATCAAACCGTAATACCTTTGAGCAGACTATCAAGCACGGTTCCCGGTATGTATTTCCTTTAGTCTTGAGCTGGTTTGGGTAAAAATCCAATCAGTGGCGGTCCCAGGATATAATTTCGGGGGAGGGGATGATCACCGGGGTATGGAATATCCCCCCAAAAAAGGGGGGTCCGGGGAAATGTGGAATTTAAAGCCTAAAAACGTATTTTTATACGTAATTTAGCTCTAAATTATGCTCAGGTAATAGTATTTATGTTATAATATAACAAAAGCTAATGAAATATAACAAATTTCGGGGGTGGGGGGTTATATCCCTCCCATCCCCCCTGGGACCGCCACTGAATCCAATGAAGGAATCGAAAATTCATCTAGTATGCTAGTTTGCTGTGACGGTGGTTTTTTTTTATAGTTTCGTTGGTTAATATCAAAAATACTTACATCTAATGAAACTTTTTTCGTATATTATTAACAGATTTCACGTTAGCTTATCTAAAACTGTTGGTGTGGCACACGCACACTACCACATCTAGAACTTGGTGATGTAAATTCAATCGTGTTTAGTAGGACATTTTACAACACAATAACAGTAGGCATGTAACAATTTCCTCGATACCATAAACTCACAATCTCCAACCACGTATTCAAACAAATGAGTCATTTCCGTTTGTACCTTTTGCATTCGGAGAACGTGACGATGCTTACAGCATGATTCCGCGTACAAGGCGGCGAACCTGTTGTAGCGGCTCTAGTGATATATACAGTCAATGACAGTATTCATCTGCTAGGTCAAGTGAGGTCAATTCAATATCAACCGCCAACCTAGCCAACTCCGACCCATCGAGTGGGTAGAACCAACTACCAGACTCATTTGTCCTTTCAGAAATACGAGGAAGACTTAAGTTGCAAAACCTGACATTTTATCGTATGAGGGTTTCCGTTATGTAGAATATAGAAGCATTGACTTTTGAATAATGTAGACAACCCAACCATATGGAACTTTGGAACAGCTTTAGCAAACAAGTTATAAAAAAGGACATGTTGTATGAAGTTAAATGAGCTACTCACAGAGTACAGAGATTGTTCTAGTTTAAAATTATATTATCTTCCTAGCTGAGTGTTGATGTTACTCAAAATGTGCGATAGTAAACAACAGGTTGCCGTTGCACTCTGGCTTGGTCAACAATTTGGCGAAATCGGAAGAAATCGGCAATTCTCGTATTACCGCACTCTTTAGGCTACGTTAATTTTCATTAAAAAACTTGCCCTATAAAAATATATTTTAAATTTATATGGAAAATGGTCTAGTCTTGTCCTAGGGTACACTTGACTCACTTGCACCTCTGAAGACCATAATTTCTGGAACAACCTGACATTTTCTAAATAGAGGTTCTGACAAGTCATTTTTCCTAGGACGCTAGGTGCGAGCTCGGAATTGTTTTTCACATTACGACCTAGGGGTTGCGGCATTATCCATTGGTGAATTGACGGGATTTGAACCCGGGATCCTAGAAGCCTAAGTCCCACGCTCTAACCACTAGCAGCTCGTTCCCCCAACAAGCTATTGCGTACTTGTCACCTGAGCAGAATATGGCAGAATATTAAACACCTGCAAAATACAATTGACGTCCCCGTGTGTGTTAGTCTAAAAATAATCAACCACACTGCTTGTATTTATACAAAGTCCAAGCTAGTCCATGTATATTTTGATTATTCATGTACATATAAGTTGTTTTTGGAATGATGACTAACTTGATACTATACTACAAAACCAATACAAATATTGTTTTGGCCAACTACGATTAGTTGAAAACAATTGACCTATTACTACATAGTGAGCTTCTCGAGTGAGTAATAAAAGGTTCTATAACCACCAATGAACAGAAAATATTCAACTATAACAAAGGTATAGCGAAATTCCAAACAATCGTAAACTATAAACGCTTCTTCGACTTGTCTGCTTACTCGGGGTAATAGTATTTAGTTTAAAATGTATTCAACCGATTTAGTTTTGTTTCGAATCACAACTGAAATTACATTATAAAAATCTCAGATTTTCTTGAATATTGTAGGCTATATTAGAGCTGAGCAATGCTAAATAAAACTTCTTGATTAGCATTTAACGCTATCACATGAATTTAACTTAACATACATTTCCAACACTTTCCAATATCGTCATATTTACTGTAACAACTCCCTAAACGATAAATAGGAATTAGAGATGTTGATTTCAACATTAAGCCCAATCATAGACAAAAATAATTAAATATAGACCGTCAGCTGTGCTGCGGTTATCATAGTTTCTGGCGCACACCACTGGGAGCACCATGTAGTTATGGCGTACGCGCTACGAAAACTACATGGCCCTCCCAGCGGTGTGCGCCAGAACCTATGGTAGCCATGATAACCACAGCACGGCTGACAGTCTATATTTAATTCCTTTTGTCTATGGCCCAATTGAAGACGTTGATGTAGAAATACAATTGTTCAGAAGAGCCTTTCTAGTTCCTACAAACAATATATCCATAGATCATTGTCTTAGAGAAGGTGGGATTTAGTATCAGCTTATTAAATGATTCTATTTGGTATCACATGTTATTAGGTCGTTTGTTTGTATTATACATATGGCCGGGATACATTTATATAGAGTCATATTTCTCGGCACCGACACCGAAGTCTGCGATTGGGCCTATGTGATTCGTTGAAATCGTCATCATTTTCAAATCTTTCATACAAATGTTTATATTATAAAGTGTAAATAACAAGTTTCGGAAGATGATTTTTTGTATACAAATATAAAGAAATACCCCCGCCGCAGCAAACCTGCCGACTAAGCGAATTTCCATTTGTCTGAATTGATTTTAAGTTTAATATATTTTAATAACATTAGGTTTAACGAGTACCTAGGTTTGCTGCTACAAGGAAACTAATAAAGTGTGTTTTTGAGTAAAATATTGATAGCTTAGTACAAAATAAATAAATTTGCCAAGTTTGATCAAAATGTATCCATAAACAAGCAAACTACAACATTTGACAATATTCTTCATAAGAATAACATGGGAATTTTAAATTTACAATTTTTTTAATTTTTTTCGTCACTAATAATCGAACAAAAATACTTTTATATACTAAATTATTTGTTTTTTTAAGCTCTTTAGAAAGGTCTAAAGAGAAATCGGGAAATTTTGTGTTTTGAGGGTCAAAAGTGAGAAAAACCAATTTTTACCCCATAAAACCCCCCGTAAAGCCACGTTCCCATGGTCCGATCGTGCTGATTCGCGAACTCATTCAAGTTTATCCCACTTTACACCTTTAAACCAAATTTCATCAAAATCGGACAAAAATTACTCAAGTTATCGCGTTCACGGACGTATATATATATAAGTCTATATATATATATATATATATATATACATATATAAAAATTTGAACGAATGGTGTTTTTGGCCTCTGGGGACATCAAAATGAAAAAGTAAATCGGTCCCGGGACTAGGTCTTACCGTGCCACCTACGGTAATAGCTACTTCCCTATAGGGAAATTCGCTAAAACCTACAACTTACTATTACAGCATAGATACTTAACTGGTCTTGTTGTTGTAAATGTTTTAGTATTGGCCACCCTAAGTATTTTGTACTTAATTAGTATGTTACAATAAAAAAATTAAGATGTCCGTTGGCATAAATAAATAAAAACAAATAAAAGCCAGTGTATATAATTCGTAGTAGGTAGTAATCTGAGCGCAATCAATTCGACATTGACGGTCAAAGAAACGGCAGAAACGAGTATTAAAGTACGATCAAGATCACGAAATAACAAATGTGCTTGATTCCTGATGGACAATGAAACTCCTATAATTCCCGGATATTCCTCACGCGGCTCAAGTCAGCTGACTCGTACGTAACGCGTCACGCAGCGTGTGTCACTCACGAAGACGTGACCAGATGACACGCGGATGGCCTTAGTGTGACACCTTCCACCTACACCTACCAACCTACTGCTGCTTCAACGGGAGCACTCGAACCGAGCTCCAAAATGGAGGTCGACACATAAACCGATCACATGGGAGAGAGATCGAGATGGACGCCCCTCAACTACGCACATCTACCCTTCCGAGAAATCTCATGGTTGATTAAACAAAGGGTGACAAATTAATGAATAAAATCCAACTTATTATCACACATTTAGATAATGGGGTGACCCTATTGAGGATTAAGACATGGTGCTCGGTTCGTATGCACCCGCTTCAACAATCACGGCGTTTGTAGATGTGTTCTCTGTTTACGCCAGTGAAGTTTTGTCAAGAGATAACAAACTTAATCGTTTTAAGGGAAAACTTACTAGACCCAAACGTATAATGATATGGTGAGGGCATTGTTACGGATGTATCGGGAATCGAACTAGTCACTTTTCGCTGGAGTCCGAAGGTTAGGACGACCAGGCCAGGATCTATTGGTAAAAGGCGACTCGTACAATATTTTGGAGGTGCTGGACAAATAGTCCCCTAGCTAATCTGTTTTAGTTCTTGGGCCAACAATTTAAATATACGTAAACGTGAGGATACCGGTACCAATGTGCAGGAACAGCGTCGATGGCGTATTTAAATTGCAGCATGAACTTCGATTTAAAATCACAACACTATTAAGGAATGTCCTTTGTATATAGAGTCGGGGTCAAACCTAACGTAAAACCTATCCTAACATATAATATCCAATCCTAACCTAACTACATAATTATCTTTGTAACGCTCCTTTATATCCTGAGATTGATAATTCTGAATCGGAGCAAACGCCGGGCAGTCAGTCTTACCCGAACCCTCTAACTGCTGGGACCGACCACTGATCATCCTCGACAAATGTAAGGTCAACCTGAACGTCAACTCCCGGGATGATCCAACACGATAATAAGTAGGCCTATTGATCTTGAAACACATATAAAACGGAACAAGAATGTTGAGTTCGGTCCCCTTGATAGTGGGCGTTCATTGTTGAATTATTTAAAAGAGATTCACCTTACATGACGATTTAAAATTATATTGCATATTGTCAGTAAAAATTTAAAAACATATAAAGTCTCTTTATTTTATAAATAGAACGTATAACAGGACCAGATGATGTGTTTCAATGAGAGCTTTAGACCGACCACCTTTACATAGATTCTCGTTTGAATATTGTGTAACTTGGGGAATATGCAAATAACACTGCAATAAAACCAAGGAAACTTCTAGAACTTGTTTTCTTGAAAAATTCAAGTGCAAATGAGTAGAGCCGGTGTGCAGCCCACACGAAGGTTCTGTGAGATTTGTGCAGATGCTGAATGTCTTTGCGTCCTTTTGCATTAAGACTTAGATATTTTATAAATACTTGTGAATTTATTATTCCAATTGTTTTAAAGTAAACAAAATAATTGTGTTGAAGTATTGGTATACTTAACTTTCGCAACGGAGCATGCCCTAACATTCTTTTAGCTGTTTTAAAGTTACAGTACAGTCGAAATCCACTAATATACCCAATATTTAGTGTTACTTATTTTCTACAACATCGGCGTATAACAAAAAATAATAAATTACCTTGGTTATACAAATTACCCTTATTAACTTGTTTTGGCTGTGTTGTGGTAAACAAACAGTAACATTAGAGTTACGTAAGTAAATCAAATATAAACAATTTAAAGTTGTTATCGTCGCTGTGGAGACCAACAAATACAATTTGTTTATCCCCACGTTGAAACTTTGAAATACCAAGTTGTCCTTAATTCGTAGCAATTCTTTTGCCAAACTTAAGCATATTATTGCAGTGAATTAAAATATAGAAATCTGTTTATCTTCATGTGTATGTTGCTGCGTTTCTGATACGTATACGTATCAGGTTTTTTGTAATGGTGCGGTCCAAACCCCAGTGTTGTTAGTAACATAACCTCTTGTCTGAGCACATCATTGATGACCATCATTGACATGACAAAAGACACTTGTGTTCAGAATCGACTCCGCTAGGGATTGAACCAGCAACCTTCAGATATGAGGCGAGCACTATATCCCATTGCTACCCTTACAATGTTTACAACACTGTTGATAGTAGAACGATGAGTATCTTCCAGCAACTTTTAAAAACTCGGTGCTCAATGTGATGTTAGGCCTTGTAGAGCTAGAGATGATGTGATATACACTGTAGAGCGGGAAGTGGCCTCAAGGCCTTCATGATGGCCTCGTGCTCCATACAGGCTACAGGCTCCTCACTCTAACACGTGTCTCCAGATATGTTTACCCACGGACATTCACTTATTCCGAATCGTTCTTGGCTTTTGCTGGATCAATAATTGTGATATTTCTAATGTTTGAATGTATTCAATAATGTGATGTTAAAATCGTGAGTGAAAAAATATAAATTCGTGTCGTATCTTTGATAAAACAGCTAAAAAACTAAAAATTACCGAAGAAAACTCAACGAATAATAAATACTTTGCTTTAAAGAAATAAAACAAGATAACGATTGAAAAAGATACAGTAAAAAGGCAACAGTGCCTGCGGTGAGATAGCAGGAAGCGGTGTTTAAAGTGCCAACTAAAACACCATCGAGTGAAGTATATTGTTCATCTAAATTTGTACAACAAAGTTGGTGCAATGAAAAATTTCATTTCAAATATACTGTATATTTACACGGGAATGTTTACATAAACTGTTATTCCACCCTTTTATTTCTGGTGAAATTTTAACGAATGGCTAATAGGATGAGAAGGGATGGGGTAGTTCAAGTAATAATAAATTTAAAACAATTAACATTCCCCAAAAATAGTATTTTATGTGTTAACAGTCACATTATAAGTTACTCAAATTCAAGTACAATTTTGGTTGTAACTAAATGTAGCCCATTTAAAAGTGTATTGGCAAGGCCATATTAATTTAAGGAATATAATTCAATATCCAGAAGTACTAGGAAAGTATATATTTAAATCGTAAAATTATAGACTATTAACTACTGGTTGCCGTATATGATTACCTTTTTAGCTAATATCGCTCAAATAAATGAAATTTTCGGGGTTTCTATCTTTAATTAAGAACAATTTCCCGAATTTCTCAATTACTATGTCCTTCAATTTCCCTATCAGGCTTAACTGAATAAAGTGGGGTTTTAGACTGATATAACATCATAAAATGGGCCTTTGTGGATTTGTTTGACCAAAGATCTATACATCCTGCAGCCTGGGAGAAACCACCCGGCTTTTGTCCAATCCACCTGCAGTCTGAAGGCGAGAGGAAACACTACTTTCTGGAGAAAACAATGGAGAATTCTTGCGCAATTATGAATTACCACGACTAGCAATTAAGCGAATCCCAGATCTTCCTTCCTCTCACTCGGTGTCGGGGAAAGGCCTTCGCCATCACGTCCGGAGCCTGGAGTTCCTAACGACCTCCATTGTGACAAGATCCATCACTGTTGGGTGGTCCTGGTCCATCGCCCGTCACTCATATGGATATCAGCACCTGTTCACAAACAAGCTGCTTTCTTCTCGAACTCAAGGCAGATACTGTTACAGTTATGTTAATGACTTACAAGTATATGTAACAAAGTAGTCACTTGATACCGAGTATTTCGTTGGACGTTATCTAGACAAAAATTTTGTCGACTTTATTATAATGAAAGAGCATATTATTTAGTATGTTTCGACATTATTGCTTGATGACAATGTGTGTGGCAGCCTCAATTTTTCAGCGATGTTACACAATATGACCTTGGTTGTCTACATTTTCCAATTTAAATGTTTAACTTTCTACCTGATCATTTCGAACCTAACCCCTTACATCTTATTTTACTTTACCTAACTCAGTTAGAATAATCCATAGCTTAGGCTCTCTTGATTTGGTTTCGCGATAACGACGGACGCTCAGCCAAGTGATTCTTTTGACACTTTGAACATGAGACGAACAAATGATATGATTCGTGAGTTCTACCATATGTTTCCAAGGTCCGAGGTGAGAGTCAAGGTGGCGAGATCGGTTAAGGCCCCAAGCCAAACCCTTGTGTCAGCCAAGCACGTTCATGATCATGACCCAATGTGGTCTGGTTCTGCTTGCTAACGAGAGTTGAAAGTCAACGACGAAGCGTCGGTTCGGGTTCACTTTCTTCTTATTATTCGTACTTAATCGATTTTCGGCTTATCTTTTACCGGCTGGAACGCATGGCCGTGAAAGTGCCCATGTGAATCGACACACTTGCAAATCCTCCACAAACGAGGACCGAGGGAATGGTGACAATCACAATCTCTACCTTGGGAGTTCTGGAGTCGCCGTAGTATCTAGTTCTACATAATTAAAATATTTTACAGAATTTGCGGCTATATTCTTCGAAAGTATGCTTTTCTCCTTAGATATGCTTAAACTCTAATGTTCTTACATGACAACATTGAATTCGGACCTTGCAATTATATTTTTCATTTCATTGTAAGATCTGAAGTAGAGTAAAAAGACGTGCATACAATTTTATTGACAAATCAACGAAGAATACTACCGTGTATAAAAACGACTCCCAACGCTTCTCCCCTATTGTTAGTCCCGCTTTTCTTTTCCAGTATTGAACTATCGAACCGAAACAATTTTCCGTTCCATAAACGGAACCACTTGACAGTCACGCTTCGCAGATCAAGCGTTAAGTTGAAAACAGTGATTCGTGTGATCGTTGGCGGTCAACTGTGTACCGCATATGAAGCCAGCTCGTGCTCACGCGGTTGACGTTGACGGCCGACCACATCTATGACAAGCCCGTGTTGTCGCGGTTGACGATGGGCAACAAATCGCCAGTTCGCAAAATCGTTTTTGACGGTAAGCAACATCTTCGTTGTAAGCCAGTTCGTTGTGTTATGGTTGGTGGTGGACAACATATATCGCCAGTTTAGTTTGTCGCAGATGACGATAGTCATCATATGTCGCCAGTTCGTGCTGTCGTGGTTGACGATGGACAACATCTATCGCCAGTTCGTGTTGTCGCGGATGGTGGTAGACAACATTTATCGCCAGTTCGTGTTGTCGCGGATGGTGGTAGACAACATCGCCAGGTCGTGTTGTCGCGGATGGTGGTAGACAACATTTATCGCCAGTTCGTGTTGTCGCGGATGGTGGTAGACAACATTTATCGCCAGTTCGTGTTGTCGCGGATGGTGGTAGACAACATTTATCGCCAGTTCGTGTTGTCGCGGATGGTGGTAGACAACATCGCCAGGTCGTGTTGTCGCGGATGGTGGTAGACAACAACTATCGCCAGATCGTGTTGTCGCGGATGGCGGTAGACAACATCGCTAGGTCGTGTTGTCGCGGATGGCGGTAGACAACATCGCCAGTTCGTGTCGTCGCGGATGGTTGTAGACAACATCTATCGCCAGTTCGAGGTGTTACGGTAGACGTTGGACAACATATATACCGCCAGTTCGTGTTTGACAAATGACTGCATCTGCCTGTGATTGTTACTTGGAGACTGTTGTTATAACGTGACGTCAGTCGTAACGGTACCATATCTATCACTATGGTCACAGACACAGTGCGCATTACTAATAAAAGCGTCACTCGTCGGCGTCGATATGCTTTGCATCTAACGAGCGTCTAGTCTTGTTAGTCACTCGTTAACGTTAATGATTCTTGTCCTAGTAAACTATACAAAATAAAAGCTTTCCATAGTTTACTCAAAAAACTCTAAAATCTAAAAAATATCATAAACCTGTTTAATTCGTTGGGATTATTTTATCATCAGATATTCCTCCGGTTCTTAATTCACAACTTTTCGATAATTCGGGTTTGAAAACATCAAATTCGCACGTAAATAAAGTTTTGTATACCTTTGATTTAACAAAGTGTGCCAAACAACATACCTAACACACGCACTTTTCGAGTTTCCAACGATATACACAACTTTTGTGCAAAAGAGTTTCATTCCACTCACTCTAACTGGAAATACGAGTCCAATATTTAAAAAATAATGTATAATCAATTAAACGTTAAGAATATATTGCATTGTTTATCGTTTTATTGACTACTAAAATAGGGTAAGATGATTAATTCGTTAATATTCGTAGTTGGCTCTAAACATGCAGCCTGTTTGTTATTTATTTCAACGCCTCTTCAAGCAATTTGGATTTACTTGGTGAAAAAAGGAATCTCCTTCAAATTCAATTTTAACAATATAGCTATTTATAGGCATTTCAAGTAAAACTTGGAAATAATCAACCAAGAAGTGTCTTTGTGTATCTTGCTTCCTCAAGGCTACCAGGAAAAGATTATTGTATCCGAAAGTAGAAGTAAGACGGCATTGAACAAATCCTACGTTAAGATGGGTTAGATATATACCGGGTGTCCCAAAAAGAATTGATCAAAAGTAAACTTGCATAAATACTTTATTATTAAAGATTAAAAGTTTACTTTATATACAACTTTTTCCTTAACTTAATAAGTTTTCCCTACCATTGTTTCACTACCTAATCTCTACATGTTCTCCGCTATTTAGTCAAAGAATGTCAAGTCAATGTTCCAGCTCTGACTGCACATTGTGGTGTATTTTTTCCAAAGGCTTCCCTTATCTTTGCTTTAAATTGATCTATACCTAATTGAGATGAATGAGCGATAGACACACTTGATCTTTCACAAACCCCAAGACCTAAAGAAATCATACCACAGATTTTATCTTTATAAACCATTCAATACCCTGTGCTTTCAACTGCAACTCCATTTACGATATTGCAGCTTAATGTTAAAACAATTCAAACAGGCTACAGCAATGGAACAGCTGATTTCTGTTGAAAGGTACCGAAAGAAACTCTAAGATATCAGCTTTAAAATTAGCCATAGTTGACTTTTCTAGGACCTTTGGTAACACATATATTAAGCTGTAGATATGATCCAGTCTTTTTGGGACACGGTGTATATCCATAGAATGTGGTTGAGTTTAATAAGGGCAATTCTAATTTATGGTATTGACTCTTTTTTATGACACAAATAAGATACATAAACCTAACTACTATAGAATGATGTACTTTTCTACGGTGTTATGCTTGTCTACAATATTAAGCTGTTTAAGGAAACTACAGCAAAATAAGTTCTAAATGATTATGATGGTAAACTGTGTCATATATATTTTTAGAATGAATTATAAGTTTACAAGTTAACCAAATTTACCATTAGGTCACGTAGGTACTTACAGTTTAAACATTAAGACTCATTAATGAAAAGTCTCTTTAGTCTGAATTTCAACGTTGACTGTATGGTACCCTAAAATGTTAAAATAAAACAACCTCCTACAAATTTTAAATGGTTGCTTTGTGTTCTAACATTTTTTCTTGTGTATTTTTTAGTATACGTTTAGTCCAGCCTACGATCAAGCAAACAAGAAAGAAAGGTATACGTGTCCTTATTTACATGTTGGGGAATTTCTCACTATGGAGATATTTTTAAGATGACTACATTTTCTTGGATTATTATAGTAGGTGATTCGTTTTACCATCCGTCTGTTTATCAAAATGGGTTAAGTATCATGGAGATATTTGGTTACGTGTAGACGTTTACTTTACAATCCACCTCGATAAGGATGATCTAGCAAAAGGTCGACTACATAGTACATAATAAAGTAACAAGTCCAGAGTTTGGGCCGCCCCCTTACAAAAACTGTAAAAATACCTGCTGCGTTGAAACACAATAAATATTAATAGAAAGATTAATTTTTTAATTTTTTATTTCCGATTGTTTATTGTGACGAATTAACATAAGACAGAGTTCTATCTAAGATCCTCAAATCTCAAGAATAGTATCGAAATTGTATCTATTCAAGTAGTGTATTAAAAGAGTTACTAAATGTCGAAAAGTACAGTTACCTCGAGCTTTGCCACATGTGCTGTGGAGAAGCTAATTAGTTGCAGGCGAGGTTCTGTCATTTCCGACCAATTGCCAATTACCAGTTGCCAATTACCAATTACCAATTAGCTGACAAACAGTTTCCTTACTTTCACTCCTCATACAACAGCCGCTATGTCACGACATAACATTCTCGTGTTGTTCATGCAATATAAACATCGCTTTTGCAGTCGTATATTCTCGTGCCGAAAGGGGAATTTTGGGCCCTGTTTCCCCGTTTCTACCCGCGTTGAAGCACAGCTATCAATCAATTCATCAAAAAGCTACCACAGCTTTTTGATATAGCACAGACAATAGACTATTATGGTCAGTCTGTGGTAATAGTAATATACGCATCATTGACTTTGCATATTTAAAGTAGACTTGTCATTATATTGGAAGATCATAAGTTTTACCCGTGTGTGTGTTGGTAGTGTCTGATTATGCTGATTAATACTGTGTTGTCTCATATTTTAGAGTCTATTTAACGATTTGAGCCTTACTTTTTGTTTACTATGCTAAAGAACAAGCAATGGTTCGTTTTATTTGGGTAAAACAGGATTAAAAATAGTAAAATAAAAAGAAAACAAGTAAAGAAAAACAATGACCTTTTCATAAACAGGACGGAACTATAACCTTAAAATCGTCTTCAGCTTAAGGTCGCTGTTTAATATATGGTTACATAGAGTAAACTCTCACACTGTGTCAAGAAGTGCAAACTAACAACGTCTATCCTTGACCTGCGCTTTTGATTGGCCCGGATAAAGAACCACCTGATCTTAGTCAACAAAAAACTTTCACCTTCAACATTTAACACAGATTGAATGTAAGAAAGCCACTAGAAAACACACAACAACCAACAGACAACAAACAACTCAGAGTTGCGGTGGTAGCGAGGTTCTTGTTTGTTCGGAAGCCGTGAGAGAGTCCCTCGCGGTGACACAAGAACCCATTTACATATGTATGCCTTGGTCACGGTTCGATTCCTGCGCTCAATTTAAACTTCCTGTTACTTGGAGAGTGCAGGAAGTGGCAGTCCTCGCTCTTTGTCGCGCTCCTTGAATCACATCGTACCGCGTCTTATTTGTATATAGCTTTGAAAAACACTCCGAAACATTTAAATCAATCATAACGGCGCAACAGAAATACCTCAAACTGAGTTAGCATTACATTATAGCATGAAACATCGAAGATCATATCTCTGGATGTAGTTTCTTATTCTGGAGTTACTTGGCTCCAAACTAAAATTTGTATTCGATGGTGTTGAAAATATATATATATTTCACAATATCCTGAACTGATATCTCTGTTCTATGACCAGCAGACAAAATACAACCAAAATAATGACCACGACAACCAGAATATTTCAGTGTAACCCACGTCAAAACAACTGTAGTCTGACCCGTCATCGGAGTGGGTGAAATGAACCCAGTAGACACTTCTCAATCGTTTTCTTGCCAAGGTGGGTAGTTTTCAATTGTAAATGACAGACAATCCATATAGCTGTGATTGGGAGTTCAAGCTATGCATTTTACTACATATGATTTTAGTCATTGTACAGTACTTAAATCTTTCAGATGGATTGTCCTGTCTGATAAATGTTAGACAACCTGGATTTTAATTGCTTAGCACAAAAGATTTATAAATGTTAAAGGAGACGTATCAGATTTAATTTTGGTTCCGTTTACCGATGAACTTCAAGTAAATCCACTCACGCTATCTCACTGAACTTGATAAATGAGGCAACTTAAGTCATCTTTGATTGCTAGATTATTCAGCTAAAATGATATTAACAAATTCAACTTGAAAATGTACTGAATTAAATTTGTAATATCTAAAATTACTATCCTGTTATCTTAGCTGCTTGCTTCCCAACCAATAAACAATTACCATAGCAATGTGGTTGTCCTTTTAAAATTATATTTTAATTAGGGAAGAGAGAAACTTCCCTTATAACGTAAATAATCCTTTATAATCCTTATATTGGAAAGAGAAATACCGCTCTTTTATAAATGTTGTTTATGAAAGGTAGTTCATCCAAAATTGTGGATGAATTTTAGTCAACACTGAGGTTAACCCAATGACGAAGTGTTATTATTGAGCTCTTTTATGGTTAATGTCGTATCTTTGATATGATAAGTTTCGCCGTAAAATTTCGCATTTGTAAGTGTCAAAATTGTATACAGTAAATACAACATTCCACAACTGCTCTCAATTAGGGTTTCATCGTCGAACTGACGTTCTGATTTGCATATTGTACGTAACAGTTTGTCTTTATATTTAAGTTTACACCAATGATTCGCTATCACAAACTATAGTACTTGAAAGGCACTCAACATGTCTCTCTGATAACGAAGTAAACAAGGCAAAGGTTTCTGATAAAAACATCATTCAAAACTCGGTATTGCTTCATTGCTTCGTAAAACAGCGTCGATGCTTTTATTGAGTGCTGGATACATTTGCACTCTCTAAAAATACAGTATATTTGTAAATTAAAGGGTGATAAATTAAGTAAAATCAACTCAAAAAAGAATATTTTTACTGTATTTATGTAGGTAGGGTAAAGAGGAAGAATATTGATTTTATATACACCGTGTCCCAAAAAGAAAGGATCATATCTACAGCTTAATATACGTGTCACCAAATGTCCTAGAAGAGTCAACTAAGTCTAATTTTAAAGCTGATATCTTAGAGTTTCTTTCGGTACCTTTCAACAGAAATCAGCTGTTCCATTGTTGTAGCCTGTTTGAATTTTTAAAACATTTAAATAAATAAAGTATTTATGCAAGTTTACTTTTGATCCATTCTTTTTGGGACACCCAGTACTGTATATTGATAACAGCTGTGTAGGTATAATCATTTAAATTCTCGGTATTATAAGCAGAGAGTAGAGTCTACTCAAGGACCTCTACATGTTTAACTGCGCAGTGGTATTTCATTGTAGTCTGGTACCACACAATAAGCATGTTAACTCAGTCACAACAGTCATGTTTATCGAACGAATGCAAAACTATGTGTTTGCCTAACATGTTCACCTACATCGTTCTAAACATTGTTATGTCTACATATGGCAACCATACACTTTTGGATATCCATATATGGACCAGCTGTATATTCAAATAGAACATAACCGAATGAGCTACTCACACAGTGTGCTACAATAGTTGTTTTACATCAGCTCACTCTGTTGGTTGCTCGATTTACCTCCGTTTATTTTTGTTATACAAAATAATACTGTAGCTAAAACTTAAACAAAAAAGCGAAGGAGTTAACCATAGTCAGCGTTGACAAACCTGTTAACTTGTAGTCGTAACTAGTTGTCTTGATTTATCTCGTTGCAATGACTTTGGTACTTTATTTTAGTGTCCAACACAGAACTAGTTGTTGGGTTCAAATGCACCTGAGTCATTATTACAATTGTACCTAGTGAAAATACATACATCTGGTGTAGGCATATAACTAGTTGTCTCTTGTCATATAATTGCGTATCCGAATCGATCTACACCAATAATATGTTTCCCATGGTTATTATTAGATCAGGATCGCCTTGGCTTTGTCAGTCTTCCCTAGCATTCTTCTTATTCTCCATTCTCCTTCATACATACGTATTCTCCTTCATAACATCGGTGTCGGATCCTGGTGCTTCCAGCTGTCACTTATTACACTAAACAGTATGGAACCTACACAGTACCACAGAAAATCTTGGTAATAGTAGTATATTTTCTGTGACAGTACTCTCAATCTTAATCCTAACCGTGTACACATATATTATATAGGAAATAAGTTCATATTGTTTGAGAGTTGAGGGAAATTTGTCAACAACTTGACTTGCGACATTGAACCACCATACCAACTTGCATTATTGATATCGTAAGGCGTTTCTTCCCATGCAGTTTCTATGGGTTCCTTATGCGGGCGTGGAATGTTTATTTCTGATCGTCTGTTGCTCAAACATCAATACATTACTGATTACTGTTCGTGGAATTATTGAATATTATCAAGGTAATATTTCCAACGACTACAACTCTAGGCAAGCGATCGCGACCTAGTTCATCATTGTCTTCATCATATGATTGTATTGTTTTTCCTATCACTGTCATTAGGGTGCCCTCATTTTGGCGGGCTGTTGTTTTATTCAGTAGTCTTTGACATTCTCCGCCCACTAATATTTGAAAGCAGGGGACTGTCTCTTCACAAAGTACTTTCATACATGATGATCAATCCAAACGTATCTTTTCAGTATGTATATTATATTTCCATACAGTTTTTAGTACAATGCGTTGCTTTTTACATAGTACAATACCATTGAGTATACACGTAAGCGTACACTCAATGACAATCCGTACATGGTACAATACTTTTTACTTGACTTTTAGTTTTAGTTTGAGTTTTTAACACCTCTCAGTTACTTATTAGTTACCTATAGTTATTTGTGTAACTAGTGTGCACTTGCATTACACATTATATTTTCCCTACAGTTACTACAAAGCATAGAAATAAAAATAATAATTACTGTCTTCCAAACACTGTACACGTGCACCAAGTCAAATCCATGCGTTGAACCTCCCTTGTCTGTGGTTGAACGAAATGGGAAACACTGCACCAGCTGATTGTAGTCGTGTTGCCAACTTAATAAAAAAAAAACACGTATTACGTGCCTAATAAAATTACACTATTTTGTGTTGTTTGGTTGGAATACTGGAGTCCGGCAAAAAAGAGTGCGGCCAAAGTAAGTAAATGCAGCAATTAGCTACTTTGAGTGTTATAATCAGTACAAGAAAGCCCCTTTGTCAGGTAACTGTAGGAAAATATGCTTTTATATTTATACAAATACTGTACAAAAATATTACCGTGACCGTTCAACACCATAAACAAGACAGAATAAATATTAACATTAATTACACAGGAATGTGCAAGTGTGTGGCTTAGTTCTTGGTCTTATGTGATCGTTGCTTAGTTCTTAGTTATTTTTTAGTTCATCATATAGGTGGGTATTTTTCTTTAAATTTGAACCTTATGACAACGGTAAGTAGGCAAGTATGAGCAATCAATTTATTTTACCAAGAGCGGTTAATGTGTGAACAAATATTTCGTGGTCATAATTTGATACAGAATTTCAGTTCATTATTTACCCAGTCAAATTGTTAGGTAACAATAGTTCTGTTAGGGCAGTTGAATAAAACTGAATATTAACATTAATTACGTGTTCGTAAGAAATTAAGCTTCCAAAAGTCATAATTTATAAAAAGTATTTTAGGAAACATACTTAAAAAAATTGATAATTGGACGGCAGACGGCATCTCAGTCACCGACATCGCTTCGCCTTGCTATATCCCACTATATCTCCCTCCCTCTCTCCTAGTCTCCAGTCAGTCACTTCACTACAGTCAGACCAGCAGACATCTGTTTTCTTCTTCTAGTCCTTCGTAAGCGTTAGTGAGATACAGTCGTCAATACTGTAGCGTGCTTTTTTTGACGTATTAAATATTGTTGTAATTATCTATCTATATTTGTGTGAAATTTATTTTTATCGCGCATTTCCTATTATAAAAGCTGTTATTTTGTCAAGGCGTTCTTATCAAGTAGTAGCAGTGATCAAGAAAGTGTCTAAAATCTAGGTAGCAGTGCATTGATTAGTTGTTGTGTGTTTGGTGGTTTGGTTTGGTTTGGTGTAGTGGGCGTTTCTCTAACAGACGTTTATTTAACGCAAGCAAAGCAACTCATTCAATAACTATTTGACTATTCATGTGAGTGTTAACAAATAAGGTAGTATTAGAATTATTTAAAACGAAATAGTTAACATGTATTTAGCCTAAGATAAATATGTTTTGAAAAGTAAGAATATGGAAGGCAGAAAATCCAGTTGGCCTAAAATCAATTCAAAACATTGAATTGGCTAATATATTCTAGTTATCATAAATATACAAGTTAACTGTAAATAATACCAAACGGTGTAATTTTATGTGTTCCACCACCACTATTAGCTTTTCGAAAGGTTAATGTTATTATCAGCTATTGAAATTAAAATTAAAAGCTCAAGTAAATTTTAGGTTAGGTTTTGACAGAAGGTGAACATAGGCTAGCCATGTTAGTATGTTATGTTATGCAATGTATATGTAGTATGTCATGTTAGTATGTTAACTTACATGTCTAAAATCCAACCTCCCATAGTCCTTCTACTGTAGTGTAATTATGCTTTTATTACCATTTTAATGTGAAGATGAGTCTTTTTTATAAAATAATAACCATGAAGTAGGGTTTAAGTTAGCAAGTTTGGTACTAACTTCTGTGGTAAGTTAGGCCTACCCACTTCATATGATATGCCTACCCACTTGATAATATGCGTAACTTATTGCTTATTTTAATGCCTAAACGCCAACATTCTTCAAGCTCAGTTTTCACATGTTTGCTAGGAGAGGGGTGTCTACTTTTGCCGGTTATCCCTAATCTCCCTGTATTTCAGTTGGGTCTCAGAGGTCCTCTAACTGAAGGCCCACATAATTTTACTAAGTATGTATCCACAAGTGGTATAACTTATTGTTAGGCTGTAGCCTAATTTTACCAAGGAAGTCCCCAAGATAATAAATTGTGTGAAGAACTAGGAAATATTTTTAAGGTGATTAACTTAGGCCTATCTGTGTCGAGTCCTGAAGTTTTTAGATTGAACGTGATAACCTATGTTCTTATTCCCACTCCCAAATAGATTTATTATACGTAACAAGATCATTTTTGGTGAAGTTGAAAGCAATATTTAATAGTTTGTTATGGTTGGGCCACAGCGCCTCTTCTCATCTTTTTAAATCCTTATAACCTAATCAACTGGCTACAAATAAGGTGTGTCTTGTCTTCATAATAGACAATCAAAACACAACCACAACACCAGAAATAGCCTAAAACAAACATTGACATACCACAACACAGACTTCAAAAAACAAATAGGTAGGTACCGTAACACACCCACATACTCTGGATCAATGTTCTATAATCAATTAGGCCTACCCCAACATCTGAAATCAAACACACCCAATTTTGAAAAAAATTAAAATTATACCTAACTTCCAGGCCATACTACGCAATTGTTCATTGTTCACGTTGTCGGACATCAAGATTGAGGAATTGTCAAAATTTTCTTTCTTCATGCTATAGGGGAGAGGGGGGAGGGATGGGACACTTTTTGATTATTTATTTTTTCATTTTTTTGTAGTCGAGTTAGGTTAACAAACAAAAGTTACATAAAAGTATTATTGATTCAGTAATAAAATAAAGTAGTTTAGATGGTTGAAATTCAATTAATTTTGTAGTTATGCATTTAATACTATTACTGTACAAAGTGTCCCAAACCTCCCTCTATGAGGAAGGCTTGGGACACCAGTTGGGGAGGGTTGGGACATATTGAATGAATGTTTTTTTCAAAGTAAACAACTGCATTTATTCAGTCTTTAGGTAACAGAACTTGTAGTATACGATAAAGGAAGGCCTACTAAGTTTGATTACTTTTCAAAAACATTGTTTTTTTATGAAAACAAATCTAACCTTATCGACTTGCGTTGTTATTTTGGGAAACGGTAAAATGCCAAGTACATTCCCAACATAATGTATGACACATATTCTTCTCTTGCAATAAACACTTTATTAGTGGTGTCTACAGCTTTTAAGGCCATCACACTCAGCTCAGCGTCTCCCGCCGGTTTGGTACACTTCAGGACACTGTCCCAACCCTCCCTCATATTAAGTAGGCCTACTGTCCTATGCCTCCCTCAAGCACATGGTTTAACAAATAAGATTACCGAAACATAACTTCAAAAGTTAGCTTCGTTTATATGCAATCAAAATCTTCCTTAAACATTGGAGTATCCAACAAAAATATTGCACTTGTCTAACAGTTTTATTTTGGTAGATTTCCATCCAATAAGTTGCGTCAAAATACTAGAGATTTCATCAAAAAATCAGTTAAACTTTTATAAAAACAGTGTCAGGTAGCTCTGCCAAACTTCACAAGGAGAAAGAAAATAGAGGGAAATATATGCTGTAGAAAAAAGAGAGCAAAGATACCAACTTAAATAGGTTAAAAATGAATGTCCCATCCCTCCCTCTGTCCCAACCCTCCCCACTCTCCCCTAGGCCTACTGGTGAGCATTTTGTTTAAGGGGTCTAACCTAGTTATAATAGGTTAGAACGAGTAAAGGCCCGAGTATTGAGTCTTGTGGCACGCCGCATATAGTCTTTTGAAGTTCTGATCTTGTTTTTATTTGGTAGTTTGTTTTTTTAGTTTATTTTAACAGTTTAGCTTCTGTTAGCAAGGTATTTTGTATCCATTTTATGGCACTTCTGTTAATGTTCATGTTTTCCAGTTTGGCGATCCAGGCTGTCGAAAGCCTTTTGTAGGTCCAGAAAAGTTCCTGTGGCTTGTTTCCTGTCGTCCCATATAAGTTGGTGATTAAAATGGTTTATATAACCTGTCCGTCAGTGATCCTACAGACCACAATAGGATCACTGGTGGACAGGTAATATAAACCATTTTATTCATTAAGTGATCCTGGGCCACTAAGCATAATGAAGTTGGTGATTGTTTCGCAAAGTTGGGCTAGGGCTGTATTTATTGACTTTCCCCGTCTGAATCCGTGCTGGTTTGGGGATTTTAACTTAACTTGGTGTTTTCTAGAAAATGTATCAGATGCATATTTATTGTTTTTTTCTAGATATATTGAGAAAGTTGGTAGCAGTGATATTGGTCGGTAGTTTTCTATGAGCTGTGTTTCTCCTTTTTTGAATTTAGGATACACTGTGGATATCTCCATTAGCTCTGGAACAGTCGATTGCTCAATTGATTAATTTACGATGTGTAAAAGGGATTTTAGAAGTTCATTTTGACAGAATTTAGAAATGTTGTCCATTCCTGATGAGTTCTTGGCTGGGAAGCTTTTAAAAATCCAAACAAACTCACTTTTAGCGAATTTCCCTATAGGGAAGTAGCTATTACCGTAGGTGGCACGGTAAGACCTAGACCCGGGACCGATTTACTTTTTCATTTTGATATACGTCCGTGAACGCGATAACTTGAGTAATTTTTGCTCGATTTTGATGAAATTTGGTTTAAAGGTGTAAAGCGGGATAAACTTGAATGAGTTCGCGAACCAGCACAATCGGACCATGGAAACGGGGCTTTACAGGGGGTTTTATGGGGTAAAAATTGGTTTTTCTCACTTTTGACCCTCAAAACACAAAATTTCCCGATTTTTTTTTAGACCTTTTTAAAGAGCTTAAAAAAACAAATAATTTAGTATATAAAAGAATTTTTGTTCGATTATTAGTAACGGACAAAATTAAAAAAAAATTTAAATTTAAAATTCCCATGTTATTCTTATGGAGAATATTGTCAAATGTTGTAGTTTGCTTGTTTATGGATATATTTTGATCAAACTTGGCAAATTTATTTATTTTGTACTAAGCTATCAATATTTTACTCAAAAACACACTTTATTAGTTTCCTTGTAGCAGCAAACCTAGGTACTCATTAAACCTAATGTTATTAATATATATTTTACTGAAAATCAATTCAGACAAATGGAAATTCGCTTAGTCGGCAGGTTTGCTGCTGCGGGGGTATTTAATAGTTTTCACAGCCATTTTTTTGCAGCTTAAACAACATTTTAGTCTGCTGGCACTCACATCACCAAATAGGTGTTTAAACTTGCTAAGTGAGAATAAATGAGCCCATAGTATGCCGTCAACAGTATCTCCAGATTCTCATTGTTCCTGAGGTTACGTCAAAAAGTCTCGAATCTTGAATGCATAGGAGCTAAGTTGGACCAGTTGGCTAGGCCTATCAAATTTAGTTTATTATCAGGATATTTCTCCTATTGATCCATATTCTTTTCTACAGAATTCGTACACGTTGATACTGTTTTGTTATTAAAATGCCTGGTTAAGGGCGCGCTTTACCCCTGACGCGCAACCGAATGCAAGGGTTTGCAAGATTTCTCTTTTCACCTGCTACATTGAAAGTAGAATCAAAGTTAAGGTCTCATAAAAGAGGATGAAATTTTCTATTGTTCTTTGTTTCTATATTTCATTTATTTTAAATAGGCTACACACCTTATAAACTTGAGTTGTTGTACAAGAAAAAGGGTCTTTTCAACTAGCCTTAACATATAAAAAAAAATGTTTTTTGAACATTTGAAAAACGCAGAACTATAGATTGGTCTTTGTACTACTATAAGCCGTTTAGAGTGTGTAGCTATCATTACTTGTTAATTCTAAAACAGTAATCTTGGAAACATCTGCAAGCGCTTCTCGCAGCGCTGTCCAAAGGTGAAACATAGCTACTGAAGCCCGAGCTGAGGTAAAGCGGATCCTTAATCACTTTTTTCAGCATCCACCCAGCTAAATTAAATGTAGTTCTTTTTATCTGTCTTATTTGTGCTTCAAGCAATTTTGCAACATAACTTAGTTACATTTTTTATGATAGCTATGTTGTAGGTTTAATCATGCTTTCATCTACAAAAAGTTCCTTGCTTGTTTTTCCTTGGGTTAAATAGAGTCAGTTCCCCTTTTTGCTTAAAAATACAAAATGTTAGCTCTTAACTCCCACAAAGGTGCTAAGTACCAACTAAAACTCGTTAAAAAAGCAAACTCCACTCAGGGGATATCTCTACATATAGGCCTCTATATATATATATAAATATCTCACTGGGTTTATGTCATAAACAAGGTTGCCAACCAACTGCCGGTAACTTATTGCATTGTTTTAGTGAGCAATGAGTTTAAGTCTTTGAAATAAATGAAAACTCTATGTGTTTAAAAATACAAAATGTTAGCTAATAATTCTCACATAGACACTAAACTTAAGTAGGCTACCAACTTAGGCTCGTAAAAAAAATCAAACTTCATTTAGGTGTATCTTTCTACATAGCTCACTGGGTTTATGTTATCAATAAGGTTGCCAACTTAACAGCCGGTAACATACATTATTATAGTGATTAATGAGTTTTAGTCTTTGTAATAAATGTAAACTACCTATTAGCTTCCATGACATAGGCCTACCATTATGATTCATAATATCTTGTGGAGGTTTGTTGCATTAGAGAATCCACACCAATGGTTTAACAGTATGACATCAGCCGATAACGTCAAGGTGTTATGAGCAAACACTTAAACCGTGTACTATCACTAGCTAGATAATTGCACACACTTCATTCCTTGCCTTTGTAGTTCAGTGTTAATGTAATAATCATGTATTTATACAATTACAATATTTTATATAATAGCCTAGTCATTTCAACAGTTTACTATTAGGCTAACTAATTACTGTAAAAATCAGTTTGGAAGTTTTTAACGATAATTTTGGGGTCTGAAATCATGCTAACCCTCACAGTGTTGCTATCAAGGTTAGGACAATACTATGTAAGTAGCGATGGTTTATCTTATCATGTATTGTAATGCGATTTTGAAAGAAGCTTTAAAATTAATTCTCATCATTACAAATTAAGCCTATAGCCTAGTTATTTTGTAAATCTTATCTATTATTATTCAGGCCTCAGTCACTTATCAAAAAGTATAAGTGTATCATTTATCTACCAATGGTAACCTCCAAGTTGATACAATATGAATTATTAAGGTATTAAGTCCTTTATGGTGTTTGAAGAGTTTGATAAATATTTGACAAATTTGGAAAACCACAATATACTATGTTTTGATAAATTCGATGAACTTTATCGAGTCAGTATAAATGTAGTTTTCTCTTGTTATATTTAGGTAGGGTCCATTTGATCTAACACCGATGTGTCTAGCTGAAGGACATGAATTTCAGTTTAAAATTTACATATACAGGGTGTTTCCAAACTTTCTCCTGAAATCCCGTGGGCATGTTCCTTAGGTCAAAAATCATACAAAGTAGAAACTTGATGCTTTGCAAAAAGTTAGTTCCTATTAGTCATCATACATGTACCAAGTTTGAAAATGGTTGCCTACCTCGAGTGGTTCCAAAGTTATGGGTAGTTATGTAACAAATACATACACTCCAACAGACGAAAAACGAAGCGAGATAGGGCATATGTTTATAATATGATATTTTTTGTTTGTTTTAACATAAGGAACATGACACATAGAGTATTGGGTGAGATTTTCGAAACACCCTGTATATGATACATGATGTCTCCATCTATAGTCCTTTGCCTTATGGAATTGGACAGGTCAGTGTTATTACAAAGAATAACCTAATAAGAAAACAAAAAACAAAAACTTTTAGACCGTTAAGGTGACTGTCTATGTCATGGAAGCTTGAATCCACTTTATTTATAAGCTACTTGAGTGGCTTCATTTCTTAAGAAAAACATTTCTACTCTATAAGACATTTTTCAAACTTTAGCAGGTCACATAAAACACCAAAACTAGAATTAGGAATCTAAGAACAATTTTAAGAGTGGAAATATTCATTCTTGACATTAAAGTTATCTGTGTATGGCTTTTGTGATCACAGAGGTCGTCTCTTGGCCTAAGAGGCTTGTTCTTTTTTACTCAATAGGTGAAAAGAGAAATTACTTAAGGTGGGCAATACCACTAAGTCATTGCCATCGGTGATTGGCAAAATTTGAACCCTGGCTTTTGGGCCAGAAGTCGTACATTCTGACCTCTAGAACAGCCTTAGGCTTAAATCCCTTTTTAAAATTACCCGTAATGTTTTTAGGCTTGGTAAATGCTCTAATAACTTGGCAGATAAAAGTTCATATAGTTACTACAGTACTGCTTCTTGAGGTACTGGTATCCACATTTTAACATTAACTATTATAAGACGAAAATCTCTGGTTCTGGTTTTAGTTTGAATAAATGACAGTACGATTCTTTATAATAAGCCCTATAGATACATGGTTAATACCTACCTTCAAACGAGATTTAGGCCAGCTCTTTCTATCCCATATGGGCTCATGAGTTCATGGGCGTTCATCTAACTTTTTCATAAGGGGGGGCCAGGGGATCTGGGGTGGTACAGAATCACAGTAAAGCGGGGGTCCGGGAGAACTTGCAAAGTGGTTTATTTTACTCATTTTGGTACCTAAATTTGCTTTGCCAATTTATTTTCATCTACAGTTTTACTGCAAAATCTGAAAATGTGTGGTAAACATAGCACCCCCTCTAGCCCATATTGATGGTCATTCATGCATGAGTGAAACCTTTATTCTTTTGCGAAAGATTACGGTAATTCATAAACCAACATTCAAAGATTTTTAATAATGAACACTTATCTTAAAAGATTTTTTTCTGTTTCAGACATCCTCCTCAACCAAGACAACGAATATGACGACGTCAGCAGCCAAGCTATATGGGAAAGACATCGGTGAATACGATGACTTGGACGTCGATCAGTTGCTGTCACAACTTTCCCCGGAGGAAATCTCAATACTGGCCAAAGAAGTTGATCCTGATGTGAGTTGTAAGCTTGAAATTGGGCCTTATACACTGTGCGTGTATGTTGTCCTTAAGTTTCTATCTCAGATGAAGAAACTCTTAAAAACCTAGTTTGCGGTGTTACTATATTATTTACCTAAATAAAACATATGGAAAAGTTTTAAAAAAGTTGGAAAAATAAATCGGACATAGATTTTATATTGGAATCAACCATAGAAAGCAGTAGGCAAGGAAACATTAGGCTTTCAAGGGGATTCTGTTCGATTTCACTTTGTTCAAGTTCAATCTATTTTATTCTTAGTTACGATTTTCAAGAATAATGCTGAATCTGATTGTGTCTTTGTCTTACCCTAGACTAAACATTTAAATTTAAATTGGTTTTGAATGAAAAATAAATGATTTGATTGAAAAGTAGCTATCATGTTGTAATATGAAATAAATATTATTGATATTCATTTAAATATCCTAACGTTGCTGTAATATTACTTTTTATAAATAATAAATTAATAGAGACATGTTGTAGAATACCATCTGTTATGAATATTATCACAGTTGCTATGAGTCACTTGTAATGCAAGACTGGCATAGTCTGTCAGCCATAACAGAATACAATCGTTTAATCAACTGTCAAGGTTTTCAGACATGACTCATTTCTAAGATAATAATGTCCCTCATTACTGGTACTGATATTGTTCACTAAATGTCCTCCATTTAGAGCTTGCTTGTAAAGTGTCATTGAATAACACCCCAAATTGTAACCGAACAATGGTAAGTTTTAAGTTTTAGAATTCCAGTTTGGGGGTTTTAAAGAGTTGTTGGGAGCTTGGAAACAGATAAAATGAAATAACTTGTGGTAATCAATCAAATTAGTCTGATAGGTCTTGTGATTTAGCAATCCTATTTTCTCCTACTGTAAGTTGTATAGGAGTGATCCCTAACTTAAACTACTGAATACTAAATTATAATCATTTCACCATTCCCAAACTTCCTAAAACCCAGCTGATTTAAGTAACCTAGGTGACCCAGACAATCTGTAGGAAATTTTCATTACCATACTTTCAAACTCCTCACTTATCTATCCACCACTTCACTCACTAATATGTCTATGATTGCTATTTAATACACACATTTTTTAAAGATTTAACACCATTATGCTGTTTTCTTACAAAGCATTGATACATCTATGAACATTCCATATTCCATTGTTTTACTATCAAAGCACGGAACGGGCATAAAATGCCAATCAGTCAATTTACAAATTTTATATTTAATTTCATCAAAGACTTCTGGTGTCCAAATTTTAGATCCAGAAGAATTATTACAAAAGTTAGGAAACAATCTATTATGAAGCTAAAATTGAATCGAAGTAGATTTGTATTTTGATCAGTATCTTCTAATTGTTTACTCTATTATTATTACATTTAATGATGTCATGAGAGTTAACAAAATCTGTTATTTTAGGACAACTTGTTGCCGCCATCACAAAGGTGCAGTTACGAGTGTGAGAAGGAACCTACAGGACCCTTAGACCGCAAGAAGCTAATTGAACACATCAACAAACAGGCATTAGAAACACCAGACATGCCTGAGCACAAACCCTTTGTTCCTGGCGTTATCCGTGGCAAAAAGGTATATTATGCAATACATATTTGAACCTGAATGAAAATACTTTGTCGTATTGATTTAGGTACAATTTTGCATACACTGTACTTTTAGTTGCTCGTTCCTTTTTTAAATATCCACGTAGGCCTAATATTTATTTTATTAGTCATAGTATTTGTTTTAAGTTTCTTTTTAAAAAGGATTTTTGTAGTTCACAGCTGTATGTGTATTAGTGACTAGGGTGATTCGAAAAACAAGCGTTAGATCACAATTGGTAAACTTTTATTCTATGAACCTGTTGATTCTAAGTTACCCGTATACAATCAGACTTGGAATTAAATCCACCATTTTGGTCTGCTGCCAGTCTGGAATTTAATCCGTTCTTCAATTTTCCATTCCAAGTACCAACGTCTAATGGAACCTGATGTTAAGCCTTTGGCCATACTAGCCTACGATTGATAGAGCATAATGAATTGCCCTCACACTCAAATCAACTATCTGCGCTAGTTTTAACACTGTTGTGCCTGGTCTATAGATCATAAGTTGTTTGTTTATGGGTAAATTTATGTGTTGAAATGTGAATTGGGAGTATTGAGGTAATTAAATAATATGGTTTGTTATTTAAGTACACAGAAGAATGAATGATGCTAGGTGATAAATCCTAAATTTGATAATTTTTTTGTAGCCAAAGCAACTGGAGGATTCCTGTATTACAGTGGGTTCCTAGTCGGGTTTCGAATGCAAATGTGCTAACAGTGGGCTCCTAGTCGGGTTTCGAATGTAGATGTATTAACAGTGGGCTCCTAGTTGGGTTTCGAATGTAGATGTGTTTACAGTGGTTTCCTAGTGGAGTTTCATAATGTTGTTGTGTTTACAGTGGGTTCCTCCTCCTGAATCGTATCAAGCCCAGAGAGATGCAGATGAACAGATTGCCATAGACATGGGAGATGAATATGAGATGGCTCTCAGCAGTGCGTCGCAGGAGGAAATCATTGACCTGGCTGGTATGATCTTTAACCTGAATCTGTTTAAACAGCGGTTACATGATTATTTTTATAAAGGCTAAGTGGAGTAAGGAATTCAAAGTCACAAACCCTTTGAATCAATTTCTTGCCACACAGTTTATCAGATGGTACAACTTGCACAGTTATGCATCACAAGGATTTTGATCACTAATACTTTGCACGACTATTTAGATTTAATAACACTATTGCAGTTGAAGGCCTACGTGATTTTGGTATGACTAGTACATTTTGATACTACAAGTACAATTTGATACTACTAGTTTGATCCAGTTAAACTAATCTAAATAGTTTTTGATCACCTATTGATAAAACTTGTTTGTTAGGTAATGATATATTAAATAATTTTCCAAGAAACATTTTCAAAATTATACTTGTTCATTGAGTATTCACTGGACAGGATTGCAACCTGCACCCCCTAAACAAGGTCCTAATAATGGTTTTATTTATTTAAAATGTTTGGCAATTTCAATTTCAAAATTTGATGCTGAAAACAATAATATCAAACATTAAACAGAGAGAGAGAGAGATGGATTAGAGATTTTTTTATGCTGACTCACAAGGGTGCGTATTTTAAGGTGAAGAGGGGTAAAGTATAAGGGTTGAAAGTATAAGATCAGCTTTGTTACTCACTGAGATCAGCTGGATCATTTATTAAAAGCCCAATGATTTATCAAAAGCCCAATGATCCAGCTGGATACAGTTTTGGACCATTAATAAAAAAAAACTTAGTACATAGTAGTCTACAAAAATATTCATGAAACTTTAATAGGTAGACCGTCTACCTCAATTCATATTTTGATATACACAAACTAGGTCAATTCACACACAACTAGCTTGAGTTCATCACTCTTTGGGTTTATATACTGTTTTATCAATAGGTAGAAACATGTTGGTTGTTTTAAGCGAGTCATCTATTAGTGATATAACATGCACTGTGTCACAGAATCAATTAATCATGTATAATTTACATGTCACAGCTAACCGCTCTTCAAATGTAGTTTGCATACATCGGGGCGTTTTAGTAGTACCTAGGCTTAAATGATAGAAATATTTTTATTCAAGTTTTTTCAGTAATATTTTCTAATGTATTTTCTGCTAACGATACAGCTTGTTCGTTACATTACAATACTAAGAAGAACACCAAATTAGTGATGGTCGAATCCAGGAATTTCAAATCTCGAATTCTAAAAAAAATCAAATCTCGAATCTTCGAATTTCGAGTCCCAAAAAAAGTTACAAATGGGCAAGAATGGAATAGGAACTATTTAAAAATAAATGTTACACTAACCATAAATGACACACTCTTTGCAATGAAAAGTTACCTAATGAATTTTGACACACGACAAAAATAACAGACGACTAATGGGTTACATCTTTTAAAACCTATTAACATAAATCGAACGGTTGGTCAGTATACTTTATTTGGACAGCAAATATTTATTATTGGTTATTTATGGTTGTTGTAGGTACACTTGTTAGTTTTAAATTTGTTGATCGATAGTATAGGCGTACTCTGTTCATAAAATGTTAAATAACATATTAAATACTAAACATCAATTCAATCCACAGTTGATTGGGAATCGTATTGTGTAACTGTGTGTGTAGACTCGTGTCGTCTGTCTAGTGACTAAGGCACAGTTCCGCCATTGCTTGCTACACGAAAGCAGACAAATACTTATTGCGGGCGGTCAAGGTTAAGTAATAATTGTGGGCTGGCATGAACTACGCCGCTTGTCTGATTCAGAATGTAAATGAACAACAAAACAGTGACCATCGCAACATCCTTACAAATATGAGTTTTTAATGGAATTTTGAATTTCAAGAGTCGTTAGTAATGTATTTCATTTCCGAACTGGTATCGAATCGAGAAATTCTGTTATTAGCCTAATATCCCTATTTTTAAAATACAATTAATATTTGAATAGGACGGAGAGGACACAGCTAACTCACCTGATGAAAGGTTGCAGATGAGTCAAAGAACACATAAAATCACACACATAATAATACTTAATATTTCGCCTCTTTCAGAGGCTTCTTCAGAAGTAGGCCTAGATGGTAGTTACAAGAACAACAGTTTAAAATAGGATGACACAGTTTGAATTCAAAATGTCTGACAGGTTGTCCAACTGACACTACACAAAGCACTAAATACAGGCACATTGCAATATTGTATTTACATATAATATGTATATTGAAAAGCAAATTAGTTTTGTCCATGGAAGTAAATACTTAAGAGTTAGCTGTGAGGGTGAGGATATGAGGATATTATCTAATGTTGAGGTTAGGTGGGGTTCTGGAGTTGGTCACAAACTGGTAAGCTAATTCCCATCTTCTGAGCATTGAACTATTGCATTGGTTCTTTGGCAATGATTTTAGAGCTTTTATGGTGAAACAGTCATCAAATAGAAGTTGGTGGGATAAGGCATGTTGTGCAACTGGTTTTTCTTTGCTAGTTTTAACATCATGTCGATGGCCGTTCATGCGTTTTCGGAGAGTCTCGGTTGTTAGGCCTATGTACTGGGCTGGACAATGTGAACATTGAAGCTGGTAGATAAGGTTCTCTGAGCTGCAGGTATGATGGCCTTGGATTCTGTAATTTTTATTATGGTATGTGCTGGTAAAAGTTTCTGTAGGATGGTGTATCTGGCAAGATTTACATCGGTTTTCATTGCATGGGTATGAGCCCGGTCTTGGTTTCTCAGATGGTATTTTTGATGGATTTGGGAGTTTTGGGTGGACTAGCATATTCCTCAAATTTGGGGGTTGCCTATAAATTATGGAAGGGGCTCTTGAAAGGAGGTTTTTGGTTTGGCTGGAGGACTCTAGGATTTTGAAACCCGTTTTGAGGAGGTTGTTTAGTTGTTGCAGGCCAGGGTGGTAAGTGGTTATCAAATTTACTTGAAGATGGTTGGTATTTTTCTTTGTAGTAGGACGTGGATTCTGAGCTGCTTGGATCTGAGATTTTACGAGAGTGCCAGGATAGCCTCGGTTTTCGAAGGCTTTTTGAAGTTGGGTTTGGTATTGTGTATGGTCTTTCGGTTCTGAAATTAGGCGATTTCCCCTTAGGGCAAGACTGTAAGGAAGTGATCTCTTGGTGTTATTCGGATGACAACTAGAAAAATGGAGGTATTGTTGGTGGTTGGTCGGTTTTATGTGGATAGATGTGGTGAGGTTATTGTTCCTTAGATGAATTGTGAGGTCTAAAAAGTTGATGGAAGTCTCAGAGAAATCCCAGGTGAAATTTAGCGGTCCAAAACTGTTGAGGTCTTCCAGGAACTTCCGTAGTGATTCTTCACCGTGGGTCCAAATTATGAAAATGTCGTCAATGTATCTAAACCAGCAAATGGGGAGGTGTTCACGGCTAGACAAAAACTTTTCTTCATAATTCCCCATGTAGAGATTAGCATAAGATGGGGCCATTCTTGTACCCATGGCAGTGCCCTTGATCTGTAGGAAGTGTTTGTCCTGAAATTGGAAATAGTTCTTTTCCAGTATGAATCTTATCAGTTGAGTTATAAACGAAGTGGTGGGTAGGGATCCTTTGGGTCTGTTTTGTAGGTAGTTTTCTGTTGCTGTTAGGCCGTGGACATGAGGTATGTTTGTGTAGAGTGAGGTGACATCAATGGTGGCCATGAGAGTGTTAGCGGGGAGTGGTTGTTTGACATTGTTAAGTTTTTGCAGAAAATCATTGGAGTCCTTGATATATGAGGCCAAGTTTTGTACTAGCGGTTGTAGATAGGCGTCTACGTATGAAGAGATACGTTCCGTTAAAGAACCGCAGCCTGATACTATGGGCCTTCCTGGCGGTGGTGTTATGCCTTTGTGGATTTTTGGTAATATGTAGATTTTTGGGCAGATGGGTTCTTCTGGTATTAACAGATTTGTTGTTTCTGGGGAGATATTGTTGGATTTGGAGTGTTTGTAAATGATTTCCTTGAGTTCAGCGGTGTACTTTATAGTTGGATCTTCTTTCAGAGGGAGGTATGTGGAAGAATCACTGAGTTGGCGTTGGATTTCTGACACATAGTGTTTGGAAGTTTTACCAAGATAACTTCTTGGTACAAAACATCTCGGATCCCACTTTCGAAAACAACGTAACCTCTACAACACTCCATAACCTCACCGAAGCCGAGAAAAAAGCCATTTCAACTTTAAAATCAAATACTGATATCATGATCCTTCCAGCTGACAAAGGCTCGACCACAGAAATCATTTCTGATTTCTGTGGTCGAGCCTTTGTCAGCTGGAAGGATCATGATATCAGTATTTGATTTTAAAGTTGAAATGGCTTTTTTCTCGGCTTCGGTGAGGTTATGGAGTGTTGTAGAGGTTACGTTGTTTTCGAAAGTGGGATCCGAGATGTTTTGTACCAAGAAGTTATCTTGGTAAAACTTCCAAACACTATGTGTCAGAAATCCAACGCCAACTCAGTGATTCTTCCACATACCTCCCTCTGAAAGAAGATCCAACTATAAAGTACACCGCTGAACTCAAGGAAATCATTTACAAACACTCCAAATCCAACAATATCTCCCCAGAAACAACAAATCTGTTAATACCAGAAGAACCCATCTGCCCAAAAATCTACATATTACCAAAAATCCACAAAGGCATAACACCACCGCCAGGAAGGCCCATAGTATCAGGCTGCGGTTCTTTAACGGAACGTATCTCTTCATACGTAGACGCCTATCTACAACCGCTAGTACAAAACTTGGCCTCATATATCAAGGACTCCAATGATTTTCTGCAAAAACTTAACAATGTCAAACAACCACTCCCCGCTAACACTCTCATGGCCACCATTGATGTCACCTCACTCTACACAAACATACCTCATGTCCACGGCCTAACAGCAACAGAAAACTACCTACAAAACAGACCCAAAGGATCCCTACCCACCACTTCGTTTATAACTCAACTGATAAGATTCATACTGGAAAAGAACTATTTCCAATTTCAGGACAAACACTTCCTACAGATCAAGGGCACTGCCATGGGTACAAGAATGGCCCCATCTTATGCTAATCTCTACATGGGGAATTATGAAGAAAAGTTTTTGTCTAGCCGTGAACACCTCCCCATTTGCTGGTTTAGATACATTGACGACATTTTCATAATTTGGACCCACGGTGAAGAATCACTACGGAAGTTCCTGGAAGACCTCAACAGTTTTGGACCGCTAAATTTCACCTGGGATTTCTCTGAGACTTCCATCAACTTTTTAGACCTCACAATTCATCTAAGGAACAATAACCTCACCACATCTATCCACATAAAACCGACCAACCACCAACAATACCTCCATTTTTCTAGTTGTCATCCGAATAACACCAAGAGATCACTTCCTTACAGTCTTGCCCTAAGGGGAAATCGCCTAATTTCAGAACCGAAAGACCATACACAATACCAAACCCAACTTCAAAAAGCCTTCGAAAACCGAGGCTATCCTGGCACTCTCGTAAAATCTCAGATCCAAGCAGCTCAGAATCCACGTCCTACTACAAAGAAAAATACCAACCATCTTCAAGTAAATTTGATAACCACTTACCACCCTGGCCTGCAACAACTAAACAACCTCCTCAAAACGGGTTTCAAAATCCTAGAGTCCTCCAGCCAAACCAAAAACCTCCTTTCAAGAGCCCCTTCCATAATTTATAGGCAACCCCCAAATTTGAGGAATATGCTAGTCCACCCAAAACTCCCAAATCCATCAAAAATACCATCTGAGAAACCAAGACCGGGCTCATACCCATGCAATGAAAACCGATGTAAATCTTGCCAGATACACCATCCTACAGAAACTTTTACCAGCACATACCATAATAAAAATTACAGAATCCAAGGCCATCATACCTGCAGCTCAGAGAACCTTATCTACCAGCTTCAATGTTCACATTGTCCAGCCCAGTACATAGGCCTAACAACCGAGACTCTCCGAAAACGCATGAACGGCCATCGACATGATGTTAAAACTAGCAAAGAAAAACCAGTTGCACAACATGCCTTATCCCACCAACTTCTATTTGATGACTGTTTCACCATAAAAGCTCTAAAATCATTGCCAAAGAACCAATGCAATAGTTCAATGCTCAGAAGATGGGAATTAGCTTACCAGTTTGTGACCAACTCCAGAACCCCACCTAACCTCAACATTAGATAATATCCTCATATCCTCACCCTCACAGCTAACTCTTAAGTATTTACTTCCATGGACAAAACTAATTTGCTTTTCAATATACATATTATATGTAAATACAATATTGCAATGTGCCTGTATTTAGTGCTTTGTGTAGTGTCAGTTGGACAACCTGTCAGACATTTTGAATTCAAACTGTGTCATCCTATTTTAAACTGTTGTTCTTGTAACTACCATCTAGGCCTACTTCTGAAGAAGCCTCTGAAAGAGGCGAAATATTAAGTATTATTATGTGTGTGATTTTATGTGTTCTTTGACTCATCTGCAACCTTTCATCAGGTGAGTTAGCTGTGTCCTCTCCATCCTATATATTTATTTAATCCAAGCTAAATGCTTTTTCCTAAAAACATATTTGAATAGGACGTAATTCAAGCCATAGCCTTGAGTTTAGAGACCGAGTTTGGCTTTGTTCCAGCTATGCGTAGATCGACACTGCTGCTACACGTTTTTATAGAGATTGCGGCGAATCGGTGTATTCTGTCAGCGGATCTCGAATCTCAAATTTGAATCTTTTCTTTGGATTCGAGATTCGGATTCAACACATCCCTATTAATAATACAACAAAAGTACAGTAGTTTTTTTTTTTAAGAAAATTGAATTTTTACATGATTAAATTATTAAATTTAACACGATTGCAGATGATTCAAGATTCAAAGAGTCTTTATTCACACAGTACAAATTTTCGTACATGAATAATGTTTATTGTTAGTTACTACCTAAATTAGCAATAAGAAACATTTAAACAAAATACTATAGGCTACATTATTTTAAATTTAAATTACTATAATCTTCTATTTTGTAAGGTGCAAGGTCAAGTATGAATGCCTTCAGTTTTTTCATAAATTTAAATTTGTCTTTTTAGTTTTTTAAAAAACTAGGAAGTTTTCAAAAAAAAAATAGTTTCCAATATAAGAAGGTTTATTTTTAAAAAGTTCCAGTCTTGGTTTTTCTTTAGCTAAATAATTTTTACCCCTTGTATTATAATTATGCACAGGCAATTCTTGAGTCTCAGCAATATTAAAAAAATATTTAATTGTTTCAAAAATATATAGGGTGTGAACTGTAAAAATGCCCATCCCTTTAAAATAAGATTTGATGGACTGGTTATATTTTAATTTATGTATTATCCTGATTGCTTTTTTTGTATTTTCAAAATCTTTTTTAAATCCACTTTTGATACAGCTTGTTCATTACATTACAATACTAATAAGGTACTAATTTCGTTATAAGAAGAACACCAAATTAGTGATGTTCGAATCCAGGAATTGTCCCAAAAAAGAGTGATGATGATGATGATGTCCTCGTGATTGCGGGAGATGTTGGAGATGTTGCACAATCCCAGGAAGTTCCACTTATAGGGCTGGGGTCGCTTGGGTTAATTTGGCCTAGGGCCGCAGGTACCCTAAATACAGCACTGAATATTTGTACTTTTGGCTCACACTGCAATGGTGTCATTGAATCATTTGACTTAGTTTTCAATTCTCTTATTTCCAATGTTGTCCCATATTGGAGTTTCTTAAACAATTACACCATCTATTTTGTTACTACCATCAAGTTAACTTTGTTGCCAATTTCTCAACATTGCAAAGATTGTTTCCTAGTTATCTCTCATATTAACCCTCCTGCTTGGTTACAGCTATCCTCGGCTTCCACTCCATGATGAACCAGGACCAGTACCACGCTTCTCTTCTCAACAAAGGTCAACCCGTTGGTCTAGGATGGGATGGCATCACCAAGGCTAGCCAACCCAAGGTGTTCCCTGCTGACCCACCCAACAGTACCGACCCGGAGCAGACCATCAAACAGGTCAAAGAAGATGACCACAAGCTCATTGATCTCAACTGGAATAACATCAAGGTACCCTATGTAGTCTTGGTCTTACCAGGATCAATTATGTTCTATTTACATAGTTTTATAATCGATCAACCACTTGCCCTTTCTCTGACCATGGGATCACCTCTCGGTATTACTTCATAGTCTCAACGTTTCAGTTTCTTCATTTTCGTGTTCATGATCTTGCAATCTGGCTTCCTATCAGGTTCCAACTGCTTGCCATCATAACTCTTACCAATGTCTAGTTCTATTTAATTTGATGACACTCTGTTGTAAATTTGCTGCATCAAAAGATTGCATGCTCGGCATCGTCTAGAAAGAATGCTGCAGTTAAAGCAGTTTCCATCTTCTTACTTTTGCATCTTATTAAGATACATCTGAAATGCCTCATGTGCTGTGAAAGCCTGAGTGAATCAAAAGTTCATGCTTCCAAGGTCTAGCCAGGACCTTTGGCTGTCTAACGATGAGTCCATCGTCCTAATTGTTGTCCCATCTATTTTTCCACCTATCCGTGAGTATTGGGTGTGCCCTTCTTTTGGAATAATGGATGGAATTTCATAATCCAAATAGGAAATTACTTGAATGTTATGACTACAATCTGTATAATGTATAGGTAACATGGAATTTCATAACGTGAATGGTATAATAGTTGACTCACGACTCATGTAGGTACTTAGTTCTGGTATCAGTGGGGTAAATCATTGTGGGCTAGATCATCATGAACTTAATTTTCCTTTCTACACAAATTGTAGTCATTGTATTTGTAAAGCCAACCTTGATGTTTTTTTTTTGTTGCCTCGAGGGAATCTATTAACTTTTAGATTTTAAAATCAAACAACAAAGGAACAGTAAAATATGCCAATGTAAGGATCATCTAATAGATATTGTCTATTGCAGAACATCGCAGATGAGAAGTTTGAGCAACTGTTTGCAGCGTTGCCTGACAACACACACTTGGAGACTCTCAGTCTCACCAACGTAGGCCTCACTGATAGGCTTGCTCTCAAACTGGCTGATGCTCTGGAGAAGAACAACACACTCAGAGTCATCAAGTGAGTTCTTGGTACTCTATCAAACATTAACTATTAACAGTCAAACATTGATTAGGTACCAGACTGAGACTAGTAGTGACCTGCTTTTATGATAACACTCCTTAGAATTATAGCTTAAACATTAAAAAGAAGTAATTTTGATAACAAGTTGTTTTCCATGAGATAATTGCATGTGATTGCTGATTGAATCATGCAAGATTGTTTATTAACTTGTGCATTAAATAATAGTGTTGATACGTGGTCTAACAAAACACATCACAAATCTAACAAAACATTTAGCTATTCAGTTACCCTACTTTCCAAATACAAGAGTGGAAATAGCTCATTTGACTACTCTTGGAACTAATTTGCTTCTTAGACCCACATACATTCAGTAAGCTAGACATAAATTGTTATCCTAGCTCAGGAATTGTGAAATTAATAAAAATTATAATTTTTAATGTCGTATTAGTAGCATACATTTTTGATTGTTGTGAACTAAAACTGATTTTTTAGAAAGCATGAATCTATTTTCTTCCTGCCAATGATGGGTCCATTCCAGAAATGTTTGATTCTCATTCCAATTCTTTGAAATCGATTCTCAATTCTCGATTGTGATTCTAATATGTTAAAAACGTTTAACACTGTCGTGTAGACATCAACATTGTCTCCTCAGTCATCATCGTCTTTAACAATTGCGGCAAAATCATGAACATCTCCCACGGTCACGGAAACTTCACTGTCGTCGTCTTCCGTGATCGCGGTAATACTGGTAATTTTCTGATCGTGCGATCTCCACAGATGTGTGTCTGGTATTTGTATATCGGAAACGACTTTGAGGGGTCGATTCTCAAATCCGATTCCAAAGCCGAGAATATGTGGAATTGAGAATTAGTAACTTTATACATACTTTTCACCTGTAAGTTATTCTTTAACAAGTATATTATGACCCTAGAACTGCTGATTGGTCATTTTATGGCCGATCAGGGTCCTTACGGTCACAGAATGACCCATCCAATATTTTACGTTTATTCAAGCTCTCCCGCGGTTACGGTAACATCGTCATAGTTTTTCGCGATCGCGGCCAAATTATAAATATCTCCTACGGTTGTATGGACACCATCATCGTCTCACGCGGTCACGGAAAAATTGTCATTGATTTTCACGCTCCTGTCAAAATTATAAATATTATGATTCTACTTTGCGATTGTGGTGAAAGCATAAATTTTCATGGCTCAGCGTATTTTCCTTAAAAGACTCTGAATTTCAGTAAAAGTCCAACTATATAAATTGTTGATCATCTTAATGGGGTCTGGTCCCAATTGATTCGGATAATTGGAGTTCTACTGTAGTATACAAGTTGGGACGCCGTCATGGTTCTTACAATTCCCCTATTGGGTGGGGGTGGGGGTGATGGTTGGAGTGTCCAACCGAAATCGATCACCACTTACCATCTTTTATATATATTTACCATCTTGTGAGTCAACAGTAGGCCTATAAGTGTAAATATAGTATTACAAGGGTTATTAGACCTTTTTTGTATTTTCAGGTAATTTAATAACATGTACAATGCTTATCAAGAAGTTATTAAAAATAATATAATAACTCTGTCCAATTTAAAATTTAAATATGGCGGCCATTTAATTTTTATAATTTAAATTACTAAAATTTCTGGCTGATTTACGATATCAGGAACACTGTGATATCTAACATTTCCTATCAAACGACGCCAAATTAAAATAGATCAAAAAAAGAAAAATAGTTGAAATTACAATTTTTAGTTGCAAAATGAGGTGCAACCTGCATAGCAGCCTATTCAATTTCAATTTTTAATTTTAATTTTTAATAATTTGTTTTATTTTCAGTCTTGAAACCAACTTCGTTAGCCCCAATGTGATTGTTCGCTTGGTAAAGTCCTTGCTCAAACAACAATCAATTGAAGAGTTCAGAGCCTCAAACCAGGTAAGCTTTGTTAAAATATATTACAAAAGAGTTTGTAGTCATTTCACATAAAGTCTTGACAATTTGTCTACAGTGTGATATTATTTGATATGTAGTGGCATAGTGCCTGGATATTTTTTTAGGCTTGAACCTAAAAATATTGAATATAAATATGGATTTTTAATTATGTCTTTTAAATTTAAAATAAAACATGGAGCATGAAATGTGTTTAGGTTGTTTACAGTGGAGAAAGAGTTTGATGTTTAATTCTGGCCTTTTCCCACAACCCATTAAATTTCTTTCTCAACCCAATAGTAGGTTACGACTCGTAGTTTGGTAACTGCAGATATTATTAAAATCCATGTGTGTAGCCCCTGAGCTGTTGGACTTAATGTAAGACTATATTTCTTACGTAATCCCATCACAGCTCAATAAAAAAAATGTATTGAGCTGTGATCGTATTACGTAAGCAATTTAGTCTTACACTGCAGATATAGATTATTTAGCGCTTGATAAAATAAGGGATTCTCCATTTACTTAAAAAATCTTAAATATTTTCATTATAATTTTATTGCATTTTTATTATTTTTCAACATGACAAAAAATTAATTATTGTGACTGTGACTGTCTTTTAAAGAATCTATTGACATACCACAATGTATTAACATTGATGATGTGGTTGCATACTAATGACCTGACACAGTTCTAAGGACAATTACGTATCATGGGAATTTGTAATTTCACCTTTGGCAAACTGATCTCTTTAATTGAGGACATAGTATCTTGCATTGTTACTTCTATTCAGCCAATTTAAATCCATTACGAACAAAAATTAACAGGGAAGGTTTGGAAAAAGCTGACACATATGTCTTTCCGTGACATTTTAGACTAGACCCTTATTAGACAAGGAACATGGAACATTAGTTTCTAGGCGGGGACAAGTCAATAGTTGGCAACTTTCCCCAGACCTGAGTATTGATTGTGCACCAAGACGTGAAAGATTTATGTCGTGACAATGAATGAACCTCCACTCCAAAACGTTTCTGATCGTCTGTACTAACACTAAGATAGTATAAGCCATTCAGTTGCACTCATCAACCAGTTTTTTGTTTGATTTACTCCCATGGAGGTACAAGCCTTCTAACAAGAATTATAGTTATTTTTATGATAAAACTATTTACAGGCCTACTAAAAATAAACCAACCAATGATATCTACATCATAATATATACAATTTCAGAGATCAACGGTGCTGGGTAATAAGATAGAGATGGAGATTACGAACCTGGTGGAGCAGAACCAGACTTTGTTGAGGCTAGGACTCCATCTCGAGTACAATGATGCTAGGCATCGCATCGCTTCACATCTACAACGCAACATTGATAGGAGTAAGTATCTGCTTTGTATAATTACTCATCTATCTGTCATGTAATATCATTCTAAATATCATTCTTTTTTACAAGTAATGATATATATCAAGATGAAAAACAACTTACTTGTAATTTATCTTCATTGAACCGCTTTTTAAGTTAAACTGTGGTAACCACTGGAAACTTTGGTAAATGAAATATACAAATGACTGCCATCATATGCATGCAAGTTGTTTTTCATTGTAGATATTTTCATCTGGTTTAGGTCAAGTGTCGCTGTACCCTCAAGAAAAAAGAATTTCACGCTCTATGGAGGTCACAAAAACTCTAAACTTATTATGTTTGTTTATCTTTTTACAGCAAATTTGAAATATTTCTCCACTATTACCCTGACTTCTATCTTTTCTTGAAATACAACTATAATTGTCTTCCTTAAGTTTTATCATTTTAGCCTTTCACAGATAAAACAACATAGTTCTCAATATTTATTTTGTTGCCTAACCGATTTCAGATGTCTCCTAGATATTAAACACATATTACCGAGTGGTGACAAATAATCTTATTTCTATTTCAGCTGTAGTTTTTAAGTCAAAGTCATCGTCAGTTAAAATAGAGGTACCATCCAATGCTAGGTTGAGGTAACTATACACAAGGTTATGCATTTTCCCCTCGTATTATCTGTACTGTACACAAGTAGATCTCCTACCCTATAGTTTGGAGTTATACATAAACTCTCCTTTGTGTAAAAAATATATCCTGAAGTGTAGGTAAAGATATTGAGGATTAGACTAAATGTTATCATGATATGCTTCACCATGGAAGTAACAAGTAATTTTGTACTCAGATAGTGATTTACAAATCCATAAAATGTCAAATTATAGTCCGATTACATTATGTAAACTACTTCGTTGAAGTGTTTACTGACTTAATTTTCATACCCCATATTTATGTACCATCCTCAAGATTCCCGTCTACTGTTTTAGTTAGGTAAAGTATATCATGTTGCCACCATGTGTTGTTCTGAGCTGCTTTCAGTGGTGTCTCACGTTCAAGTTTTGGTTTTCTAAACCTGTTATTTACAGAGAGAGAGGAGTAGTCCACGCCTCCTCCCTCCTACCTCCTCATGCCTCTCCTCTTTTTCCCTTGGTTTTCGCGCTTATAGAGCATGGCTGCATTCGTCTTCAGTAGATGTAGATGTCAACGTCTAGTTGTCCTGTTTTGAGTCAGCTAATTTTCAACATTTTTCTAACAGTTTTTATCCTCTCCTTTAAATCCTATTCCCCAAAGTGATAATATAAAATTAAACTCTATTTTATTATAATAAATAATTTTAACTAATATTTGTCTTATTGAAATAGTAACCTAGTACTTTTCATAAAAAATAGTCATTTAATATAACCTCTAGAAATGTAATTAAAAATATGATGTGTTTAGAAATTTAGAAAATACTTGTTGTTAAATGTTTAAAGTGGTTCAAAGCCCTGATAAATGATAGTTGCTTCAATGTTTAGTTGAGTAGAAACAACTTTTATAAAGTAAGAAAAGTTAATAGTAGGTAAATATTAAACTAACAAAATTAATTCTGTGGATATTTCAAAGTTAAATTATACTACTTTATGGTTGTCTACAATCTCTAATCTATGTTACTAGTGGTAATTTTGCTTGGAAATTCTCATCTTTTCAGAGCTTTTTAGTGTCTAAATGAGCTTTCATGATTATTTTGTTTCAAATTTTTAGCTTTGTTTCCATCTCAATTGAGGGCAGTTTTTATTAGGCCTATTCTAAATCAGTTAAAATAAAGTAATAAAATTAAAAATAAAATGTTATCAGTCTTAATCTAACATTGGTTTCTTATGATGTAAATATTCTAATAATACAATAGATGAAATATTGGTATATAAATATCAGTCAAATAAATGAAACCTCTCTGACCCAAATTCCTTGAAAATTTGAACCAAATAATGCTTTGCTTGCTTTCATCTACAACAAAATAAAAGTGAAAGCTAAAATGTGATAAACTAAATAAACATAACCATAGTTGTAATAACTGCTAAGCTGTATTCCCGCCCGTTCCCTTTAGAGTATCGGCTGAAAATAGTGGTGCCTAAAAGAGGAAGCGCCAGCACAGAGGCGAGTTTTAGCCTGACGAGACGTAAGGACGGCTCAGTACGCATCATGGGGCGCGAGTGACCGATGACCAAGACGTCAGTGAGTGAACACAATTGTTGCGACACACTCTACAGGACAGAAGCCTAACTCAGTACAAGACTAAGGCAGACATTTTACAACAACGGACTTTACCAGCATTGCTCATTGCTCGTTGTTTGGACATTATCTTTGCTCGTTTGTGCTGCATAATATTTTGCCTCTTTATTTCTTCCTTTGAACCTATCCTCTACCCTGACAGTTGTTTGTCCGGACAAGTGTAATATTGACATTTGTTTAAATTATGTAAATTTAATCTTTTTATAAAGTTTTATATCTTTTGAGACCATTTTAAAGCATATTTTAGAGAAACTTAAAGTTCCCTACACGAAACTTTTTAAAAGTGTTTTGAGTACTCCAAAACAATTGTTTTGTAACTAGAGGTGGATTTTTCTAAATTTCAAATGTCTGCTTTAGCGTAGTAGTGAGAGATTGCAAACCTGTGTATATTGTTGTTTAAGTGTTAGGATGATAGATTTGTGGTAGCAATAATTTAGTACCCACCTATCCTAGCAGCCCAAACTCAGTGCTACCAGTGCTTTTTAATTCTTTGCATTTCTTTCTGTAGAAATCCCAATGCTTTCTGTCACAGTTGTCTTATTTGTTGCCAAAACTCGCCCATTATAACCGTACAAGAATTTTACACAATATCTCATTATGTGCTACTTACTCCCTGGAGCAATTACACCACAAAAAATTATTTTCAGTAGTATTGAGCCAATTTATATACACTTAAACAATTAACTTCAATAATAATGCCACCTTTGAAATTTTAAAAATAAATTCAAAAAGATACGTTAAACATTTTTGACCATAAAATTGTTTATATAAACAGTACATTTTTGTAAATTTACAGATATTTTGGCAAATAGGCTATCTCAATCCCAAGGAGATCTGACAATACTTCTAAATAGTCACACTGTTGTTCAGTTAGCCATAAAGTAAAAGAAACAATCAAAATCTGTAGTTTGTCGATAAAAAATAATGAAATTTTTTTTGTTTATATACATATTTTTTTATAGTTTGAATTTAAAGTCTTTTTTAATGTAAATTATTTTTCACATCTGATGAATTTTTAGAATAAAAGGGCTAGCTGTTATCCCTTATATTCTACAATTTAAAAATCTGGTGTAGAGCCTTTATTTAAACAAAACTTCAACAAGAAACTATTCTTGGTGCTGCATCAAGTGATTTCATGTAAAGAACAGAGAAAAATATTTGATATCCAAGAACCTGCCACAAACAACCAAGACACATGACAAAAATATAAATCAGCTAAAATCAAAAATCAAATAAAATTGTCTAAATCTGCTCATACCACGCATTAAACTTGTATATAATTAAACATTCAGGATGGGTCCTTTTGCTTGGTAAAACAGACAATACCTATTTAAATCATAATTTCGAACAACAGATTGAATAAAAAATAACTGAAATAACATGATAATACACTAAAATTAATACAAATTTAAAGGTAACCCCCAATAAATAAGAGTCTTTTAAATTATAATTTCTCTGTTGAAAGGGTAAAAAAGTTAACCAATAAATCTTACAATATTTATAAATCATATGTAGGTAATAATAGGTTTATTGAAGAATATCTTAAGTCATCAATTGACAATGTGTTTGAGTCTTTTGTGGCATCAGAAAAGACAACATGACAGGGGTTAGTTGCAATCAGGCGAGTTTGTGAGATGTTTGTGTTTTGTGACAGTACGCAAGGACTTTACGCTGCGACTGCAGTTTAGGTTCTTTAACCATCTCAACAGGAAAACGATGTTCAATTAGGCAGGTACCGTGATCGCGTTGTCTTCTATCTCTCTCTAAGCTGCTTCTAAATTAATAGGCTTAAACTGTAACTGCTTTTCTAATTCACTTTACTACGAATACTTTTACTGGTAAAAACTTTCAATTTTGTATTCGACATAATGAACACATTTTTTTAGAAATCCCAATTTTTTGGGGTTTTCTTAAAATGTTCAACACATCTGAATGTCGTTTTTTTAATTGTTAGTAAATATTTTTTTAAGTATTAAAGGGAAACTAATCAGTACCAATTTTAATTGAAGTTTTATTTTATTTAACCTGATTTTAACTGGAAATTTAATTAGTATACCTAATATGCTTATGAATATATTTTTAAAATATGTTTTTCTGCATTCAATAATTTCAATATCATTTACCCTATTGATTTTTTGTTCTTGTCAAAGAAATTACTAAGGCAATGAAACTCGTTATAATATCAATGCCATTTACATTGTAATGCATAGATGAAATACAGTACTAACGATTATGAAATGCTTGGAAATGGCTTCATCTTCATCTTACTGCGTTATACTTAATTGTGTTTATTCATCTGTGTGCATACAATTAACAGTGTTATATTTTAACATTGTAACTTTATAGATGTTTGTTGTACTAATACTGTATTGATTTTGTTTTGTTTCAGTAGCCCACTAACACTTCAGTTGTGTATACAGTGCATATTATGAAATTGAATCTTTATACTTTTGTAGTTACTACATGATAGTTTTAAAACCCCAAGAAATTCTTTCTGTAATTTGATTATTTTTATTATGTATTGTGTTTGAATCATATTATGATTTATTAATAATAAATTTCATCTTTAGGGTCTAAAGTGGGAAGCTCAAGTTTAATGACAATGCAAAGGTTGAAAAATGAGCAAGGGTCAGAAATACACTTTCAGTCTGTGTGATGAACTATATTTTTTGTCATCCTGCATTATTCTGTAGTCTAAATAATTCACAAAATGTAAATTGAGTACATAGTTTACCTCTATTGATTAGCTTCAAAATAGTTTCTTGTTTTGTCTTGTATATTCAAACAGATGCTATTGCTATTTAGATGAATATTTATTACCCTACCAACGCAGTAGTTCATTCATATTTAATTATTGTAATTTGTTTTGGTATCAATTTGTAAAAATTTAAAAAAGGGATATAAAGATACGATAAGATAGGACAATAAACAGAAGCCAAACTTAATAACGATACGAAGATAATTTTGTTATTAGGGACTAGTATTTTTAAGCAGAAGAATTTTAAAGCTATAAAAATGTACGGCTGATCCTCAACTCCGGATGATTCCTTTTCCTCCTAGGAAATTTAAAACAGCTCTTTTCTTGCTGCAGTATGACAGAAAATATATAGAAATTATTAACTAGGTTCCTTTAAGACTCTTAAATTCAAAAATGGGATTTAGATGCTCAAACAAATTGATCTCGTAGTTTACAAATAAAAATAAACAGCTTATTTCCCTTCTGTGACGATTTTATTCATTGTGTTATTTCTTGTGGTTTGTTTACTGTACTAATCTATTAATGTGTTGGTAGTGAAGATTCGCGGTCCACACACAACTCACCACCCCCACACTACGTCACGGTCACGGTACACATTTTCAACGATTTCACTTGGCATGATTCTTTCAAAACAACTTCTTCGCCTTATTTAACAAATAATTTTATTTAGCTGGCAAATTTCCAACAAAGCGAACTGAGTATAGCATGTAAGAAGTAATGTGAGGTGCGTTAACGCTGCTTCGCTACTTACATGTCACATCCCCACCCTATGAAATTGGTCGTTCGATCGTTCCAGTTTGTGTGGGCCACGGATCTACACCGCATGTCAAAGATTTTTAGAACAAATCTCTTTTGATGAGGATTTTTGATGAATAATAATGTGTTTTGTCTTTTTTCAGCAAGTTGCATGTTTTGCAGTTTTCTCCCTTTGTCTTTTCTCAAGTGCTGCCAACTTGAATATTAAAGTAACCTATTTCCTATTTCTTTCAACCGAGAAAAATGTTTTTGATCAGCCAATTAGATTGTACATATTAGATTTATTAAGTTGGCAGTACTTGTTGTTGTGTTTGTTGGTAGCACTGATTGTTTTGGTCTGTGTTTGCAGTACGCCGTCAGAGTCGGAAGGAAACATCCACGTCCTAGGCTAGGTCCAATAGGTACTCCTCATTTTCATGAATTTTATTTTTACTCTCCTAGCTTCTTGAGTTTAACGCTTATTTCTGCTTTCTAAATGCACTTGTGATTCATGGTGCCAGGTATTTGTGCTGTTTTTAACACTTCAAACTATGTTAATATAAGGTATTCATTAAGTATAAGCCTTATAATAGTGCTAAGTTAAAATGTAATTATTATGATTTTTGTCAAAACTAAATTCATCATAATATATGTATTTTGAATGGTATTTTAAACCAAGTTAATTACGTTGAATAAGAGAGAAAACATAATCTTTGTGGCTTGAGGCTTGGTAATTAGTTTAGTATCAAATGTTTGGTTAATTTAAAAAGAGCATAGTTAATTTCATTCAAACCACACAATATGTTACTAATTATGGTGATTTAATAATTGTTTTATTGCTTGCTTGTTCGTTTGTCAAAATACATTGATTTTTAATCTATTGAATTACTGTATGACTTTCATAAACAAAATATAAACCAAATTTTTATTCTTAAAGTGTTCTATTTATTTATACTAAAAATAGTTTTATTAATTAAAGCCTTTATAGGTAATTGAAAGATTACCATTTGAAGCTCCATAAAAGGTGTATCAAATTTACTTTGGCAATTCAAAGGAGTGTTCTATTGTTTGCAAATTTATACTATGCAATGTCATTGATTTTCATTGGTAATCAGCTGATTTATTTAAATAAGACAACTCCCTTATAATAAGGGAACTTTGAAGTAAGCACTGATAGTAGATGGTAATGTTACCAACAAATATACTTCTAGAGAGCAAGAGGTTAATTCAATAGCAAATACATTTGTGTGGTTATGGTTAAATTAAAAGAGTTGATAAGTCAAACGGAAAAAACAAATAATGTTTAAAATAATATTTGGGGTGGAACAAAGCTAGTGTTTAAAAAAAATTATGTGTTAAGCTACTAGGTTTTGGTGGCAAAATGGCACCAATTTAGGTTTCCATGCCCTTGTAGGGAATAGCAGACAAATTAAAAATTGTTTTTAAATATTTGTATTTGCTTACATTAAATTTCCATAAGTGCACTAAACATTGTTTTGATTTCAAATTAATTTATTGTAATTTTCAGAATCTTCATTAAATGTCCAAGAGTAATAGTACATAGTCATTAAAATAACATCTATGTAAGCTCTTATTCTGCAATGGAAGTTTGAATTTGTGGTTTTTGAGAAACAACTTAATAACTTTTCCAAAGTTTTTCTATACGACACTGGACTGTAGAAATTGTCAAATATTACTAAAAAACTTTTCCAATTAAAAACCTTTAATTAAACTTCTAAACTAAAATTAATTTTAGTTTAGAAGTTTAATCAAGTCCAATTAACTTTCTTAATAATTCAAATAATCATAATCCTATTTCTGTTAACAATTTATTTATATAACTGTAAACATATTATGTGAGGTAGGTCAATTGCTTTGTTGGTCACATAATCATTCACACAAAAACGTTAACAATTTTTGTGGATCAAAAGTCATATATATGAGAATTTAAAAAATCACCAAGAAAATCACCACTGAACTCTTAATTATAAAACTACCTCGTCGTTGGCTATTTGGGGGGGGGGGGGCTATCTTTCTGCACTGAAATTATAACGTTCTGGCCTGCCTTTCCTTCAAAAATTGACCATGTGGCCCTTGAATTAAAAAAAGGTTGCAGACCTTTGAATTTTTAGGATCAGTTTATTGATATGCATGTCCTTACCAAGTTTACTACATAAACTATTATAATAATTTATTGAGTATCTTATCCAAGGAAATACTCAAAATACTATCTGAAGTAACTAGAGAACCTCTTCATCCTCTTTGCGAGTAATTTCTCTAGTTATTGCTTACATTTGCTTCCTTTTTGTTCTGTCCTGTGTCTTGACTACCGCATGCTTTCTTAGTAAGGACTTGTAATTAACGCTTGGCTTCTTCCTTGGCTGTCATCCTCATCCGTTACTCTTGACTATCAGGTAGGCCTTAGGCTTTAGGCTGTTCAACTCTTTCTGCTCTTTGTCCTTCAATTATTGTGAATAATGTCATATTGAAAAACAATAATTCTATACTTTAAATTTGTGCAACCGATCCAAGTAATAAAATAAATACTTCAAATGTTATACTCAATTTTACTTTTAATGAATCTAAGTGCCATAAAGGCTTAAAGGCATAAAGGCTACTTTCAAGTTTGAACAAGTAGGTATCAATTGTCCAATATACTTTCCTATCTTACAATTTAGTGTAATTGGTTTGGAAAAAGGACTGAGCACAAGGAGTGGAAAGGGTTAAGGATGTACTGGACATTATTTCATTCAAACGAGCTGCTAAGTAAATAAGTTCTGCTTGTTCTTACTATCTAGGGTAAACTACTCGATGGTACATTGGTTTACGCTTATGATTTGTCATTTGGTAGCTTGCAAAACTGTTTGATATTTTACAGACTGAAGTGGAGCATTAACAGGTATGGCTACAGTTGTATGTGTCAGCATGTTTGGGAAACATCTTGGGAAGCACATCACACAGTCCATCAAATATATTATTTCTGCACTCTATGCTTTGAGATTAATGATTAAGTTAAGGTTTTAAAATGTATGTGTACAGTAGACTCCTGATTATCCACTAGTAGATTAAGAGTTCTTGGAGCTCAGATATACTAACTCATTAAACAGTAAAAAAACTACAAATCTCACAGTGCACTAGATATTTACATTACAATCTAATGGTAAATAAATAAACTCTAAAGCGGCTGTTTGAAATTGACAAAATTAACATTGCTCTTATGGCGGACAAATCCAAGATGGCCGTTAGCTTCCATGGACTCCCTTGGAAAACAATTCTAAACTACATCGAAAATTTCTTATCTCACAGTGTCCTAGATATTTAAATTATAACCACTTTGGCGTTTCAAAAAATATTTTTGGGTGGTAAATAACTCTTCAGCAGCTGTTTGAAATTGTCCAAGATGGCCGCTAGCCTCCATGGACGAAACCCACTTTTGCAAAAAATAAAAATAAATTTAGTACACAAGTTGAATGTGCATTTCACATTTTTATGTTTAATTACAAACAAGATTTTTAGCCCATCATCACAGTTGAAATAGAGTGGCCATTTTTTACTGCATTGAACACTGATGAATTTATAAATTACATTTTGTGTGTATTTCAATCTTTGTTATTACTAGTCTATTTCATAGGAATATCCCATATATTTTCTTTTGTTAATGGTCGTTAAAGTGAAACAATGCTTCAATGTAGCTACACTGCATTATTTAGAACATGTATTGTTAGCTAAACCTGTATTGAAGGATTGAAGCTTAACTATGCATTAAAAATTAAAATCAATGTTCTTTATTTCCGGGGCATTTTAGGTTATGTTTGCATTATCCACAATCACTCAGCTACTCACTATCGTGGATAATTGGGAGTTTATTGTAAGTGCTAATAAAGTTGTTTACGTTTTACCATATGTTTATAAAACTAACTATGATTATTCAATGTGCATTAGTGGCTGGCAATCAAAATACCCATCCAAATGATAGATTTAATATTTATCCCACATTTTTGTTGTTGTCAACCAGTTAATTGTATCTCTTAAATAAATTAATCAATTAATGCTGTTGGATTTTGAACCACATGTTTTTCTGATGATCAAATAAATATACTTTGGTCCTAAGAATATCATTTAATCATATTGTGCTCAACTGGAGAATTAATTACCTTGTCTTGAGCCTAACCACATGGATGGATTAGATTAATTTTAGTTTACTATTCCTTTTTCTTTAATTTGATTGTTGATCTGAAACAAGACACTAAAATACCAATAACATTGTGTAAACGAATTCAAGATTTGTGTGTAAATTTTGTCGTGTATTGTAACCACTACATAAATTAAACTATAGTTTCAAGTTTATTAAGACATCTCCCAATATACTAACTATTTTATAGTAAATTATTTAAATTTCAATACACTACTACAATATACTCATATTTACACATCTGCCCTGATTTAAAAATAAATATGTATGCAACACAACTATAGTACAAATTTTAAAACCAGATTCTATATAATTTTAACGAGAATAGGGTTTTTTACATTGCTCGTTTGTTGCTAATTAAAATATAAGTGTCATGTTTTTTATACTTATTTTATTTGCATTTTTCAATTTCACTCTCAATAATGCAATAATTACTAACATTCTGATTATGTAAGACCGTTAATCAATATATCTAATCTTAAATTACTTCTGTCAGCAGGTCGTTTGCGTCGGCTTGGTCACTTTTCTCGCAACTCGTTCTGCGGGTATTTCTCACGCTGAACTCGTCTTCATCGCCCTTCGTAGTCGCCATTTAGCTTTGCTACAAGTGTTTTTTTTACTGCCAGTCCTCCCAATCTGAACATCTCCTTGTTTGGCTTTTGTAGTTAGAGATGAGGTCTCGCCTCGGGTGTATTTATTTAATCTAAGGTTTTATTCACTAACAATTGGAACAAGTTCAAATTTAATTGTTATTAAATTTCGAGTCTACCTTAATTTGTCTTTTTACATTTGCTTTTAGTTTGGTTCGATTAAACGACCATTATTGGTGTTTAAATCCTTTTTTGGGTTAGTATATTGCTTGTCGTAACGTTACACAAGGGGGTGCTTTAGTATGAGATTGCCCGCTGCCGAGTCGATGTGAACGCCTATGTTGGTGAAAGCCAGTGTTCTCTGCTCTACGAACATTCTAATAATCAAAACATTTATGCATCGGAATACCTAATTCTAGGTGTTTCTGTCAGTTTAAAATATTTTGACATTGTATATTCATATTGTATATTATAAGAGTATTTGTAAGTATATTTCATTTCTGTGACATTTATTTATAGTTGAGTCATTTAGGTTAAATTCATTGTGATGGTTTAATACCCATGTTACGATGTAGATTATTTTTCGATACGGAAGAAAGATTTATTGCTTGAAAAATCACTGTTAATTTGTATAAATGAGTTGTACCAGTTGTACGAGATAAAAATTGTATTATAGTTTATTTTATCAAATAGTTTCTTCATTTTTTATCTATTTAATATGCAATCCATAATGCGAATTTATTGTACATTGAGTTTCGATGATATCTTTTTTACAGCGTAAACCTTTGCTAAGGCACGTCAGTAGATGCACATCTTTGTACTAGGGCATAAAGTTCACTTATTATGTTAAATATATAGTCATGTCTTACCATCTTGTTCTTTCATTCCCGTGTCATTTACAGTTATAATTCATTGCCTTTCTCAATTGAAACATGAGAAAAATATATACATCTACGGTACCTATAAAATTATTAAAAAATGTTTAGTCCTTTTGATAAAAGTTAGAAAGTTAGCATTGAAACCTACAAGCAACCCATGCCTTATAATTTATTTAAATGTGTATTGCTTGGTTTATTTTTGATTGGTGGTCGATAGCTACTCGTACTACTATGATTAACTTTTCCTTTTTTATAAAATTGAACAAAAGTACTCTATCTTAAATTAATATTGGGAAAATCCTTGCTGCAGACATAGGTTGTAAGAGAGGCTGAAAGACTGTAGGCTACAGATCAACAACTTATGAAATAGCTGTTTTTACTGGTCAGTTGGTTTGATCCTGAATGGATGAAATCTTTTTTATGGAACCAATGCTCACAATAATTGGGCTTTTGATAAATAATCCTAGCTAAAAAAGAAACAATGCTCTCTCTCATTATTCATCTTATCTTTACCTTAAAATAAGGACACACCCTGGAGTGTTGGTGTCATAGAAATTGAATAATTCAATTAGAAAGTTAAAATACCTCATTTTCCCCTTGTGGTCCAAGTTTGTCCTACTGGATTATGCGCATTTCGGTGCCAATGCCATTGTCAGATCCGGGTAAGAACTAATAACTCGCGCCAGACGTGTGTCGGTTCTTGACAAACCTAAAACTTCTTGATCTGCATTGGTTCATCACCAAACAAATCATTTGGCTTTGTAAAGTCTACTTTCAGGAATTTTATTAGAACTATTTTTACATCATAAAAAAGAAATACTAGAAAACCTAAAATAGTCGTGATGCAAAGTAGATATGTGAAGTATGTAGATATGTAGACAACACATTCTTGTTATATTCAGACAAACCCAGAAGAATGACCACAAAACAATGATGCAGACATTCAACCGCCAACATCCAATCTCGCTTTTACTAAAACGAAGAAAATTACAAGATCAATTTCTTGGATCTCATACTAGAGAGAAAGACGACTAGATCGGCTTTGAAATCTGCAGCAAACCCATGCAAACGGACACAACGACTAGCAGCAATTATATTCATCCAACAATCCGAAAGACTGCAGCCTTTAGATCCGTGTTCTACCAAAGCATACAAAATCCTACAGAGTGAAGCCAATGGGGAAAAAAGAATTAAATACCATAAAGAAGATTGCACAGTTAACTGATATCTACACAATAGAAGACATCGCAAGAAAGACAAAATAAAAATTGATGCCAGAAAAAGCTTAACAGCAGGAAAAAGCTGGAAGAAATAAAAGAGGAGAACATCTAATATTCTGCTAGTCATACGGGAACCAGGACACAAAGGGTTGCTATCAAACCCAAGGAATATGGTTCATCAATAGCCTTCAGAACTCAGAACACCTCTGGATGAAATACTGCATCCACAAATAGAAGATGGTATCAAATCCGACGCTTTGGGTTCTACAAAATAAATTGAACCAATTGTGATAGCTTTTACATTGGACAAACTGAAAACTTTATTAAACGTTTCAAAAACAATATTTAAATGAAGGATAATAAAACGAAAAGATAAAAATCTCACTCAGCACTTGTTACAAAATGGCCACTCATTAGGGAAAATGGAACAAAATCTATGTATCTATAGGCTCCTTGTATAGAATACAACTTTCTTCCCACTTTATACCATGCCATGTATCATGAACTTGTTTCGATGTTTTATAACCGTAGGTTACACTTGTATCAAACTGTTTTCATGTGTTCATGAACACGTATAATAGCCGGTCTTGATGTTGACCTACAGTTACGGTTACACAAGCACGGGACCTTACACACTACTTTTTTGTTTTTATTGCCACAATTAGGATGTTTTACCTTCGATACGTGTCTTCTTATCACATTTTTTTAGGCAAAGACTGACCTAATATTTTGCTTAGCATTCACGCACCTCATTTTCTCCGATAGGTTTTTAATATACGGGACGCATACTGTGGCCAGAGGTTTGTCCTTTTTGGTGGTAAACTTATATCAGAGATGGATACTTTTCTTAGGGCTTTATTATTTATAAATTGACGAGGATACCCACTATCGAGTAAGCATTTTTTTATTGTTATTAACTCCTGCTCAAAAGTCTGTTCATCGATACAGATTAGTTTCGCCTTTTTAATGAGCCCAATTATTAATCCTAATTCCCACAGGTAAAACGCAAAACACATCGTCTACATAACGTAACCATAACTTATGCTTAACCTTATTGTTGTAATGGCTTTTTGTTCAGTCATCCATGAAGATGTTACTTCATGGATGTAGGATGTAACATGTGTAAGTAAATTTTGACTCCAGTTGTACAGGGTGAGGCAATGAGAACGCCACAATTTGTTTTAGCGGTCACATGTTAATTGTTGCAACAACAAATGATCAGCTGTGCTTATAACATCAATTAAACTATGTAATTTTATTAAATATTATTCCTGAGGCTATTAACACTGAGATTTTGACGTGGAAACCTATTTAAAAAATAGTGATTCTTGTGCAAAAACCCAGATATTGTTTGGACCACATTCCATCCTTGGTCAACATGGCACTGTTCCAGATTGGGAAACAATGGTGAACTGGGTAAAATTATTTAGGATAAACGCTTAAACCTTAAAAATAATCGATAGGTTCCGCAAAACTCTTTGTACTCCAGCAAATGTTGAAAAAGTGCGAGTCGCAGTAACTGAAAGTCCAAAGAGATTTGCCAGGAAGCTTTTGTTGTTGAAAGCTTTACGTTGGCTCCTTTTTTTGGGAGGGGGGGGGGTTGTTCTAATAAGCTACTTGAAGTTAGAGGTTTTTCAAAATCACCCCACATAATTGCTTGAACGGAAGCTAGGAATTGTCCAAAAACTTAAATGATTCCTGAAGAAATGCTGGAGGAGTATTTTATGGAGTTTTCAAGTAAGCACTATGCACTCAGCATAGCAATGCTGGTGGCGCTGCCTACGAACTGACAGGCAAAGCTCTCTCAAAGTACGCTTTTTATCATGCGGTTGGCATTCTGGGTTATAGTAGTATGTTTTCTGTGTCAGAAGTCATAATCGTGCACACAAAATGTCTGTATACAAGTGCTCTTATAACGCTTTTCATTGAACACATTTAATCGGATCCATTTACTTTTTTTATCTTTGTTTTTTCGTTTTGATTCATTTAGTTTTTATTAAATAAAACTGTTTTTGTAAATAAAAGTATTTTTTTTATTTCAAAGCCAACTTGGCACGAAAAGCGTTATATTATTAGAACCATTTTTAAAGAACATAACATAATGTACATGGACGTTTTTTGTACATGATTATTACTTCTGATTGGATACAACCTTGCATTCCATGTATCCAAAAATTGGGCTTTTAACGATGTTTGGTTTGAGAGGCCATCCTCCTTGGTATATTTAGATTTAGAATTTAAATACAGAAATAATGGGTGGAAAACGTTTGACTAGTAAAGTTTTATCAATTGCATGGGCTAGTCAATTTTTATTGTGAGTTTCTTAGTAAATCATGTATAATAACATTAATAGTAATAAATAATCAATATAAATATGATTTAATGAGTGGGTCGCAAATGAAAAATCAAAGATGATGTTGGGTTGCCAGAATGAAAGGTTTGGGAACTGCTGTCAGAAGGAGTAGTTACCTTCCGATGATTGATTTCAACTTAAAAAAGAAGTCACGCCCTACCCCCTACTCTGTTATGGGGGATAAAAAATATTTTTTATGTAAAAAATTGCAAAACCTTTGTTAACAAGTAGAAGTATTGCCACAAACAGAATATTTCTATCTATTTCGGTTTTAAAAATACAGATTTGTTTCAATACTTAATTTACACACTGTATAACTGTTCAAAGGTATTTCTCTATAAACGTCCATTATGTATAAAATAAATATCTCTCACCAAATTCTATCTGGTGAGGGGGTAAAAATCCAGACCGTATTTTGAGCTTAACGAACATGATGGGGGTAAAAATTGTGGCCCGCACACTCTAGGCTTTATAATTTGATTTCTTCTGATTAAATTACAACTATGAAAAGATGCATTCAATTCCAAATTCAATTTTTTCAACTCGTGTTGTGCAACTCAAAAGTTCACAGCCGACATCTGGGACATCTGATTTGGTCTGTGGGTAAAATTCCAGGGAGATAAAATTCTGCTTACCCGTTGCTACTTGCTAGTGCATTCAATTATCCAATTTTGTTCCCATCCAGATGGGATCTGGTCCCAATAAATTTAGACAGTTGGGTGGTCTTCTCACTTCTGATGTAGTTAACAAATCCAGTGTGTAACTCTCCATGGGAATCCTAAGCTAGATGGTTTAGGGAGGTTTTACTAGTTCTTATACTTCGGCCACTGCTTTTTAGAAGACCAATATAGATGAGACACTACCATATGTAGGGAGTGTAACTGTGTATTAAATACAATTTTATCCTCCTAGAGCAAATTTTAATATTCTCTGTATTTTGAATATTGTTTTAAATATTTTACCTAACCCACCATGTTAAACTTCCCTATCCCAAGCGTGATGTATATAACTTCGTTACTTCTCGAGTGATGTAAAGTTGAAAAAAACTCACTCTGTGATGTAATGAAACCCATTTAAATAACATTGAGTGCTTAACTTAAAAAATATACCTCTATGGAGCCAACGACGTTCAATTCAGCTAGAAATCAGCTGTGCACTTGAATTTTATTGTTATGTTTTGAAGAATTTTCCTAACCTAGCTTTTGTTTGTAAATAAACGTTACTGTTAGGAGATGAGTGAAATGGATAATGAAAAATATTGTTCGTAACCTCCTGTATATTGTCGGGTCAGGTAAAATCTTGTACGTTACACGTTACGCAAGAGCGTGTTTACATCACTTCGGTAAATTATGCAACTCGCTTCCGCTCGTTGCACAACATTTACCTGCGTGATGTAAAAACGCTCTTACTACACTTGTAAGGTAAATAGCTATTACATTGCTGTCAAACAAAACATATACACGGCAGTTCAAAGAGCAATGGTATCTGTTAATTAATCTGTCTAGACATGCTGAAAAACTTACTCGCATACTACATGTTTGAAAATTGTGTGCCTATGTTAGAAAACATAACCTATGCATAAAATGGCTTAATGTGTAATTTTGTAATTAGGATAACCATTTACAAATAAGCAGTAGACAATTTCTAGCTTTATTTTAATGAATACAAGTGAATTTCATACAAAAAACGTTTTAAATATTCTTTTACAGTGATTTTACTTTTTAAATTATAGCTGTAGGAATTCAACAACTTAAAACTAGAGCCTCGTATGTGTGATATTTCAACTCTTCTCCTCCATATGGAATATAAAGGCATTGGTGACTTGGCTGGATCTAAAACATATTCACACAAGCTTTAGAAACATAAAATTAATTAATATGAATTTTATGAACACATCAGAAGGCAGTTTTTTCTGTATAAGGGCCTGAGCTTGATTTGGTGAAATGGGGTATACCTACTTTGGAGCCATTACTAAGTCTGGTGCTTGTGGGAGGCATGCCCTTCCTTTTGATTACTGTAATGCCTAAATCAAAACATTCCCTATAAACTCTAAATGGCTTTAGACAGTTGAACCCTTTCAGTGCTATGCAACGATATATCGTTATGCTTCTTTTTCCTGAAAAGTGTTATGGAACGATATATCGTTCGCATTTCATCAGAATAGTGCTAACTGACGATATATTTTGCTGGCCTGACTTTTGACCGTGTGAGATTTAACGCTGGGCATATCGGTTGACTTGGTTGTTGTTTCGAAACAGTGATGGTTTCTTTTGATTCCTCATACGATCAAGGCCTGATATATCGTTCCTTAGCACTTTTGAGAAGCCGATTTTTGTTCTCTCACACTAGACATTGCCCCCTTGGCTAGCCCAGCACGTTTTGGACGAAATAAGTAAATAACTCTAGAATTTTTCGGAAACTTACAAAATTATAGTATCAATAGGGTTAATGCATTTAAAATAAATCTGTGTAATTTATGTAATGATCATACACTTTACTCATCAATTATAGGTATACAGTACCAGACCGTTAACATGAAGAAAATATGATAAGAGTTTTAAATAACAAAAAGAGCATCCTAAAAAAATGATAACTATAGTAAGAAAGACCAACTTTGAAAAAAGTGTCAAGTGATCCCCATATCACCCTGCACTTATTGATTGACAGTATATAAACATTAATGCAAACAATTTTTTAAAGGAAAAACTTACTTAAAAAAAAAACTGTATGCTACAAGAATACATCAGTTTTAATTTTAACCATATTTATTTGAATGGAGAACAGATAGTTTTGCATCTACATATGCTACGTTTTAATTTTGTACGTTGTCTTGATGAGCCTAAATCTTCATAATAGAAATAGAGACAAATAAGTCTACTGTAAACAATTTTCAAATAGAATTCCATTTTTTAGACAACCCACATTTAAATTGTCTGTGTTGAGGGCTTTCCCCCCTGAAAATGATTCATGCTTTGGTCTTTGAACCATAATTTTTTTATGTAGGCTAAGCTTCTCACAAATTAAAAACTGAATTCTTTATTTAACCCTGCATCTGGCAGCTACAAATCTCCGTACTGGCAGGCCATTTTTTTACTGTATGTACGTAGGTTTCTTTCGAGCTATAACAATTGTGTTCTACCATACAAAAGTATAGGCCTATGCAATTGTATATTTTCTTTTTCAGGACATTACAAGGAAAGAATTTTAACCATTGACGGATCTATTTTTTTTAAACTGTTTACTTTGAAAGAAAAAAATATAATTGGCCTATACAATTTTTCTAAAGTAGAAAAGGCTTGGGAAGATTACTAAAGATTTTTTTATTAGTAGTCTAATCTAAGATATGAAATACGTTTTTATTCTCTAACTCTCAAAATATTGTTACATCACGGTAAATGAACAAACTATACAGGGTGCTCACGAGAGGTGTCTCAAATTGATTACAGAAAAACGGCTTAACGTACAAGGATGAAATAAAATTATTTCCTGCTAAATCGACCCCAAGAAATAACGTAAAAATATTTTTAACTTTTTCCCAATACAGGGTGTGCCAAAAACTGAGGGTCACTAGTTCGAATCTCGGAATTTTCAAATGTAAACATATGTCATGTTATACATAATTTTAAAGGTATTTGATGGGCAAACATTTTGGCGAAAACAGAAATAAGTTATCTTTTTCCGTTTCAAAATGGCGGCAGTTTTTTTGGAAAAAATCTATATTTTTTTAATACTCTGTGTTTCCTATACCAATGCATCTATCCCTTCTCCGGTTGAATTGTCTTACTCGTTATGAAATTAGCCTTACTTTGATATGCTACAAGTAACGGTTTTTATGAAATAAAAAAAATTCCAAAAAAGTTTATTTTTGAAAATTTGCAAATGCTCATTTTTCAAAAATTTCAAATAGCAACATATGTCAAAAGGCACATCATTTTATAGGTTTTTTAATTCCTAACAACTTTGTAATTTACACTTACTTCGTATCTCTTTTAGTTTTTGCGTAAAAAACAAAAAATCTAATTTTCCTATATCAAATGCATGTAATTTGGGTTTGACGTGGTTTAACACTTCATCAAATTGAGCCTAGTGTTGGGCCTAGAATCTCTGGTGTAAAATGATAAAAAGCAATATCTAATCTAATACAGTGATGTTTCCTGTGAATGTTCAGCAGTAAAGAAACTGATGCTCAAACGACTTGTGACTAGTCGTTTGCCAGTGGAGGAACTAGTTTTAGTGACTAGTGAATAGTTGTGTGCCAGATGCAGGGTTAACTTTCCCATACAGTGCCTAGTTGATATTTCTGGTAAATCTCAACTATGTATTCTTATAAAATATTCAACAGACCTATGGATAACAACACAATTTACCTTCCCAGGAGTGAGTGTCCCATCATGCATTGTTCTACCCATGTACAAGTTTTCTCCATCCACAGTTTGTCCAACGACGACTGCCTCGGGTGGAACTCTCCCGTCACGATCTTCTACCCAGGCAACTTGATGACTGATCAGTACCTGTACAAATAACCCTTATAATGGGTGGACGGTGGGAGTAACTGTGATATCTTACAGAAAACAATAGTGTTACGTGCCCACAGCTCTCTAAAACTTGTTAATATTAAAGTTATATTAAAGTGTACAGTGAACAAACTTGAACTTGATACATTCTCTGTTTCAATAACAGAGTACTTTGTTCTGTGGAATGGAATCATTTACAGGTATTTACGACGGCATTGTTGTCGGTCTTATACTATCTGTCTGGGAGAGATAACGGTTTGCCGTAGCGTCCAGCAGCGGCCCGTGGTAATAAATCACTGTTGACTTAGTCGCAACAATGACATAACGATTAATTTTTTTCAGTTACTGGATACTCAAATAACAAATTTCAAGCTGTTCGAGAAGTTGGGTTGGAACAGTGTCATCTAACCTAACCTATCCTAGCCAACCAAACTTCTCAAACAGCTTAAAATTTGCAGTAGCTATTCTAATATTTCGTGTTTTCTCCAAATTTATAAAGCGTGTGATAAAAAACCTTTTCAAAATATTGTATTCTTTATTATTTATTGCCTATAAAAGGTTTCAATAAGTCATAGAAGAGTAATTAAACACATTTTATTATTTTTATTTGTTCAGAGGGAACCAAAATGGATCCTTTTCACCCAAAACTCAAAGTCAAAAATTTTGACAAAAACAATACTTTCTCAATCTAAGAAGAATCTTGACAAGAACCACCTAAAGCCCATAGTCTCATAGACTGCCATTGGAGTTCTGGGGTAAGAGCCCAAGTAGTCAGAAGGCACTGGTCAAATAATGTACTGTATAATAAATAAATCAAATAAATTTGATGGAGCTCATCTTATCCCTAAATCATACTTTTCTTACTACAACTATTCTAGCACGGGTATGATCAAAATACACCTTTATTTAGTCAAATCAAATTTATGGTATTTCGTGGATTAAGAATACAAGTTGAAGTAAAAGAGTTAGCAAGATTTTATTTTGTAAAAACAATCATGTAATACAGCATGCATAGCTATAACATGCATATAGCCATTGAGTATACACGTTACGTGTATACTTAATGGTATAGCTTACACACTAAACTAATCTGCCCAATAAAAAGGACATTTTTCTATCCTAAATATAAATTTTTATTTAAGCTTTTGAAAATGTAATAAATTTTGTTCACTGTTCAGTTTATTGAAAAAATAGCGAGGTATACATTTAATGACTAATATTTTCCAAGTTGTATTCAAAGACAAATTATAATTTGTATCCCCATTTATCCTACTAAAATTCAGCGTTATTTCATCACTCATATACTGTATGTACAGGGTGAGTTTTAATTGTCCCCCCCCCAACTTTTTTCTACATTTTTTCAAATATCAATCCCAGACCACTTTCAAACATTGTTGGGTAGTAAGTACTTCATTTTGACATGGTGGTCATTTCCGGCCGCCATCTTGGATCCGCCATATTGGATGCAAAATATTTTTTTCAAATGTAAAGGTGAGGTTGTGACCCATGATTTCCAACTAGATTTTTGCCCTGATTACAATGCCACAAACCGTTTTTAAAAATCTTGATTCATTCCAAAGTTATGAGGGATTCTTAAAACTTTATTTTTAGCCCATTTTAACATTGTGCATGTACAAACTAAGACCATAATCTCAAAATAGTGCTAGATAAAGATGAGTATACACTACCAGTTATTGTCGACCTTTTTTCACTTGGTTATGACTGATGAATTTTTTTCGGCCGCCATCTTGGATCCGCCATTTTGAAATGTGATAAATTATTTTAAATATGAAGGGGGTGTTGTGACCTATCATTTCGAACTAATATTTTAAGCTAAACTCAATTCCATGATCCGTTTTTCATTTTCATATTTTGATTTTGAAATATTGACATTTTTAACAAAGATATTGCAATATTTCATAAATAAAACTTGATAACAAAAAATGTATTGCGGCATCGAGTTTAGCTTAAAAAAGTAGTTCGAAATGATAGGTCACAACACCCCCTTCATATTTAAAATAATTTATCACATTTCAAAATGGCGGATCCAAGATGGCGGCCGAAAAAAATTAATCAGTCATAACCAAGTGAAAATAGGTCGACAATAACTGGTAATGTATACTTATCTTTATCTAGCACTATTTTGAGATTATGGTCTTAGTTTGTACATGCACAATGTTAAAATAGGCTAAAAATAAAGTTTTAAGAATCCCTCATAACTTTGGAATGGATCAAGATTTTTAAAAACGGTTTGTGGCATTGTAATCAGGGCAAAAATCTAGTTGGAAATCATGGGTCACAACCCCACCTTTACATTTGAAAAAAATATTTTGCATCCAATATGGCGGATCCAAGATGGCGGCCGGAAATGACCACCTCGTCAAAATGAAGTACTTACTACCCAACAATGTTTGGAAGTGGTCTGGGATTGATATTTGAAAAAATGTAGAAAAAAGTTGGGGGGGGGACAATTAAAACTCACCCTGTATAGCTTGTCACTGGAAAATGTTATTCAACATTTTAAAGAAGGTAATAATTATGGTGCTGCTAAAAAAAAAAAAAAAAAAAAAAAAAACACTCGGAATTTAGGGTGGATTTAAAAACATGCTGTATGACAAAGCTCTATAATATATATATAATCCTTGTTGGAAAGCATTCATTTTTGCTATAGTTTTGTTTAATGTAAAATTTGACTGTGAAAATAAAAAGTATTTGACTTTAGAAAAAAGCAAAAGCCTCTAAAATATTAATGCAGGGAAAAGTAAAAAGTTCAACTCCAATCTCATTACTGTATTATAAGTGTAATCCTTCTCACCTCAAACTGATTCACTTCATGTTCCTTGCCTCCCCAAGGCACGTAAGCCTTGTGATGAGAAGGTGCGATCTTGGCTGGAAGCAAATCTCCTCCATGATAAGCTCTACCCGCGTACAGGGGACCTCCGTCCTTGTCTCTTCCCGCATAAACCGCATTTTGTGGAATCTCCCCTGGCTCGCAGTGGATCCAGTGCAGTTCACCTTGGCAGTGAAGTGGACGAGCCCCCTGCAGCCAGCCATAACCTGCACACATTTTGTTAATATGTAATGTGATCTCATAAATGGTGAAGCCTTAGCATTTACCTACTACAAGCTCGTGGAATTTATTTTACATTCTCCTCCCATGACTAGATGGGAGGAAACTAAGGAAAATCACAGGAATGATCACGGCTCATGGTTACATACAGCGCTTGAGGATCCAGAATGGTGATACAGCATGCAAGAAATGTGAGCAGTCTGAGGACCATATAATTCATGGCTGTAAATTCTATAAATGAGGTAAGGGAAAAGCACTCTTGAAACCATGACAATGAGCCCTTCCTCAGAAAGAGATATTGTAGATCATGCTGTAGTTCATAAAGATGTTAGCATTTGCTATTATTTATTAAAAATTTTTATTCCATAAAAACCCTTAGTATCACATATATATGCTTTATTTTTGTTTAAGACCAATCTAGGAAATAATTTAAAAAATTATCTCTGTTCTCTCTCTAAATTACATTTAGACATTTACATATACACTTTATATCTTTAGATTTTCTGTCTTGTAAGCTTTTTGATTTATATTACAAGATAATGCCATAAAACCATTGTTTTCTCAGTTTATGATCCTACTTTAAATGTTTACTGCTATTTCACAAGAACTGGGAAGGAGGGATTTTGTATGACACAAGGTTTTGTTATCAGTGGCAATGTCTAAACATCATGGCCTTGAATTAAGCTGCACTTGTGTCTGGAACAATTAGTCTCAACAGTTAGCTTCCATTATATTTCAAGCACATTGTTCATCAGTTGTTCATATTTAGCTTATATGATTCATGAGAGAATATTTCAGTAACAATTTTGCATTATATTTTGCTATTTTTCCCCTACCATTCTTCACAGTTGTTATAATAATGATATTCAAAACATTTAGGAATGACTAGAACGTATATGTATAGTATATGGTATGAACAAACAACAAAACATAGAGGAAAGTTGAAGAGGGAATGAAAACTCATACAGGTAATGATGAGTAGTTTCATAGGTGTAATGGATTATTACATTTACTGCTACAGGGAAAGTAATCGTGCTCTTAGGCAAATGTCAATAGATAAGTGTAAAATTTTAAAAATTACCAAATCTTGTTAAATATACATATCTAAAACATGCAAACTGCAAAAGATTACTTATCCTACATACAAATAACATGGGAATGTTAAATTTAAAGTTTTTCAAACCTTTATCCGTAACAATTTAGTGTACAACAAGGTAGCTTACTTCACATACCTTGGTTTGGTGGTATCCATGCACCGGGAGGAGGATAAGCGCCAGGAGGTGGTGGAGGATAAGCGCCAGGGGTTGGTGGAGGATAAGCGCCTGGGGTTGGTGGAGGATAAGCGCCAGGAGGTGGTGGAGGAAAACCTCCTGGCACTTCTTGGTGAGGTGGATATCCTCCAAAGCCACCGAACTGGTAACCTGTAAAGAACCATGATCTAGCAAGATTGGCATATGATGGAGAATTTATCATGTGATGGAACAGATTTCTAAAACCTGATAGGTTCTCCGCATGGCTACAAAACTCTGGGTTTAAAAAGTCACCTTGTGCATGACGGATCATTCCTACTGTAATGAAACTCTATAAAACAATAGGTCTTTGTGCATTCATGTTCTATAAGTTTTAACCTTTCAGAGGGAATTTGAGATTTCAAAACAGGATATAATGCACCAGTATATTATTTACAGGTTAAGAAAACAAAAATAGAACTATTTAAGATAATAACAAACTTTTTGGGATGCCACATCTTCAAAAAACCAAGTTCAACAGTTTACTTTGACTGTGTAATCCTATCATTTAATTTAACATTTACAAAAGTAAATTTATTTTTTGTGGTCATAAAAATTAAAATTAATTTAATTTTGGCAACAAAGATGTAGGTTACTGATCAAAACAGAGTGTAAAAATTACTAAATTGCTGTTCAAAATAAACATTTAAAAAGTGGTAAATTTTAAAATTCTCACCTGACATGATAATTGAGCTACACTGAAGCTGGACTTACAAGCTCAGAGCTGCAGCTACAGTTAACAAAGATCCACCTGTTATCACTAACAGCTAGCTGATAATACCTACACCGCACACTAAAATGTGACTCACTCTCAGTGTTTCATAACTTAAACCTCATTTGCACCTGTGTTCTCATTAGCAAGGTCTTGACAAATACATCACTTCAGCCATTCTCCTAAAACATTTGTCAAAGTACAAAAATATGCTACGAATTGGTACCAGTGATGCCCATCTGAAAATTTCTTGCGAGTTAATTAAATGATTTAATTAAAAGTGAAAAATTAATTTATAACAATATAGAAAATTGTGTCGTAGTTCCAAAACCTGTTCAAAAAAGTCAATTTTACAGGAGGGAGAAAATTTTGTTTCACTACGATTATTTTCAAAAATTGTTGAGTAATTAATGTATGAATATCATGTTTAATCGCAAAAAACCCAAATGAAACAATACACAAATTCATAAACACTGTAGAAAATGTTTAAATAAATATTGTTGTATGGATAAGGCAGTGTTTGGAATAGACCCAGCTGGATAAGGCAGGTTTTGGAAGAAATTTGGAACAAGCATCTACAGCCGGAGCACCAAAACCAATATTAAAATGTAAATTCACATAGTTTCTGAAGAATGATTTCTTTGTCTTCAATGATGTGTCCTCACAACTTGAATTATACATTCTCCGCAGCTTGTTCAGGTTCAAGTCACTAGAAATATACTGTCTCTTATCTACCTCTACAGTAATGCTCCTCAAGTACTTGAATTGCCCCGGGCGCAGCAGCTGAGGGGGCGCCACGCCGCGACTATTTGTATTAACATAGTATTAAAAATATGCTAATGCAACTATTACTGATGGGGAGAGGGGGCGCCATGACCACGTTTGCTCCGGGCGCCGCCAACCCTAGGGACGGGCCCTGCTTTGCCTTGTAAACATTTCTTACAAACATTTTGTACTCTGTTTTTTTTAGGCCCAAAAGAGACAAAAAAGTTTTTTGCACACTGGAACTTTGTCTGGAACACCAGGCTGATGAGTTGCCTTTTTTACAAAATAGGTAATTGTCATTCCTTTTCTGGAACTGTTCTCGATTTTTTGACGACTTCTCCGTGGTGCAGAAATTGTGCAGTACTTTAAAATTAGATGGTCTTGCACTACCGGTACCTTCTTTGTCCAAGAGTAAAACATTTTATGTAAATTGTTAATGTCCCTTTTGGTCAATGACTGGCATTTAAATAAAACTTTTTGTTGAGTGTCCACAGTCAGGAAGGCTTGGATTGCCCTTTGAAGAGTATGTGGAAAAAAGTTACTATTTTAGGCTATATGGTACGAATAATCAGTTCTAGTAAGTCTATGCCAGAAACACTGGTAGTTTATTGAATAGTGATAACGAGACTAACTACTACAAAGCATTTGTACGTACACATGTCAAATAAATGGCTTAGGCCTATACAGAAATTCGTTGTTTTCAACAGTAAAATTTCACCAACAGGTTGAATTTAATTTGTTTAGGGGGTACAGTTTCTTACCTGGGCTATGCTAATATCGATTGAAACTATCGTTTCGATTAGTAAACCTTCATGCGATTTTTCACCATCAGCAAGTTTGGTTGGTTATGTTAGGTACGATCGTGAAGACAGCTATCGCCAGCTGTCGACCCTACATTTTCCCCCCTCCCACAACGATTTCCCCTCTTCACCCTCTCGCCAATCAGATACCGCCTAGGTTTGAGCAGTTCAGTCGATGCACAAAAAAATACCTCGCATTTAAATTTACCTTCTATGGAAAATTAATAGTTTTCCGAAATAAAACTAATAACTGTGCATAGGTAATATTCTTATATAGCATATATACGCACCAAAAAGTATAAATAAATCCAAACATTATATTTTAACATATATATTTAACATATATATATGTTCTCAGAGTACTAGGAGTGTTTGGACGTACTTAAAACTATGTTGAAAAGATATTCCACCAAATATTATCGTTTTAAATTGAAGTACATACATGGATATGTACAACATATTAAAGAATTATTAAAATCCAAATATAAATATTTAAGTTAATTTGAGCCTAAAGTCCAGCTAACAAATTTGTTCTCAGCGTACTAAGAATGTTCGGACAAACACCTAACAATGTTGTAACATTATTCCACAAAATTTTATCATTTTAAATTAAAGTCCATACTTGTATGTACGACATATTAAAAAAACATTAAAATCTAAACCAGATTACTAAGTATGTTCGGACAGACATATAACTATGTTGTGACGATATTCCACAAAATTTTATCGTTTTAAATTAAAGTATACACTTGAATGTATAACATATTAAAAAATCATTGGAATCTTAACATATATATTTAGGTTAATTTTAGCCTGAAGTCCAGCTAACGAGCTTGTTCTCAGCGTACTAAGAATGTTCGGACAAACATCTAACTATGTTGTAACATTATTCCACAAAATTTTTTAGTTTTAAATTACACTCTATACTTGCATGTACAACATATTAAAACATCATTAAAATCTAAACATATATATTTAGGTTAATTTTAGCCTGAAGTCCAGCTAACAAGCTTGTTCTCAGCGTACTAAGAATGTTGAGTCAGTGAGGGCTTTTCCTTTTATAAGTATAGATACTTGTGTGTACAACATATACACAAATTAGAAAAAAATTTATATATATATATATATATATATATATATATATATTTAGGTTAATTTGCCCTTGAAGTCTAGCTAACGCCTCCACACTCAAAGTTTTTAAAGCATCATAAGACCAAGTTGTAAACATATTGCGCAGCTTTTTATTGTTTGAAATATTAGTATATACTTGTGTGTACAAAATATAAAAAAATAGGAAAAAATAAATATATATATTATTAAGGTTAATTTGACCTTGAAGTCTAGCTAACGCCTCCACAGTACAAGACCTCAAAGATTTTTAAAGCATAATAAGACTAAGTTGTAAACATATTGCGCAGGTTTTTATTGTTTGAAATATTAGTATATACTTGTGTGCACAACATATAAAAAAATTAGGAAAAAATAAATATATATATATATTTAGGTTAATTGCCCTTGAACTCTAGTAAACGCCTCCACGCTACATGTACTCAAAGTTTTTAAAGTATCATAAGACTAAGTTATAAACATATTGCGCAACTTTTTATTGTTTGAAATATTAGTACAGGGTGTTTATAAAAAAACTTTACAACTTTAAACAATCATAAAACCTTTATTTTTTCACTTACAGCTATGAAACAAAAATTAAAATTTAGGAAATTTTCTCAAGTTTTATTTACATGATAAGAAGTTTACCTAACTTCAATGTGTTTCCCGTTGTTTGCTCGCAAAAAATCAAGTCGACATTCCAGTTCTGACCAAACACGACGCAAAATTGAATGATCTATTTCATCAAACGCTCTCCTGATCTTGTGGGTCTTGAAGGAGGATTCCTATTATATCTTGTCCGAAATCTCCGTTGAACAACAACATCAGATTTCGTTTCAATGAACCACTCCACACACTGCGCTTTGATTCGTGCTTCCATTGCGATGCTAATGAGACTTTTCAATTATTTGTTTTTGTTTACCAAACAACAATGTAAGGCCATCAGCTGATTGAACTGCCAGCTGATTAAAACTTTTTGAGCAGCCCTTTCATGTGGTGTCAATAGGAAACGTTTATGTCCCATGGATCATGAATGGGAGAATGTTAAAGTTGTAAAGTTTTTTTATAAACACCTTGTATATGCTTGTGTACACAACATATAAAAAAAATAAGAAAAAATATATATATATATTTTTAGGTTAATTTGACCTTGAAGTCTAGCTAACGCCTCCACCCTACAAGTACTCAAAACTTTTAAAAGCATAATTAACCTAAGTTGTAAACCTTTCGATTATTAATTAAAAATAATACTGCTACTTATATTATTTGAGGAAAACAATTTAGATGAACAACACACATATTTTAGATTAACAACACATTTAATGTACTATTAACTTTTACGAGGGCTGTTTTTTTTTCAAGTTCCGTTTGTTTCTCCAAATAACCAGCGTAGTGGTGGGAGGCGGGGCTGCGTGTTGTGCGATTGCGCCGCTCCCCCACTACAACCAACGCCGTTGCCGGCTCCAATCCATCAGTCGTAGCCGAGCTACGGGCGAGTAAAGATGGCCGCTACGATCAATTCTCCCGCCAGTTTTGAGTTGCGAAGTGTGATTCGTTTCCTTCAAGCTGAAGGATGTAGTGCTGCTGAAATCCATCGCAGAATGAGTGTTGTGTATGGTGAACACTGTATGAGTGATAGCGCGATAAGAAAATGGTGTAGGCTATTTGCTGAAGGTCGAACAGACGTCCATGACGAAGGCGGTCAAGGACGCAAGTCGGTCGCTACTGCAAGTTTGGTTGAACGAGTTGACCAAGCGATCCGGGAGAAACGGAGGTTTACAATTGATGAACTTTCTACCGAATTTCCAGCCATTTCAAGGTCTTCCTTGTACAAGATTGTGACCACCGAGCTAGGGTACCGAAAACTGTGTGCCCGTTGGGTACCCAAAATGTTGAGTGAGGATCACAAAACGAAGCGAATGGCGTCAGCCCTAACTTTTCTGACGCGATATGACAACGAGAAAGACAATTTTTTAAAGTCTATTGTTACTGGGGATGAAACTTGGGTCCTGTATGAAAATCCAGAAACCAAGGAACAATCAAAGCAATGGATGCACACTCACTCTCCTAACAAACCCAAAAAACTCAAGCAGACTTTGACCAAGAGGAAAACAATGGCTACAGTGTTTTGGGACCAAAAAGGTGTGCTTCTGGTTGAGTTCATGCAACAGGGAACAACGATAACAAAGGAATCATACTGTGAGACTCTACATCGCCTCCGGAGAGCAATACAAAACAAACGGAGAGGAATGCTGTCATCCGGCGTGGTCCTGATCCACGATAATGCACGACCGCATAATGCCAATGTCACAAAACAACTTCTGCAAAAGTTCAAATGGGAAGTTTTCGACCATCCGCCGTATAGTCCTGACTTAGCGCCCAGTGACTATCACCTCTTTCGAGAAATGAAGGCGTGGTTAGGTGGACGACGCTTCGCTGACATCGAAGAGCTTCAAGCCACTGTAAGGGCCTACCTGAGCTCACTGGCGGCAGACTTCTTCGAGGAGGGTATAGGAAAACTTGTCTCTCGCTATGACAAGTGCCTCAACATTTTTGGTGACTATGTAGAAAAATAAGTTTAAGAAATGACGAATCTTTTGGTAATAAAATCATCTTTTTATCTCAATGTGTTTATTATTTATGGCCTATCGGAACTTGAAAAAAAAACAGCCCTAGTATATATAAAACTAAATACATTTTCTTAAAAGATCAGTATCTTCTTTCCGGAGTAGGGGCCGGAGTAGGGGGATACGGGTTTCTACTCTAATTCCTTCTTCAGAGTCATCAATTCTGTCCCTACAATCAGAAAAAGTAGGCTAATACTAATGGAAATATAAATACGATGAACTGTATTTGACTTATATAAGAATGTTCAAAATGTAGTTTAAATTTAGTTTATCAAATGTACACCTTAAACATTTTTGAAAAAGTTTCTTGGGTTCTGCCCCAGTGGTTTTTAAAGCTTCCATATTATCCTTATGTAGAACAATTATTGTCATAAGATAAGATGTTCCTTAATTCTGACCATGTTGTACAGTATGATGCAATTGCTGTTAATATTTTAGTTGCAATTCTAGCATTTATGGGTAAATAAATAAGTGTTACATAAAAATTATAAAAGATTAATTTACCGGTTAACTTCTTCTAGTCTGTCGACTCTCCCGTTATTTGGTCCCCCACCACCTGTTCCTCTTCCACCTCTTCCCCTTCCACGTCTTCCTCTCCAACCTCCTACCTCTGCCCTTCCCCGGCACCCCTAACCCCTCTTCTAGGTATTGAATGCTCCAGAGTGTAAGGAGTATCCGGATGATTCCATCGACGTCATTGTTGAAAATGTCTGCAAGCAAAGGACATCCAATTAGTAACCTTAGTTCACATTTATATTTTACACTATATGTTTTACCCCCTCTTGTGTAACATTTCTTGTGTAAACATAACCTCCTTGACGGGTCGTGTTAGTATGGTTGTATCTTAAATTTTTGTTTTTATCGTTGTTTTGTGTCGCTATGACGGATCATGTTAGCATGTTTGTAACTTAAATGTGTGCATTTATCGTGGTTTTGTGTAGATATAATTTGTTTATTTGTTGTTTTTTTTTCTTTTAAAAGTCTTCGACGTGACGACAACGAAACATAGACAGGAAGCGTAATGATAACAACCGCAGCTATAGAACAGTGGCGCGTAATAGGCTTAAAGGCCGGTTTTATGCACCGCGACAGTCGCGAGTCGCGGCGCGACTCAAGTTCTATTGAGTTAAATGGGAGCATTTATTAAACGGGTCCGCAGAATTGGCTAACTCTGGAACTCGCTAACCCCATGTTAAACGCCCTATCTTCAAATTTGGTCGATGAGAGGAACTCGCTAACTTGTTCGGTTTCGGAATTGGCTAACTCCGGAACCCGCTCTAGAGCCGGGTTAGCGAATTCGTCCTCGTACAGAAGTCGCTAACTCGGTCCCTCGGCGGAACTCGCTAACTCCCAATCAGAAGCCTCGCGGGCCGTCCAATGGGAGCCAAGCACGAAGATTTTTGGCCAGTGTTGCCGGAAGTGTAGTGCCTATATCGTATCGGTACCATAATGTCGTATCCTAGGAATAATTAGGAGTAAGAGCAACGTAGCCGATAAAATAAATATATTTAGAAGTATGTTTAATATTATTCTTATGGTTATTAGGGTAGAAAATGCATTATAGTCTTACCATAGACTAACCAACACAAGTAAACTTTACATTCTATTGTAAACTTTGAAGCTCGTTTTTCAAGTCTAATTCATGTCCGGTAACACTGATCGCTAATGTCGACGAAATTGTGTTTCTATTATTTTATAGTTAACTTCATGATTTGTTCTTTACTGTTTGGTTATATAACTAGGGTACGTGTTATAAGTTGTGATTAGAACGTTTTATTTGGTTAAACGAGGTTTTAAATTACTGAAAACAAGAAACAATTGTAAGCAAAACACGACCTCTAAAGACAGTGCACCGGACATAACTACTATGAGAAATTTAGGTACTAATATAAGGGAGTATGTTTTATATGTGGTTTTCTTACTTAAATAGTAGTTTATTGGGATGCAAAATGATAATACTGTACATTTAATTAGGATATTTTACATGTTATAAAATATCTATTTTCGTAGTCCACCATTTGTTTTTTTATTCAAATAAATACCATTTTGTTAACTTCTGCAATAAAATTATTAAGTTCATATTTTATATACTGGGCTCGTAACATTTAATCATAAAATTGAATCATAAATCATGATAAAATTTACACGTTAAACGTCATTACAGAAATGCATTGCAGTGGTAATTTATTTAAAAATAGAGCTATTGAATTAAAATAAATATTGATCAATACATTATAAATTGGTAGGCCTAATGTATTAATGGATTCCATAAAAAATTTGTCTATGCATAGATACAAATTGCAAATTTCTATTATCGTAGGCTATTAGGCCTACTGTAGTGTACAACCCGTGTCATCCTCTTAATTTTGTTTAATTAATATTAATTTTACCGGTACGTCTTTCAGTAGGCCTACTTTTTAAAAGTTTTGAGTTTTAGCGAATTTCCCTATAGGGAAGTAGCTATTACCGTAGGTGGCACGGTAAGACCTAGACCCGGGACCGATTTACTTTTTCATTTTGATGTCCCCAGAGGCCAAAAACACTATTCGTTCAAATTTGTATATATGTATATATATATATATATATATAGACTTATATATATATATATATATATATATATATACGTCCGTGAACGCGATAACTTGAGTAATTTTTGTCCGATTTTGATGAAATTTGGTTTAAAGGTGTAAAGCAGGATAAACTTGAATGAGTTCGCGAACTAGCACGATCGGACCATGGGAACGGGGCTTTACGGGGGGTTTTATGGGGTAAAAATTGGTTTTTCTCACTTTTGACCCTCAAAACACAAAATTTCCCAATTTCTCTTTAGACCTTTTTAAAGAGCTTAAAAAAACAAATAATTTAGTATATAAAAGTATTTTTGTTCGATTATAAGTAACGGAGAAAATTAAAAAAATTGTAAATTTAAAATTCCCGTGTTATTCTTATGGAGAATATTGTCAAATGTTGTAGTTTGCTTGTTTATGAATATATTTTGATCAAACTTGGCAAATTTATTTATTTTGTACTAAGCTATCAATATTTTACTCAAAAACACACTTTATTAGTTTCCTTGTAGCAGCAAACCTAGGTACTCGTTAAACCTAATGTTATTAAAATATATTTAACTGAAAATCAATTCAGACAAATGGAAATTCGCTTAGTCGGCAGGTTTGCTGCGGCGGGGGTATTTATGGTTCTAAATGGACCCAGGCGTCAGTGGCGGTTCTAGGACCTTGTCAAGGGGGGCCACCGGGGGGCTTGGGGCCCCTGAAAATTTGGAGTTTTCAAAGCCGTTTGGTGACTTTTTAAAGCCATTTTTAACACCTAAAACCTTGCCTAATTGTCCATAAACTCCGCATTTCACCTGTTGTTTGTCATGAGCAAATAAACATTTAAAAAATTAAACTATGGTGATTCCATTGCATTCATGAATTTCAAAACACTGTAGACTACGGCCATATCCTCCTAAAAAAGCCGTTGGGTGACTTTCTACAGCCAGTTTTAACGTCTAGAACTGTGTGCAAAACCTCCCATTTCCCCATTTTTATTTGTCATGAATAAATAGACATTTTAAAAACTAACTATGACGATTGCATTCATAAATCTCAAAACATATTGTAGGCTACGGCAATATCGTCCTAAAGGCTGTTTACTGACTTTCTAAAGCCGTTATTGATGTCTATTTGTGTCCAACTGTCCAAAAACCTGCCATTTCACCTGTTATTTGTCTTTGTCATGAGCAAGTAAGTAGACATTTTAAAAATCAAACTATGACGAATTTGCATTCATGAATTTCAAAAACATAGGCCTACTGTAGACTACGAAGCCATATCTCCTAATATGGCCATTTCTAACGGCTAGAACTGTGCTCAATAATTATCCTAAAACCTTCCATTTCACCTATTATATGCTTTTTATATGTCATGCAAGCAAGTAGATACGTTTTTAAACTTATGTTTTTCTACAGTCCATTTCATAGATCTGTCACAATATGTACAGTATCGAATTCAGTACCGGTAATAACATTGACTATACAAAACTTTAACATTAGTGTTTATATAGTAAATGGTAAAAGGCTACTGGTGCTACCGCTGATTGCTGATTGATGCCTGTGGCCTGTGTAAAGTTAGTGGCTAGCAGACAATTTGACAACTATGGAACATCAGGAAATCAGCTGTTTTCCCGTCCTTGTATGGTCCTTGCTCACGCGCTCGGCGCTCGCCTTTGCCCTAGCATGTCAACAGCTGACTGCTGTAAAAATTGGATGATGCGTATAACTAACTTTCCATTGCGTAATATTGTTTTATTTGCGGTGCTATTGTCCACAAAGTTGATCTATGTGGAACTTAATACTACTCCTGCCATCGCTTATTAAGTTTAATAAAATCTACATTGATGTCTGTTTTATGACATTGCGTGTTTTAAGGGTGAAATGTACGTTTAAATTTATTTTTCCAGGGTCCAAGGCTTTAGCCCCTGTAGCCCCCCCCCCTTGGAACCGCCACTGCCAGGCGTTCTTGTTTGTTACCATTTTTATGAATGGTGGCTATAGCTAAAACTACCTGATCTTATCTAAAAACAAAGCTATTGTCTATTGAGTAGCTCAGTACCGGGGAAAGGGGAACCGAGCAATGGCTTGGTATACACTCGATTATAAAAACAATATAAAGAAAACCCAACACTCAAATCAGGAAAATCCGTCAAGTCGTTGATTAAGTATCGTGAATTAAAATAACCCTGTGCCGTTTTATTATATGTACTATATCTTCCCCTATTATTTACTAGAGGTGCATAGGTGTACAATCTAAAAACTGTTTTAAAACATGTAACATTATTACTAAAAAATTCAACACATTTTAGAATTAGGCAACTATTTACTAGTAGACCTACAATGCTTTGGTTTAAACTATTAGGCCTAGATTTAGGCGTAAGCTATTCTATAATTGATATGAAACTTAGTCTATGTCATATTTTTTTACACGTAAGTTGGAAGATTCAACGACGAACATTTAATTTTAAATCTACGAATTAGTTATGAAAGTTACAATGGTTGATTACTGTATTAATTGATGGTTTTGGTTTATTACGACATTACGATTAAATTTGTTTTCCGTGTTTGAGAACTTGCGTGTATTTTAGCTTAATTTCGTAGATGTTTAATTATTTAGTAGCCTACCAATTAAACTGAATTTTCAATATTTTTCATATTTTATTATTTATTTTTATACTGATAGCATTTATGTTTAAGATCAAAATCATAAACATTTAATTAATTGGCCATTGTACAGTTAAAAAAAAAAAAAAACAAACACTTTTTCATTACTTTTTAATTGTCTTTTAATTACTTTGGGCTAGTTATCTGTTCAAAGTGGAGTTGATAACAACAAACAATAACATTTACTGTATCTTCATTGACACTGATATTTTGAAATACGGCAGTGTACAATTATTTCGTCGTGCAAGGTTGGCAACGCTCCATTCAGTGGGCGCGGCTGGGTTAGCGACTTCCAGAGTTAGCGAATTCCGCCGCGAGACAAAATCGAGTTAGCGGGTTCCGGAGTTAGCCAATTCCTGACTGAGACGGTTAGCCAGTTCCAGAGTTAGCCAGTTCCGACACACGACCGAGTTAGCGAGTTCCTGAGTTAGCCAATTCCGCGACAAACTGCCGCGTGAGCGACTCGGAGATCTCTAAATACCCGCGACAGGTTTTAGAATCGCAGCTTCAAAAAATGCTCATTAATGGCACAAGGCTTCATGTGATCAGAATGGTTAACAACTTAATAGAATGTAAAGTCTTAACTGGGACAAGTGAGTGGGGACATATTTTGATTTTGAGGATAAAAATGTGCCCGTCTGAAACTAACTTAAGTTACCTTTTAAAATGGAAAGATGCTAATTTCTGTTATCTTTGGCATTTGCAGCACAAGCCCTTTAATTAAAGATCAGCACTGTTCTTACCCAGACCAATTTCAGTCATGAGCAACTATATTGTATGTTGTTTTAAGTAAGGCTACATCTTTTAATAGGATACGCATATTCATTACGGAAAATTCTGACCAGGGTAATCTTCCTGAAGGTAACTTTAAGACTAAAATCGTACTTAGTATTCGTGAAAGTGCTTTTGTGAAAAAAATATTGTTTTTTTAGTGTTTATTTTTAAAAGTATATTCTTCAAACAGCATTGTAAGACCCTCAAAATATGCTTCATAGGCCTATTGGTTTGATATGATTGAATGTTTTGTTAAATGTATAAATGTTAAAGTGTATACCTACTTTAATTTAAAATTCGTTAGCTGGACTTTAAGCGAAAATTTACCTAAACATAGGCCTATACGTTTAGATTTTAATGATTTTTTAATATGTTATACATTCAAGTGTATACTTTAAATTAAAACGATGAAATTTTGTGGAATATCTACAACATAGTTTGATGGTTGTCCAAACATTCTTAGTACGCTGAGAACAAGCTCGTTAGCTGGACTTCAGGCTAAAATTAACCTAAATATATATGTTTAGATTCTAATGATTTTTTACTATCTTATACATTTAAGTGTATACTTTAATTTAAAACGATAAAATTTTGTGGAATATCTTCACAACATAGTTATATGGTTGACCGAACATTCTTAGTACGCTGAGCGCCAATTCGTTAGCTGGACTTCAGGCTAAAATTAACCTAAATATATATGTTTAGATTTTAATGATTGTTTAATATGTTGTACATAAAAGTATAGACTTTAATTTAAAACGATAAAATTTTGTGGAATATCTTCACAACATAGTTATATGGTTGCCCGAACATTCTTAGTACGCTGAGCGCCAATTCGTTAGCTGGACTTTACAGTGCTAGCAAAACGGGAGTGCCGATGGAGACCAGGTCAAGTCCCTTCAAACGCACGCACCCCCTCAGGTCTCCATCGGCACTCCCGTTTTGCTATCACTATAAGCGAAAATTAACCTAAATATATATGTTTAGATTTTAATGATTTTTTAATATGTTATACATTCAAGTGTATACTTTAATTTAAAATGATAAAATGTTGTGGAATATCGTCACAACATAGTTCGATGTCTGTCCGAACATTCTTAGTACGCTGAGCGCCAATTCGTTAGCTGGACTTTAAGCGAAAATTAACCTAAATATATATAAATCAATAAATAGGGTTACCTTCGTCAATCAGCTCATAGTAGTTGTAACATTGTTACGGCCGTTTCAGCATATCCATGCCATCATCAGACGTTCAGCCTTAGTGGCGTCGTTAATATACAAAAACACAAACTGTCACACCCGCCGTACACATACATAAACATAAACGGGGGTTTTTGACTAAACAGGCCTGTTGATTACACATCGTTACAACTACATTGTATGTACGTATCGTTACACCACGTTACAACTACTATGAGCTGATTGACGAAGGTAACCCTATTTATTGATTTAGTCACAAGATCAGCTCAGGGGCTAAAAAATATGGATTTTAATAATAAATATATAAGTATGTTAAATTTTAATAATTTTTTTAAATGTTATACATTTTAAGTGTATAAACTTACTTTAATTTAAAATGATAAAATTTTGTGGAATATCGTCACAACATTGTTAGATGTCTGTCCGAAAATTCTTAGTACGCTGAGCGTCAATTCGTTAGGTGGACTTTAAGCTAAAATTAACCTAAATAATAAATATATATGTTTAGATTTTAATGATTTTTTAATATGTTGTACATACAAGTATGAAATTTAATTCCATATGAAAAAATTTTGTGGAATATCGTTTCAACATCGTTAGATGTCTGTCCGAACATTCTTAGTACGCTGAGCGCTGGACTTCAGGCTCAAATTAACTTAAGATTTTATTTATATATATTTTTTTATATGTTATGCATTCAAGTATTTCCCCCATTTAAATGATAAAAATGTGTTGGAAAACGTTAACTTACAACATGTGTTAGGCCTATATTGTTAAAAAAGGTTTTAACATTCTTAATAAAATTGAGGTCTATTTCCGTTTTATTAGATTGTACACAGAATGGGTAGTGGGGGTATGGAATTCTCCGCCCGCCGTTAGCTGGCGGGTGCCCATTTTATCACCAACACAGTGTTGACATTTTTTTCGTAACCATATCGACCAATCGATTGTCAACCGATTGAACAGATCGTTTTCGATAACCAAACTCGGTCAGTCAACCACTGGATCGACGTCGACGACAAGGCGACAACGACAACCAACCGTCGACCGTTTTCTGCTGATGTCCCGCCAAGCAAGGGCAAAGCCAAAGCCAATCCTCACCTCCTAAATTGCATTCCTATCATAAAAAAATACTTCTTGGGCTTCTAAGCCTAAGTTATTATTAGCACATCCAAAAAATATGACTTATGCTTCTGAATTGTTATGTGTGTATATTCACTTTACTGTTGGGTTGGGATTGTTCAGTTAGTGAGGTCCTACATCTGCCACTTTTGTGTATCGAAATATTTATCTAGCATGCATTTGTGAGTCAAGACGGACTATTTATTTTTTATTTTGTATCGAGAGTGACATAGCCTATTGCATTGCTTAATGGCCAAATAAATAATTGAAGCAAGTTAGGCCTAATTAAATAAACACCGAGATGGTTCATTAACGAATAGGCCTATGGTAAAAGGTTTTAACTTTAAAACTTTCTATGAACTAATAAGTTATATATAACAATAATAATAGGCTGCACTTTACTTGACGTCCTACACTCATTCGAATGAAAATATCGATCGATATATCGATTAATCGATTGCTTCATTCGATATATCGTTTGGTTAGTTAGGTAAGGTTAACCTAACCTAACTAACCAAACGATATATCAAATGAAACAATCGAATGAAAATATCGAATCGAAAAAACAATCGAATGAGTGTAGGACGTCAAGTAAAGTGCAGCCTAGGTAATTATCAGTTTTATCAGGTCCGTCCAGCCAGCGAATGAATTATTGAAATATACAATATATTAAACACCCTTGTGGCTGGAAAATGCTTTAGCTACTGAAAAAACAAAAGTAGCCTTGTAATATGATACAGGAACAGGCTCTCACTTGGTTTATTTTTAAGCTTATGGGTAAATGTGTAAAAGAGGACTGGCTCAACACACTAAATGACTAAATAGTTCCTTCTCTTTGAGTTTCGAGTCAAACTACCCTGTCTTGTTTTGTTTTCCTACTTGGTTTAATAACTATAAGGTTAAAAGATTCTTTCTTTAGTTGTCAAATCATTATTTTAAAAGGTTAGGTATACCCAAGCAAGATGCGTTATTTTTTCACAAGTCCTTTTAGTGTGTTTTAATCGACAATCGATAGCAAGTGATGGTCGATACGACTACAAACGATATTGAACCGATATTTTGTCAACACTGTGGGGGTGATAAAATGGTCACCTAGCTGGCGATAGCTGTCTTCACCGTAGGTTAGGTTATGATAGTTTAATTTTATAATAGATATATTTTAAAATATCGATTATTAGTCAATATTTTCAATTCGATAGGCCTAGTTTCAATCGATATTAGCATAGCCCAGTTAGGAAACTGTACCCTGTTTAGGTTCAACTTATCAGTAATATTGGTTTGACTGTTTGAATCAACATAGGCCTAAGCCCTTGCTCCAACATTTTATGAAGACACGTTTTTAATAAAACTAGTATCAAAACAGTAAAACGTCTTACCTTACTCTTTTCTTCTTATTTTTTGCCCATTCTTCTGGATTTGTTTTTCTCTTTCGACCTCTAGCTTGAGGAATGATAAAACTTCCATAATTTTGATTCATATTGATATTAGCCTGGTGTTGGTGAATCAATTTCAAAAGCTGGGAGCTGGGAGCTGGAAGCTGGGAGCTGGAAGCTGGAATGGAATTGGAAGCTGGTGGATGGTGAACGGTGAACTCGAACTGGCGTTTGGCGCTGGGGCGCTATGTACCAGGTGTCACTAACATTAACGTTCGTTCAGTTCGTTTAACTGCCGCTAGGTGTCTCTTGTTGAATGTCCAGCTCTCGCTGTGATTTTGTACAAGCTGGTATATGACCACCCCAATTAGCTTTCTTCTCCGCAATCCGCAGTTGTATCTTTTCTTTTACCTATTGTTTGAAAAGCCGAGAGTCGTGCCTCTTACCTGAGGCCGATGATTGGCTTATAACTCTCACTAGATGTTCCCTGGAGGACCAAAACTCCAGAGACATGGCCTCACTAGAGACCTTCCCTGGAGGACAAAACCCCCACATCCACAATGCGCCGTGCTGGACGACAAAAGCTTGTGTGGTGTAAGGTTACTGAATATGGTTGGTTGTTGGGTTGTTTTATTACATTAGTTGTTGTGTCCAAACCTTACATGAATCATTAATATTTTTTTCATGAAATGAAATAATATTTTATTTCCCATTAATTATATACATATGAATACATTGTATATTTTTTCTTTCTTTAATATAATACAGCAAACATTACTAACTAGATAACTAAATAAAAATTATACTGTAGAAATAAAGCGAAAAAAATACCTTATTTAACAAAAAGGAAAAAGTTACATAGGCAGGGCCTGTGCGTAGACTCGAGTTGCGAAACGGTTAATTTAAATGGGAGGTAAAAATGTATAGGAAAACAAAAAAGATAGTATAATTTAACATTTTTATATTTGTCTTGCTTGAAACTGAATTTTTTGTGTTCTGGAATTGAATTGACGATAAAAAACTGTTTGTGCAAACTGAGGTAATTTATCAAAATCTGGTGAAGATTGAAGAGGAGAGGTGGAGTGTGGTGTTTAGTCAGTCAGTGAAGACGGTGTATCAGTGATTGTGTAGTGGAGTGTAGGGTCAACGGTCAGGTCGGCCCAACGCGATAATGGCCTCGGTATCCTCTGAACTCAGTCCTACAAGCCACCCTACAACATGCTTCTTAAATAGAGAGAGAGAGGGTGAATTTAGAATGTTGAAATTTTGATATCTGTTACACATGTTACGATAAATGATTTGGGTTAAGTGAAAGCAATTCGTATGTGAAAATGTTTTTAAAGTTTGTGGAACATTTATACCAACATTTCGAGAAAAGCGCGTATTGTGGGGATGAGTATTTTTTACAAAAATATCATCAAAGTTTTTGTACATGTGAACTAAAATAAATTTTAAAAATAACTGCCTGACTGTCAAAAACTCCCGATTCTACAAAAAGATCGTATCAGTTGAATATCTAAAGTGTTTTTTAAAAGCAACTTTAAGTATTGTTTTCTGCACTACAAAAACAGGTTGCAAGATAGTTTTGTAAACACCACCAAAAGCAATAATTCCAAAAGACAACAATGATTGAACATATGCAAAGTATGCTATTTTAATTTCTTGCTCTTCGAGAATATCACTAAGTTGCCTAAATGCATAAATATATTTACGTAATTTGTTTTTTTTTAGATATTCAACATGTTCCGAGTTCCGACCAATTCATTTGAATCAAAAACAATACCAAGATATTTGTATGAATCAACTTTTTCAATTTTGCTACAAGAACAAGAGTTATTGGAATGGCTTCCACAGACATGAATAGTTAGGTTATCAAGTTTGTATTCGGTTACCTTGCGTAATGAAATTGGCATAAATTTTGTTTTAGATATATTAAGAGAAAATACATTTTGTTCAAGCCATTTTTTTTAGCAAACAGAGGTCTGATTCTGCCTTATTTTTAACATCCTTCAAGGATGCTCCGGTTACAAATATTAGAGTATCATCAGCAAATAATGTTAATTTCCCATCTGTTTGAATTTTTGAAATATTATTCATATAAATGAGGAATAAAACAGGACCAAAAGGGTTGAACCCTGGACCACACCATTCTCCACTGGCAAAACATCGCTTGACACTTCACCAAGTGCGACAGTTTTGTAGCCTATCAGAGAGGTAGCTGCTGAACCAAGCGAGCGAGGTGCCGCGCACCCCGATAAGCTCAAATTTACGCAACAATCAACATCTGTCTACTCAGTCAAAAGCTTTTTTCAAGTCTAAAAATATTAACATACTTCGTTTTTGCCATAAATTGCCTCGTTAATGCATTTATTAATATCAAATAAAGCATCAGATATGTTTTTGTCACTCCTGAAACCATACTGATTTTCACTTAAAATATCGCATTGGTGGAGGTAAAAAACAAGTTGGTCTTAAGCGATTTTCTCTAATAGCTTAGCAATCACACTTAACAAAGAAATCGGACGATAGTTATTCATGTCTGTGCAATCATTGGATTTGTGCAATAGAATGATCTTGGCCAATTTCAGCTCGTTTGGGAATATACCAGATGTTAGGCTAAGACTGACAATGTGCAGAAGAGGAGCACATAGAGAGTGGATGTTTTCTTTAAAAACGAAGGCCGAGATACCATCATGGCCCGGCGCAGACCCTCCGCGCAGACCCTGGACGTAACGTTCTATGTCAGCGTGTGTGACCGTGTTGAATGTAAAATTCGTGTCGAGTGAGAAGTCAGCTTCGTTTACGGCTGGAGCCCCAGCTGAATTGATTGAGTTGGCCAATTTAGAACCAACTGATGTAAAAATCTTATTGAAATCGTTTGCTATTTTAGTCTTCATGTTCGCATTGTTCGAAGAACCCGGTTTTAAACTTTTTCAAATGGAAAATTTGAAAAAGTTTTTTCAATATATATTTTTGCCAATATAGTTTTTTGCCATTTCATTCGGGCAGAAATGGAGCCATTTCTGCCCGATATTTCACTAACTATGCCCCAAAATACTTTTGGTTCCCTGTTAGATTCTGAAATTTTACCCCTATAATAATTTTTCTTTGCGATTTTGATGTTTTGATTTAAAGATAGGCGCAGGGCCCTGTATCTATCTGTTAGTAATATAAAGGGTGTCCCAGTAAGAGCGCCGGATTTGAGGAGCGTCTTATCCTTATCTGTATTTCAATAGAAATTCGCAAAGCGATGTTATCAGTATTAGGTCCCATTTGTAGTCATGAATCCCTACACGACGGATCAACGCTTGGTCATAGATAAAGTGCACTACAAGTACGGAAGCTGTGCGCTATTTACGGCCGGGACAATGCACCAAATGATCCATCTGTCCGAAGATTGATTTCTAAGTTCGAATAAATTGGCTCAGTTCCATTCTGGTTCCATTCTTCATATTGTAAATTTAACATCAAAATATATGGTTTGTTAACATTTCAAATCCGGCGTCCAAGTCAAAGCCGGAGTGTCCGGCTTGAAATGTTAACAAACCATATATTTTGATGCTAAATTTACAATATGAAACATGAATCTTAAAGCATAGCATCTCCGATTAGTAATTGAGTATTATGTCTTGTAAGTGCTAAAACGCCGGATTTGAAATGTTAACAAACAATATATTTTGATGCTAAATTTACAATATGAAACATGAATCTTAAAGCATAGTATCTCCGATTAGTAATTGAGTATTATGTCTTGTAAGTGCTAAAACTCCGGATTTGAAATGTTAACAAACCATATATTTTGATGCTAAATTTACAATATGAAACATGAATCTTAAAGCATAAGCATAGTATCTCCGATTAGTAATTGAGTATTATGTCTTGTAAGTGCCAACCTGCTGAATACTGACAGGCCCGACATCTCTTGACAAAATTTGCCATAACTTTTTCACACACTTTTTTCACACAGTTTTAGTATTTTAGTATTAATTGGGACACCCTTTATAAAACGGTTGGGTTTTGATCTTTTTACTTAGCTTGTCTCGTTTACGAATTAGTTTAATGAGATCTACGGTAATCCAAGGCTTTATTTTTTTAATCTTGTAGAGTGATGTTTAATGGTTTTAGTATCAATTTAGTTTTAGTATTAATTTAGTAACTTCTTGATCAGCATTGTACGTGTTATTAAATTTACGGAAAGTAAATAAAAGAAACGTCTTATAACACTTAAAACATATATTTACGCTTATACTGTTACTCACAAGACGGTAAATATACAAAAACGATGGTAAGTGGTGATCGATTTCGATTGGACACTCCAATCATCATCCGCCTCACATTCGCCTATTGGGTCTGATGATGATTGGAGTGTCCAATCGAAATCGATCACCACTTACCATCGTTTTTGTATATTTACCGTCTTGTGAGTAACAGTATAAGCGTAAATATATGTTTTAAGTGTTATAAGACGTTTCTTTTATTTACTTTCCGTATTAATTTAGTTTTAGTATCAATTGTTTTAGTTTCAATATCAGTGTAGGAAACCTATATTATAAATGCTTTAATCCTCTAACAAATTCCATTGTTATTATCAATATAACATTGGTTAAAAATCCGTCTTTACAGTTACAACTTTTGGTTGAGAGAAAATATATAGACATGTTTTGGAACAAAATTGCTAGTCACTATAACGAATGCTAGAAGGCGGATTTTGGAATAAACAAAAAAAGGCAAAAGGCAGGTTTTGAAATAAACTTGCTATGGATAAGACCTTTAAAAAAAAACTTCAAACTTTGTCTGCATCAACCAGGAGTAGATTTTTCGGGAACAAAATAAGAATTGAAACTTAGCTAACGCCATTTTGTAATTTGGTATTAATATCCCATTTTATGATTTTTTGGGATAAGGCAGCTTTTGAAACTACACGACTCAATTATTGATCAAACTAGCGATGGTACAGCAATAAATATTTACAATTATAAATTATAAATATAATGTATGATGACAACAAGTATTGAAGTGAGTGTGAAAAAAACTGTGTGAAATTGTGCAATATCCTTGTGCCAGAGGGTATTTTGAAATTGATTTTTTGACAGGATGTTCGGACAAAATAGAAGTCATTTTGAGTAAAATATTGAAGTCAGCTACATCTTGGCGCACACCACAAATGATATGAACTGGAGCTCGGAAGAGAGGACATCCGCGTGGTTGAATCCATTGCGAAATCCCACTAAGCGTAATACATGTCGCAGCAAGGCTTCAAGTATGTCTTTTTAACCAATGGTATAATGCGACTATAAGCAGTTGCCCCATCTTGTTGAAACTATATGTTCTTGATGAAGACTTTCTACCCTTAAAGTTCGGGAATGAAACGTCTTTTATCATGTTCATGTATCGTGCAGAATAATTAACAATGACAGTTCTTTTTCTTCAAAGATTGATAGCCCATAAATCCCTTATTTTCATACAGCACACTAAACTGTGTTCCTGGTGTTTTTGTTTTCGTAACTGACCCTTTAGTCCTAAATAAGAGGCCGACCTTTAAAACTGTATTCTGCCTCGGAAGTTCACCATGACGACCAATGCAAAAGTGATGTCTAAAACATCGTTGAGTTTCCACTCTTTACCCACCACGTTGAGTTTCACAGTTCACTCACCACTTAAAAATAAAAAACATTGTATGTCAACATGCAATGATCTTTCATCCACAGCGGCATGATGGTGATTAAATGGCATTAGTTGGGGAGCTGAATGACCTTAAACCCGAGTTTCTCAGTAATGAAGAAAATACTGACACTAATCAATCAAGCAATTTTTGTAGGCCAAAAGATAAAACAAATTGTCAACAACAAAAAAGCAGTGAAAATAAAGCACGAACGAATAAGTCAAAACTCATCATTTTGGCAGACAGCCACGGAAGAAACTTAGGCCACCTCATTGAACAAAGAACTAATTTCAATTAATGTTTGCTCTTTTGTGAAACCAAACGCTACGTTCAGTAATGTGGTTGAATGTGCGAGAGAGTATCAGTGGCTTTGGAAAGGAGGATTATCTTCTGGTCATTGGAGGCACTAATGACGTGGAATTCCATAACTCTGAGCTTCTAAATAAAGTGAAAAATGTCAGTGAGATATCTAATCATACAAATTTAATGATTGCTTCCCTGCCATGGAGACATGACAAACCAGAACTGGACGTTAAAATTGGAAAAATTAATAAAGATTTGGAGGACATTGTGGCCTTGCACTCAAATGTTTCCCTACTGCCCCTTCATCTTTTACCCCGACATTTACATCTCATGGACTGCACTTCAGCAACAGGGGTAAAATCAAGCTGGCTGAAAAGTTTAAAAAAGTAGTTAGAGCCAACGAAGCAGCAGAAGAGAAGTCTACTCTGAATTTTGACAACAAGAAAATTAATATTGTTGAAACAAACATGAGAATCATGATAGACAAAATGAGAGATGACCGGTCAGTGGGTTTTGCCCACACCATTTCTGGGGATTTTGCAGAACCCAAACATATGTCTGCTGGAGTTGCTGTTACCTTCAGAAATAAATTTGGAAGACCTCAGTCAAATGACTACATTTCTGACAGATTGACTAAACAATGTGATAATGGAGCAACAATCTTCAGTCTGGTGACAAAGGAAGTGTATTGGGGAAAACCATCGAGGCTGGAGTATGACAATGCATTTAAACAGCTGACGGAACAATTCAAATCAAGTGGACTTAAGACTCTTGTGTGTTCACCGATGGGTTGCGTAAGAGACCTAATCCAACCAGACCATTTCATACAAAACCTTGTCGAATTTCAACGTGCGACTCAGGCCACTATCATCGTTGTTTCATATTTTCAAAGGTCTACCAGAATCCTGAGGAATGGACTCTCGCATAGGGACTTCTTGAGAGCACTGGAAAAATCAGTTGAGAAGTGGACTACCACTCCTAAAACCAAGCAGTCATTGTCAGGTGGTTCTTCTAAATAAATTAAATAAAATAAAAATAAATTTTTCCTCTCCAACAAGAATTACCAAGTCCACAAAATCCTGTATTGATAATATTTTATCACCAAAAATTAATCATCATCTGTCTGTATCAACAACAATGAATTTAGAATTAGGAATCTCTGATCACAGAGCATTATTTTTAAATATATTTAGTAAAACTGATAAAAATACAATAAATGGTAACAAATGTAAAAAAAGAATTTTCTCAGAAGAAAATACAGCAAAATTTATATATAATGTGAAAGAAACTTTGTGGAATGTATCTATAAATAATTCTTTTGAAAATAACTGTTTAAATTTCTTTGGCACGTTTCAAAATTTATTTGAAGAGGCATTTCCTATGAAGTTTTATCATACCAAACCGCATAATAAAAAAAAGTCTTGGATAACAACCGGTATTAAAATATCTAGTATTAGAAAAAGGGAACCAAGCAGACTAGTAAAGAAAGCAAATGATGATAATTTCATTAATTATGTTAAAAGGTATAAGTTAACTTTCAACAAGGTATGCAATGAAGCTAAAAAATTGTATAATGCTAAATTTATAAAAGAATCATGTAACAAGAGTAAGGCTGCTCGGTTTATCATTAAATCTGAACTCGGTTGTAAAAAAAGTGACTTAAACTTTCCTGATATTAAGGTTAATGACAATCATCTAAAAAAATTGCAAGGAAATTTCTGAATTCTTTAATAAAAAATTTAAAAATATCACAAAAGAAATTGGACTAATACCGCATGAAGAGGATGCACTAAAAATGACAAGGCATTCATTGGCAGTAAATCAACCTAACCAATTTGAATTCAGTTTTGTAAGTACAGAAGAAGTTATTAATAATATAAAATCCCTCAAAAGTAAAAAATCTGCGGGCTGGGACGGTATTCCTATCGATCTGATGAAAACTGTCTCTAATTTCATAGCTGAACCTTTATCTATAATTATTAATCAGTCTTTTCAAAAAAAAACTTTTCCAGACCATTTAAAATATGCAGAGCTCAAACCTCTCTTCAAGAAGGGCGAGAGACAAAATCCGGACAATTATCGACCAGTTTCCCTTTTACCATCATTTTCAAAAGTGTTTGAAAAATTAACATCCAAACAAATCTCAAACTTTCTCGAGAATAACAATATTTTGGCTAAATGAACAATTTGGATTTAGAAAGCGCTTAAGCACAATGAAAGCTTTATCAGATTTTATTAGTGAGGTTTCATGGGCTTTGGATGGGTCACAGAGCACAATGGGACTGTTTTGTGACCTATCCAAGGCATTTGACTGTGTCAACCATGATATACTTTTAAAAAAGCTAAAAATTTATAACTTTTCAAAAGAATCTGTTTTATGGTTGACTTCATTCTTGACAAATCGATTTCAAAGAACAGTAATTTTTAAAAATAATGAAAAATCAATATCAGAATGGGAAAAAATTACAGTTGGTGTTCCCCCAAGGGTCAATTCTCGGACCTTTACTCTTTATTTTATATATAAATGACTTGCCTAAAAATGTGTCAAACAACCTTGTTTTATATGCAGACGATACAACTGCAGTTGTCAAATCTAAAAATGATTCAGAACTATCTCTCAAAGTTAAACAAGCCCTATCGGAATTGGAACGGTGGTTCAATATTAACGGTTTAAAAATGAATCAAGATAAAACCCAATTGGTAAAGTTTTGTACTGCTCAGGCAAGAGAGTTTAGTGACCAAAATGTATGTGTGCAAGATGATGCAAAATTTCTCGGATTGTACGTAGACTCAAATTTAAATTGGAACAAAAGCATTGAAAATTTGATTAGTAGACTGAATTCGGCATGTTATCAAATGATATGTTTAAGAAACACAATTGACTTAAAAACTCGTTTGATGTTATATTATGCATACTTCTATTCAATTCTTCAGTATGGAATTGAATTCTGGGGCTTTGCATCAAACATCGATTTAATTTTTAAGATACAGAAAAGGTTTTTAAGAATAATGATATTTGCACCTTGGAGAACATCATGTAAACCTATTTTTAAAGAATTAGGGATAATGACTGTCCCGAGTTTAACTATTTTTAAAACACTTTTGATGGTGGAGGGAAATTTAGAAAAATTATGTAGTGAAAATGTCAAGCATAAGTACGATACTAGGTTTAAATATAATTTTCAATATCCGTGGCACTGTCTTTCATTAGTAGAAAAAACTCCGACATACATGGGCAAAAAATTGTTTAATAAGTTGTCTCAAGAGCTCAAAAACAGAATACAGTCTAAGCATTTCAAGAGCAGCCTTCCTAATTTTCTTTTAAGGAAAACATATTATAGTATAGATGAGTTTTTATGTGATCAAGATGTGTAATTATTTCGTATTTTAAATGCAATGTTTAAATTTATGTATTACAACAATTATTTTTATTTTGATAGCGTTAGTTTATTTTTTTATTTTATAACTCCCTAGTTTTAAGGTATTTGTATAGGTACTGTATTGACAATGTCACCTGTTTTATAGCATTGCTATATTTAGTAAACGTTATGTGACAATAAAGATTTATTTATTTATTTATATTACGTGCCTAATAAAAGCACACTGCTTTGTGTTGTTTGGTTGGAATACTGGAGTGAAAAAAAAAAAAAAAAAAAAAAAAAACAGTGTGGCAAAAGTAAGTTAATACAGCAATTAGAAACTTTCTGTACTATAATCCCTGCATGGAAGACCACTTAATCAGGAGACTGCAGGAAAATAACTATTTAATACATTTTATGGTTTTAGCCTGGTTTTGTGGGCCATAAAATGTGCCTTAAGTTGCTTCAACATGAATACTTAGTTAACAAATGAATAATTAGTTTCTTTGATACTAGAATATCATCAAATGCCATAGGAACATAAAAAATAAATAAAAGGGATATTATTATGAATAGGCAAGAGGTTAATTTATAGTAATGTTTATTGACAAGTGCTTGCAATAATTTACAAGTTAGTTTTACTAGATGAATTAACAAAATGTATTTAACATTTACATCAGTTGGAAGCTGTGTTTTAATAGTTCCTAATTTACTTATCCACTACAGAGCACAAAATGCAATTTTTAGAATATTTTACAGTGCCATGAAATAGAATTTATAGTAACAGAGGTACATAAATATTTCAACAATATTTGTGTGCAACAGACAGAAAGAGATAATTAATATGAGATAATTTATTAATTGCTAAATTAAGTCTTAAAATTCACTCATATATTTTTATCAAGAAACAACCAAAACATAATAACAGGATAAACAGGCTAATATTTACCAAGGTAAACAAATAAAAAGAGTTATGTTCTGTTGCAAGAAGCATGTCACTTAAACAAAAATGTCATTTCATAAAAAGTAAGAGGCTCACAAGGAACTCAAATAGTTCCTTCAAATTAGTCCTGATCACATTTCTTCAGTAGTATCTAGTTATGTCCTCCTCAGAGTGTTCTGTCCTACTGTTTTGTAACGTATTGTGTCTATGGAGGTAATATGGTATCCAGAATGGGCTTGAATTGAAGTGTCAAAATGTATCCCACTGGCTGTACTTGACACATAGTAATGAGTATGATTATACCCGCAATGAAATGAGAGGCTCACTGAATAGGTTGAATTTGGAGACAAACGCACGTTCTTCATGGCATTAAACGAAATGGTACAGTTGGAAGCTCCTCCAAAGATTGGTCCTTGGTATCTCATCTCAGTAGGGAGTTCTGTCCCCTTTTGTATTGTTATTGAGCAATTGCATTGGTGTTGACTACTGGCGCTCTTAAGCTTTATTGCACACAACTTAATTGCAACTCCTTTAGTTATGATATTTATTTTTGAATTAGAAATGGAACCATAAACTCTATCTACGCTGGAACCTTCTAGGCCCAATCTTTGTTCCATCAATTCTGACAACGGTTCTTGCCTCTTTTCAATCTTGTTGCAGATTGTTGTCAAGTCAGGCTGTACTTTCTCAGTTCTGCGAGTGTCACCGATCAACTTGAGTTCATCATATGTCAGGACTCCTGAAGGTACCACTTGAGCCATCAAATCTTTGTCAGACAATGTACAGATTCGAATGTGTTTAAGATGGTCATTCAACTCATCCCTCAAGACTTCTCCATTTTTCGACTCTGCTGAAACTGAAATTTATTTTTTGATGAAAAGAGTAAAAGCTACTCTAATATAGTTATTTGTGTAACTAGTGGTGAAAGTGGCACTTTGCTGCACACGAGAGCAATGTTTACGCACTCGCCTGCGGCTCGTGCGGAATGATCTCGAGTGCAGCAAAGGCCTTTTTCACTCGTGTTACACATTATATTTTTCCTACAGTCACTATAAAGCATATAAATAATTAGTCTTTCAAACACTATACAACACGTTTTTAGGTTCAGCTGGCAACACAAATGGTGCCCTAGAGAAAGTAGTACCCGCGGTCCGTATCACTCCGCAATTTTTCCTCGACAAGAAATGTGCTCCGCGTTTTGAGAATATAGTTCCGTATGTTTTTGTAATTTGAAGTGGTTTCCGCGCCTAAAAAAATGCTATAAAGGTATTTTCTTGTTTATTAAGATCGTAGGAATGTTTTAAAAACGTTTAAAAGAAAAGTCCAGAAAGTTTAGAAATACCGAAACTATAAACACGAAATAACAGGTTAAATCGTAGTTATAATAGTCAATCAGCTGCTCATAGTATTATTATCTTTAAGTGTTGCCAACCTATTTCCAAGCGTACACGGATTACATGCATAATAGAACCACGCTGTTTTGTGTTGTTTCGTTGGAATCCTGATGTGCGGCAAAGTATAAACCGTACGACAAAGTATAAACCGTACAGCAAAGTATAAATATGCAGCAATTAGCAGCTTTCTGTACTATAAACAGTACAAGGAAGCCATTTTTGTCGGGTGACTGTAGGAAAAAATTATGTTAACAATTGCTAAATCTACAAAAATACCCCTGATACAGCAAACATTCAGACAAAGCAAATTTCAATCTGTATGATTGGATTTTTACTAAAATTGTCCACAAACAAGTCATTTTACCTATTTCAATAACATTAGATTTGACTTTAGAGTACTTAAGTTTGCTGCAACGGGGAAGAAAAACGTATTTTTGATCAAATGTTAATAGTATAGGATGAAATAAATCGTGGGGAATAAATCAGAAATGTTTAAGGAAATATTTTAGTAAGAATCTAAACAGGCAAATGGAAATTCATTTAGCCTGCAGGTTTGCTGCGACGGTGGTATATTATGCATTTTGAATTTGTGTATTTTATAATTTAATACGATTAAAATAACAAAACCTTCATTTACAGCTCAGGAGTGTTGTCTGACATAGTTTACAATCTGTGAGACAGACTTGTCACAACTGTAGGGTATTTGGTTTACTTGTATTGTTTTTCAGCCGCCTCAGTCAGGTCATTTGCAACTCATGAAAGCTTACCCTGTTTGTGGCAGAGTGGACATAAAATTGAATGAAAACCTTGACAATTATCAATTTAAAACAAATTAAATCAGGAATTGTTATTTAACTACTACAAAAATATTTAGAAACACATCAAATTGTGTGTGAGAACACTGATTACCTCTATGCCTAGCCCATTCAATGGCAGAGGTCCAGAGGTCAATTTCAGGTACGTTGCACATCTCCTGTTGCAGAATTGTTAGAAATCCGAGAGGAGACAAGTCAGGAAACAGAGGACTAGCCAAAACTTTGTCTGTTTCTGTCTGGAGTATCTGAATACAAGAACAATCATTTCAATTCAACCTTGCTAAAGGAAAATAGCAAATTCAGTATTGTACTATGTACCTTCTTAACCTTTACTTACTTCATGAAAAACACAGTTCACTTCCGACTAACCGAGGTTGTTGGGACGAGACTACCTCAGTATAAAATTGTGGATAGCACAGAGGTTGAATAGATTTTAAGATTAGGGGTTATAGCACAACATTAGGAAGTTATTACTGGTAAAATAAATGTTATAACTACATAGTGAATATTAAAAAAAAATCAAATGGAAATTGAATGCAAACTTTTTTTTAATAAGGTAGTGTTATAAAGGAAAAATAGCCCTGCAGAGGCAAACCTTCTGACTAAGTGAATTTCAATTTATCTGATTGCCTCATCAAGCCTGACCTACGCCAAGCCTATTATCATTGCCTGATTTTTTTTAATTTATCATATATAGGCTACTACAATATTTCCATAAACAAGACATGTTTCTTCCCCGTTTAAATAACATTTGATTTAATGAGTAAATTTAATTTGAGTTTAATGGTTTAATGAGTTAATTAGGATTTTTTGAGAGGATAGCAGGCTTACCTGAATGGGAAAGAGTCCAAACTGGCACAGGAAACACAAAACAAAACTTTACACTATATACACAAAACATTAGAATATTTCACTGTCACTGACAGCATTTTCAACTAAGGAAGAGATAGTTTTCTAGATGTCCAAAATGGTCCAGTGTGACAGTGACAGTGAAATATTCTAATGTTTTGTGTATATAGTGTAAAGTTTTGTTTTGTGTTTCCTGTGCCAGTTTGGACTCTTTTCCATTCAGGTAAGCCTGCTATCCTCTCAAAAAATCCTAAATAATCTAGGCCCTTGTGCTCTATGCTACACCCTTAACCCTAGCAGTGGCCAACCGTCCTGTGGTGACGGAATGACAGCGCAAAATTACTTTGAATAACCATTGTCTCAATCATTTTTAGCTGCCATTTTGTTATTAATGGTCTGATTTCTATTTTCTTTATGTTAATTGTTATGTTTCATCAAGACCTACAAAATGATACCAAACTCGACTATACTTGCTATTTGAAAATTTTTAGCTATCCCCTACCCCCGCTACCCCTAAGGGCAAAATTTTCAAAATTCATAATTATTGTAGCCCGTCATATCTAAGAAGGTTGCCGCAAACCGATTTCAAATATCTCAAATGGTTGAAAAGTTAAGTGGGGGTGCAAGTTACTTTTCAGCCACCCTGTATATAATAGGGTGTATATCGACCGGGAAATCCGGGAATCATGCGGGAGATCTTTGAACCGTGAATTTTGTATTCCTACCTGGAGTTTTCAATTTACCGTGATCGCTCATGACAACAGTGACGTTTCCGTGATCGCGCATGACAACAGTGACGTTTCCGTGACCGCGGGAGACAATAATAAATGTCTACACACGGCCGCGAGGGATGATCAGAATTTTCCGCGATCGCAGAAGACGATGATGGTGTCTACTATCTACAGATGAACCGCAACGGATGATCAGAATATTACCACAATCACGGAAGACGATTGATGTCCACACGACCGCGGGAAACCTCAAGAACTTTGCCGTGATCGTGGAAGACGATGATGATCTCCACAAAACTGCAGGACATGATTAAAATTTTGCCGCAATCGCTGGAGACGATTACCATGGATTCATGACTGCAGGATACGTACGATATCTACAGGACCGCGGGAGATATAATAACTATTTCTACACGGCCACGAGGGATGATCAGAATATTGCCGCGATCACGGAAGACGAAGATAATGTCCTCACGACCGCGGGAAAATATCAGAATTTTGCCTCATTTGCGGTAGATGATAATAATCTCCTCACGACTGCGGGATACGTTCTTATATTGCCTCGATCATGGAAGACGATAATTTTATGTCCAAACGACCTGACTGCAGAAAATAGTAAGAATCTTGCTGCAAACGCGGGAGACGATTACGATGCCTACACGGCCGCGAGTGGTTATCAGAAGTTTACCGCGATATCATGCAAATACTACCACGAATTTTTTTTAAATTTCCAAATTTCTGGCGCCCCCAAAAAAGCCAATTGCCTCGCGCCCTAGGCACGTGCCTACCGTGCCTATTCGGTAAATCGGCCCTGTTCTGACATTCAGAGATTGTTGTACCTAAATAATGATATACCCAAGGTGTTATACATTTTTATAAAGGTAAATGAATACACTACAACATGTTTATAATGGTTTGGGGGTAAAAAATTTTGTAAAAAAGTTATAGCCTATACTAATTAGGCCTACTACTGTATTTTGTTAGCATCATGTCCAAAAATGACGATTCTGACATTCAGAGGTGCTATATAATGATTTACCCAAGGTGTTATACGTTTTTATAAAGGTAAATGAATACACTACAACATGTTTATATTGATACATAAAAAATTTGGTAAAATAATTATATAGGCCTAGGCTACTAAATACTGTACACTCCATTTTCTCGAAATGCGCAAAAAATTCAAAACGTTCTCAAATTCATACATAATCATAGGTGAAAATAACTTTTTACCATCATACTTATGACTTTTTTGGATTCCTTACTTCATTAGCTTTACAAATATGTAGGCTACATATCATCAGCCTACATAATGTTTCACAACACAAGCAAACACTGTAGGCTATAGTTTACACTTATTTGCGGTTTTGCGGTTTTTATATTATTATGTCCCTATTACGTACCTACAAAAAAATATTTCTAACATGTTATACATTTTTATGTAGGTAATTGAATACACTATAAGATTATTATGTTGGTTTGAAGTAAAAAAATTTGGTACAAAAGTTGTATACTAAGTACTGTGAATTTTTTTCTCGAGAAATCGCTAAAATATAAAAACATTATTTTATATACGTATGTTTATAGGTAAAAAATTATTTTTACCATAAACTTTATGACTTTTTTTGATTCCTAACTTCATTAGCTTTACAAACATGTAGGCCTATATATCATTATTAGTATACACATATATTATAGAACTTTTTACAACATAAACTAACACTGTACGGTTTTCAATTTTTTCGGTTCTCCGTTTGTCATTATATTTCGCCCCAAAAACTTATACAAAAAAAATATTTTCCTAACATGTTATATATTTCTATGTAGGGAATTAGATTGTCTACAACAGTGGTCACCAAATTTATGGAGGTCCATTCCAAGTTTGTATAGAACTGTCACGGTCTGGACAAGTTTCCGGGGGGCCTGGGGGGTATGGTATACCCCCCAGCCAAAAGGGGGGTCCGGGGAAAAAAATTTCAAAATTTCAGTTAAAATGGCGTGATTTAAGCCTATTTGCGCATGTTATTTGTAACATATTTTTTTGCCAAAATACCATATAAAAGTTTGAATTTATCAGAAAATAGCCTATTGTTAAGGTTTGGAAAAAAATCACAAATTATAAATTGTGTCATTAAATTTAATTTCACTTAGGAATTATACATAAAGATTACTCACATATAATACTCAAACTCAGTGAGAGAAATGATTTTTTTTTATTCTGGGCCACTTCTCTAAAGTTTGGAATGAATCCTGTGCAGCTGATTTTTGAGGTGGCTGTTACTGAGGCGAGATCTGGATTTATTTTTAATAAAGTTCATCCTTGAAAATGCAGACTTACATGTGTACGTTGATCCAAACATTGTACAAAGTTTGATGGCCAAGTTTTTTAATTCAGGATATTTTTCACTGCTTACATACTTGTAAGAGAGAACTAAATACCACATTAGTAAACAAGCAGACGACGGGACATCGACAGTGCTGACTACAGCCAGTGCGGGCGGCCTGGCGACGACGACGTGACGTGGCCACTGGGTGGGCGAGCGATGGAGGGGAGGAAGCGTAAAGAAAAAGCCGGTGCATAGCAACGGTTACGGTTTCTCGGAGCGCGGCGAATTAACTGTGAATTAACTATGTTTTGATAAAAATAGTTTTCTCGTATAAAATATTTTAATCTTTAATGGTTAGTAGCAATATTTCTTTAGGTTCAAATAAAGTTTAAATTCACTAAAAGATAAAAACACATAAAAACACACTTTGTGAATTCGAACTAACGGTCCGTAAAAAATTAGGCGGCGGTCCGGGTCCGGACCGCGGTCCGCCATTTGGGGACCACTGGTCTACAAAATGTATATAATGAATTTCCCATAAAAAAATCTGTAGAAAAAAAATTCCGAGGCCGCTTTTGAAATTAAAAAAAAAATTCATTTTTTTTATTTTTTTCACTTTACCGATAAAATACACTGTCTAAATCATTATGATATTACTATTTCTAGATTCTCCTGTTCTTTCCGAACAAAATGAATATGAGGTTGGCTAGGTTTACTTGTACGGTTGAATTTTTACGAATTTTCAAAAAAAGGTCTGCAAAATCGCCAAAATGGGTTGGCCATTCCCCACTTCTAACATTGGCCACTCCTAGGGTTAATGAGTTAATTAGGTTGCTAATGGCCTAGGTCTTTCTGTGCCCCCTACGGTAATAACTACTTCCCTATAGGAAACTTTCAAATTACATCATTAATTTTTTCTAATTATTTAAATATAGTTTACTAGGTAGGTAGGACAAATTGTGTTTGGCTTGAAAATGAAATTTTACGATCAGAACTTACCAATAAACTTTATGACTAAGACGCACCTTGTCAGCAGTGGCGGATTCAGCTATAGATAGAGGGGTGGGTGAGATTAGAGGTAAATCCCCCCCCCCCACAACGTCATATTATAATTCGCAGTCACAGCAAAACCCTGAATAACTCTTTCGGTAACAGAACACCATCATTGTCTTCCGCAATCCCGGTAAAATCATGAACATCAGCGGTTGAATAGACATTATCGTTCCCTTCCACGTTCGTGGCTAAATTCTAATCATCTCCTGCTCTAACAGTCACGGAAACGTCATCAACGTCTTCGCTGATCGAGGTAAAATGGTGTTCATTTCTTGCGGTTGTATATACACCGTTATTGTCTCCGGCGGTTATGACAAAACCCTGAATAACCCCTGCGGTAACTAACATCGTCATCATCTTCCACGATTGCGGCAAAATCGAAAACCCCTGCAATAACCGAACATCATTATTATCATCGCCAATTTCGGCAAAATTTTGACAATACATGCATTATAAAAATGTTTATATATGCCTGAGGGGTGCGGTCACCCCCTTCGTCCCCCCCCCCCCTTGGATCTGCCACTGCTCATCAGACAATTCATGAGAGGTAGGGATCATGTATGATGAAGTATATATAACCATGTCATATAACACAATCCTGGAGCTATACAAATTTGTACAAACTTACCTCATTAATCATTGAGTTTAGCTCGAGAACGGTGTAACAAGCGGGGTTATTCATCAGGCTGCAGATGTTGGTTAGGTTCAACAAAGACATCAGGCGGATTCCAAGTCTATTTTTTAACTTGGACATCATATATTTGTCTGCAACGTACAGCAAGTTGTCTGCTTCATCAAAGCTCAAGTTTTGAGTGTTATCGTAGCCGTAAACAAACCTGAAAGAAAATATTACAAAATAATTTTAAATTTGCACAAAATGTCACAACTATTCAAACGCTTTTCTGATTGGCCGGGAAATTTAACTTACCTTAGTAGGTTTTTAAAAGTTTGGGGGAAGACATCAGGCAGTTTAACATCATTTTTTTCTGCTATCTTTGAGTTTTGCAATTCTGCTCTGAAAACCACAGAGTGGGCCAGAAGCATCTTTTTCACGACACCAATCCTCTCCTGCAATCAAACAATAACTAACTGATGATGAAGAATAAATAGTTTTGTGGGAAAATAAATAATCGCCAAATAAATATTGGCTATTTATCCCCTGCTTGTTTTGTTAAGTAGCAAAGAGCAAACATAAGTAGGCCTATTTGTTACACATGATGTTATTTTTAAACTTACAATAAATCTGGCATGTTTAAGCAAAAATTCAAGTGTAGTTAAATCAGGTCAATAGAAATTCTCTCAGGCTGCCGGTTAGCTGCAACAAATATTTCAGCTGGGTAACTGATTTAAATATTTAATTGTTCAATAATCTAAAAACATTTTTTAAATAACAAAATTTTGTGTTGCCCAGCTTAAAGTTTTGAATTGACGAAGAAAGGTTAAAGTTCGACATAGCATACAGTTCACAATTTTTTTAAGTCTTAGGCAGTCTTTTTGACTAACATGGCAGCTAGTCAGTGGGATACGGTGTGTACCGTTATAAAAAGAAAGTTACAACATATGATAACAGTATATTTATGAAGGATTTTGTAGGATGTGGTGTTTGTGGGTCTATCTACACCAAGAGTCACCAACCTACCCAGCCTGCAAGCACAGTGGCGGTGATAAGAACCCGCGGGCCCTCCCCCCGCAAGTTTGTTCGCCGGGCCCCCCTCTCCCAATGATCTTTAAAAACATTTTCCCATGCATTACCGCATAAACTTGCAATTTTGCAATAAACTTGACGAGGCATCTCCCGAGGCGTCATTATCGTCTTCCATGATCGCGGCAAAATCGTAAATACTTCCCGTAGTCATAAGTCAGGGAAGAAACATTATCATAGTTTACCAAAAGCTAAACTGTTGGCCTCTGCAAATGTTAATTGTTCTATGGATTCCACAGCGGGGCCGTACAGTGTGAGAGACGTATCGTCGGCATAAAGGAAAGCCCTGGCCTATTCGATTCCAGTGTGGAGATCGTTTACAAACAACAGAAACAGAGTAGAGTCAAGAATGGAACCCTGGGGCACACCTCTCAATGTTCGGGTGAGTTATATTGTCGTAATCCATGTTCATCAACGGACGACACCCTTACGCATTGCCTCCTTCCCTTCAAATACGAGCAGAACCACTCTAGAGCCAAGCCTCTGATTCCAATACTTTTCATTTTCTTAAGTAGGAGGTCATGATTTACTGAGTCGAAAGCCTTGCTCAGATCAAAGAACAGGCCTGCAGAACAGTTCCCCTCATCAAGTACACTAACGATGTCATCAATGAGAGCAAACATCGCACTGGTGGTAGATTTATTTTTTACAAAGCTATGTTGGGATTCACTAATTATTTCATGTTTTTCTAGAAATTTTGTTAGGTGCAATAATACTACTTTTTCAAAAACTTTAGACATAGGCCTAGCTGTCAAAATGGATATTGGCCGATAGTTGTTGAGATCTTTAGATTTACCTTTTTTAAATACTGGTCTGACTATTGCAAGCTTTAGGGAGTCAGGAAAACAACCAGAAGAAAAGGAAAAATTTATCAGGTGGCTGATGGGTTCTGCCAGTAAGTCAGTGATATTCTTTAACATTCTAACTGATATTTCATCGACTCCATCTGAGTTTTTGTTTTTCAGGGTTGCTATTAATTCTTTTATTTCTTTCTCAGATGTAGGGTGGAAGAAAAAAAGATTCCTTTGGCTGTACAGCTACGGGTTTTCTAAATGTTTTTACTGATTTATCATTGTGCTTCACAAAGTAGTCATTGAATTTGTTGGCAATGTTTAAGGGGTCGTGGGTCAGTTCTCCATCAATGTCTCAAATACACATATCATCAAATTTATTATTCTTTATTGGCCTTCTGCTGTTAATAATTTGCCAAATCACTTTTGATTTATTATCAGCTGACTGGATTTTGCGTAATATCTCATTAGATTTTTCTTCTGTTATAACAGAACGATAGCAACATTTTAGCCTTCTGTAATATTCACGCATGAAATGAGTTGACTCTGATCCTTTGTTCTGTGGTAAAGACTGCATAGCTCACTCCTAATATTCAACGCTTGAGGGCTAAGGGTAGTTTTCCTAATTTTTTTATTTATGATCTTCTTTGTCAATTTTGGGAAGGATATGTCGAAATAGTATTTTACTTTGTCGATGAATAAATTGTATTTTAGATTCATGTCGTCTGAACTGAATACATCTAGCCAAGTTTCTTTAGAAAGGTGGAATATGAAAACGTTTAAGTTGTTTTTTATCGGTAGATTTAATCTACCGTTTCCAAAGCAACCCGATTTTGAATCGATCTGATTTGGCCTGAGGCCCTTAGGTAAGTAGCATTTTTTACCTGACTCGATGTAAACACATCTTAAGTGTGAAGTAAACCAATCTAAAGAGCAGCCTCCTAATAGTAAGACATGAAATTATATGAAAATCCTTCTTTAGCATCAATGAATGAATGGCATTATTTATTAGCTAGTGCCCTAGCCCTAGCCACCTAGGTTAATTTGCCGATTTGGTCGTAACAAAACTGTCAAGTTTATTTAGTTGAATCAGCATAGAGGATCCTCTATGGTATCACCCGCTGGGGGCTATCGTGGGCCCGTGTGCCGGTAAAATTTACCAAAAATCCCGGTCAAGGCTCACGGGCCCCCCTAGCTAACGGGCCTCCCCACACTGCGGGCCCGCTATCGCTGCCACTGCGCAAGCAGATTGTTCCTGACCCGATACCATGTCTCAGCTATACTGTGATTGTTTCTGTGGTACCACTCGTTGCTATATCTTGCAGCCTCAGGGATACCGTGATCGTCTCTCGCAGTTGCGGTAACACTCGTCACCAGTAAATACAATTTTGTTAAGTTGGAAGAGAACCAATTGAATGCAGCCAATGAATGGAGGGTCGGCAATAGGATATTGAATGAACTCTCGGCCCATACCAAATTAAAGTTCAATTCACTGTCATTTCTCGTTCAACAAAATACTCGTACAATTCCTGGTCTATATATCGAATGACTACAGTAAATAATCAGTATAGTAGGCCAACATGTCTCTTACTTGCCTCTCAATCGGGGAAATTGGTTGGAAACATGTAGTGACCGAGTTACTAAAATACAGACCTGCCGAGTTAGAAGGAAATGAATAGATGAAATTAATCCTATCAGAACTACAAATTGCATTGCAACCCTAAATATGCTGAAATTTTTCTTACTAAAACATAATTCTTATTTTCATGCTTTACACTTTTTGTAAACTCCTGTATTGTGAAGTTTTCTTATATGAACTCTATTAAGATTAAAAGTTCTCAAAGTACATTTTTTATGGTAGCTTTTATCAATAGGTAGCACTTTTTTACAAATGAAAACCATCAGTTTTTTTTTTTTTACTTATCAAGTGATTCACACTTTTTTTACTTATCAAGTGATTCACACCCAAGATAAGAAAATAAACTTCTGTGAGTGAGCGCAGGAGTCTTAAATAGACTATAAAAACTACAATAAAATTTCCTCTGAAATAAATCAAGCCTGTAGTCTAACTTTTTTGCGGAAAAAGCAGTGAAAAAATTATTTAATATCTTGGCATCTAGAAAAATAGTATAGCCTAAAGAGAAAGTTTTTTCCAGAAATGGAGAGAACAGCGATGATAGTAAAAATAACTTAAATTCTTGCAAAGATAAAAGAACTGACATTGTCAGAGTGACTATTGTCTACATATTTTATGTGGGTGTTTACTGTTTTAGGATGTGTTGATTCTGAATAACCGTGCTAACAAAGTTTTTGATGGATGAAGTCTCTGAATGAATTCGAAGCATTCATGTCACTTTTCAGTTGGTAACTCACAGCTACTGCTTTAAAGATGGGGACACCACCTATGTGTCTTTTTTAACCCAAAGTGTGAGTGAAGGATGAGTGTAGAATGAAGTGTGATGACTTTTGTAGCTTTGTTACTGACTAAGACCAGCTATCACTTGGTAATGAGATTAAGTAAACTGTCGTAACAGTTCTGAAATAGCACTGCATTTCTTCCTCAATATAGACTACATGGAACTGTAGCCCACATTAATGAACTTTTACTGAATTTGATCAATGAGCTTGGTGTCATTATGTTTCATTATATAAATCAAATTTACGTATTCATTTTTGTTTTACCTAACATATCCAAAATTTTACCTCTTGATCTTCTAAAAAACATTTACCATGCATACATACAGTCTATTCTACAATTTGGGAACCTAGCGTGGGATGGTGGCTATAAAAGTATTCTGGCCTCTATCGAAATTATTCAATAAAGCCATTACAAAAATTGCTCTACGGAAACCTCACCACTACCCCTTAGAATATGTCTTTGACGAGTTCAAAGTGTTTAATCTTTCACAGCTTTATATAAGACCATTAATTATACAAGTTGTCCATTGAAAAACATTTCAGGACTTTGGCAAAAGAATCCTCATACTAAAAGAAAAAAGTTAATGTGAAGGTATGTCAAAAATGCATATTTACCCAGTTATCCGCCATTTTGTAAAAAAAAAAATTATCTGTGAAGTTTTTCATTTGATGATTATGAAATTTAACAACCATGTTAAAATAAACAATACCTATTATAGAAAAAAATAATAAATTTGTTCCGATTAAAAAAAGTTCTATTTCAGTTGTTTGTCGTTCGATATGTAATTACAAATGATAAAAAAAGTATTCTTGACATTTTTTCATAGGATTAGCCGTTTTTGAGTTATTTAAGTTATAAAAATTCAAACGGCCGCCATTTTGAAATTTACAATTGGAACAACTTTAATATTTTTTCTATAATTGGTCTTGTGTATGTTAACATGTTTATCAAATTTCATAATCATTGAATGAAAAACTTCACAGATAAAAATATTTTTGTATAAAAAAAACAAAATAGCGGATAATAAGCACTTTTGGACATTTTACCTTCACATTAACTTTTTTCTTCCTTTTAGTATGAGGATTCATTTCCCAAAGTCCTGAAACGTTTTAATGGACACCCTATATACATTTTCAAAAATTAAAATTCCCTCTTTAAACAAACTTCTCACAACCATCTTCTTACAAAATTTGCTTTGAACACTGGGATAGTTACATAAGTTCACTAAAAGTAGGTATTAATAAAACATATCCTCAGTACACTGCAACTGTTATTTTTTCAAAATCACCCACTCAGCTTAAAAATCCGGAGCCGTGCAGTCTGCTAAAATATAAAAAGCTCGTAAACAAATGGTTAGTGGAAGACAGACGCAGGCATATCAACACAACAGCTATTTTGTATCCATGTATTCCTTCTAACACCGTCACAGTCAAATACAACGATGTATGACTGTCAGGCTATGTTGTTTGTGTGCGTGCCTGTGACGGCTTAACTAATGTAACTGTGGAGCCAGCATCCGCCTGATGTCCTGGTGCAACTGAGCTGAAGTGTGTTGTGTGTGCATTTTATAATTTTAATTATTAATTAAATTTTCTATCAAATAAGATGTTTGACTGCTCATTCCCCACCTATGTGGAGAATAATCCATCTCTGTTTGTTCAATTCTGTGTAACAAATATTTGTGTTTTCGATAGAATAAAGTATTTCTCATTTTATATCATTAACTAATTTTAAAATATTTTCTGCAAGAGCTACTTGTAGGCTGCAACCTATAATCAGATGTTTTTTAACTGTATTATTAGTTTACCGTGTCTCCAACTTCAGGATTTCCCACTACGAAATAGCAGTTGTACTGCTCTTCAGGATCAAAAAGAAAGGTGATAAAATCAGGATCTGCACCTGCCACAACCACTTCCATTCCACTGGCCTTAGCCGCGGAACCGGGGCCTAGTGACATCCTGCAAACAATCACAGCATTTTTGTACTAACTTAGGCTTATTCAATAGTATATGAAAACCCTTAACATTGTCTTACCTGCACCCAAGGCTAAAAGGCCTTGGGCTCCAGCTCCCCCAGCAGAACCCTGTCTTCCTGTGCTGGTGCACCACACAAACACTACCCACCAAAACTGACACCCTGATCAAGTAAGTGCACTGGCCTATTTAAAGCAACAGCCTTCTGTAGTTCAGCACAAGTTATTGTTCAACAACATTACCAGCCTACTCACACAACATTGCCAAACACTTCCTCCCCCCATTATAAAACTATTACCTAAGTTGTAGGGAACATAGAAAATGTTATAATAAAAAATAAAAATACATAAGTTAAGTTCTGTGGACAATAAAAACATACTTTTTATAGCCTACATATACAGTACGGCACTAAGTTTTTGTATAAACAAAACAAATTGCAATAACTTAGTGTATGACATAGAAAAACCTACAGTCTTATGTAAAAAATCATTTCATACAAAGACAATTTATTTTGTCGAAGCTGTAAAAAAAAAATGCAATAAACTGAGTATGTGAAATAAAACCCCTATGGTGTAGGCCTAATTGAAAAATGAATCATTTGTTAGTCAGGCGACAGCCCTGCCAAACGCAAACTATGGTTTTTATAACCAAAAATATAGTGACCCGGGGCCGGAGGTAAGCCCTTCCGTGATGCGCCCGATGGAAGGCTAACCAGCGATATCCTTCCTAATAGCCTTTAATAACCTATGGTCTTATGTAAAAAATCATTTCATACAAGGACAATTTATTTTGTCGAAGCTATTAGAAAAAATGCAATAAACTTAGTATGTAAAATAAAACCCCTATTGTGTAGGCCTAATTGAAAAATGAATCATTTGTTAGTCAGGCGACAGCCCTGCCAAACGCAAACTATGGTTTTTATAACCATAAATATAGTGACCCGGGGCCGGAGGTAAGCCCTTCCGTGATGCGCCCGATGGAAGGCTAACCAGCGATATCCTTAGTTAATAGCCTTTCACTGTGAAAAAAAAATGGTAAGTTAGGTACTTAGGCCTATATTTGGATTCAGGGGCCCATTTCATAATAAACTACAAGTTACAACTTGTAACTTGTAATTTCCATAAGATTTGCATTGGGCGATCAGCTGATTTACTAATAATATTAGTTTGTACTTTATTATGAAATGGGCCCCAGGAGGTAAAAAGCTATAAAGATAGGCTATCAAAATTAAAAATTCCTTTGGAGGTGCCTAACTTAAGTTATTAGTAACTTCAATAACTTAATTACCAAGGTATTAACCTAGGTTAGGCACAAAGCAAATAATAATGGAATACGTTTTAAGAAGTCGAGGGACTACATTTTGTTAAGTTCATTTAACAAGAACTAAAATCAATTAGGCTTAAATAGACTAGAGAAACGTGATACACAGAGGATACGCGTCTAGTAACCGGACGTGGATTAAGTGTCCAGCAGTCACGTCATTGTGGGATCCCGGAACGCCATTACCACAGCGATAAGATTTACAGCCATCAGTGTTCGTGGTGTAGTGGATAGTGCTCGGCAGGTATACAAGAATCCCGTCGGTGTCAAAGATTTTGCTTTAAATACCATTTCTTCTTAACTGTAAGTTAGGTAACTTATATCGTTTGTTAGAATTTTTGTCATTTATAATTTTATGAACAGAATTTAAGTACCGTACCTAAACCTTCATTCAATTTTTTCACTAACTTATCAGCAAGTTTGGTTGGTTAGGTTAGGTTATGACAGTTCTTAACTGCCGGATGCCTAATTCACGTCCGGTTAACTTACTGGATGCGTATCATCTGTGAATGTGAGTTAGCCTATATAGGCCTAGGCCTAAGTTAGGTACCGGTAGTCTAAGGTTGTTTTGTTAATTCATGTACCGTACAAGTACGCATAATTAACTTAAGTTATTTATTTCATATCAACGGCAAGAGCCAATTTCCACTAGTTTGATTTGTGAACAGCAAAATACCCACTGCTGACTAACTTACCTAGACACAAATTTCCTTTCCCTATGCCTGGCATTTTTTGTATGTAGGAGGGTGGTAGGAGGCTAGGCTAAGTACATCATAAGACGACATTTTTATTGATCTTGAGGTAATTACATGCAATCGATCTTGTCATGAGAAATTGAATTTGAATTTAATCGAATCTCACGAATTAGCCGGCTGCACTTTAAGTTAGTTTCCGTCCTGGGTACAGTTTCTTAACTGGGCTATGCTAATATCGCTTGAAACTATCGATTCGATTACCGTAGTAAACCTTCATGCGATTTTTATACCATCAGCAAGTTTGGTTGGTTAGGTTAGGTTATGATAGTTTAATTTTATAATAGATATATTTAAAAATATCGATTATTAATCAATATTTTAAATTCGATAGTTTCAATCGATATTAGCATAGCCCAGTAAAGAAACTGTACCCTACGTCCTACACTCATTCGAATGAAAAATATCAATATATCAATTATCATTCGGTTAAACCAAACTTCATATATCGAACTAAATAATCGATATATTCATTCGAACGAGTGTAGGACGTAAATTAAAGTGCAGCCAATTAGCCTACATTTCCATTTGACATTCCTGCTAAGGCCTTTATGTTAGGTAGATACAGTGATACAACTAGGCCTAGGCTATACCGTTTTCCTGGTCTCTTACCTTGCTTCTGACTTAGGTATACTAGGCTACCACTACACTTCTGAAGTGGCAAGTAGAAGTTAGTTGTTAAACCTTTCTTATTCTACTTGTCCGTTGTCGTATTTAAACAAACTTTACAGAAGAAATTAAATAGAATTCCTGGAACGTGAGTGTCGATGTCAATGTGCTTGGCTTGGCTTGCTTGCAGTGTTTCCATCCGCAAGAAAAAAATATCCCTGAGCCAACGTCAAAAAATCCCTAGTTATCCCTAGTCCGTGTTCTAATAATCCCTCCAATTATCCCTCTTTATCAAATCTAGATAACTTTATTTTTGCAGCAATACCAATGGATATCATGCATAGCCACCTAAAATATGGTAACTGGTGATAGTATTCTTCAATATCCCATATTATTTATAAAGTAATACTATATAAAAAACATTTTTGTACCATTAAAACCACAGCCATCTTTAACTCCAGGCAGGCCGCGGCCCAGTAGAATTGGCAACGCTGCAAGTACCGTAGTATTGTTTAGCGCAAGACGCCCTATAAGTTAACATGGAAATAAAACATAATATTATAGAATCGAAAACCAAAGCAATATAACAACGTTGCCACTTCGAAGGCCGCGGCCTCCAGCCTGGAATTAAAGGTAGCCATGATTTAAAACTGTCTATGTTGTACAAAACAAGATTAATTAACTAAAAAAATGAAACAAATAGTTATTTTTAAAATGTTATAAACTAATAATTTTTATTTATAAGTATTTACAATTGTTTCAAAAATATTACTCAAGTGTCCAAATTTCAAACTTAATTGTCTTTTTCAAACATGGCCACCATGCCTTGGTGAAAAGGTTACACCTACACCAAGTTACTTACTAACCAAAAAACACCACAGAAATCACCGGCAAACAAAATCAAAACGAAAACAAACATTCGACATTGACACAGGGCACAGGGCTACTAAGAAAGTAACAAATTACAGTAATCTAGATCCGCCATTCCATTCCACCGGCCGACTCCAGCCCTTTGCTTGTTTCTTGCAGTGTTGGCTGTTACTCTTCCCCTTGTGTGTTCGTGTTCCGACTTTGAAACACTACGTCACTACCACTACCTACAACCATAGATAAAACATACTCCTTGAGGAGTATCTTTTATCTATGCTACAATCGATTTGTTACCAAAACCTAGGGAAAAAGTAGTATGATCAATGTGTTATCAATACCTTGCAAAATTAGCCAAAATAGGTCCTTAACGTTGTTGAAATACAGCCATAATGTATTATTTTATCAATATTTCAATTTTATAATGTCAAAGGCCTGAAATCCCTAGAAAATCTAAAAAATCCTTCAATTTCGCTGATTATCCCTAGTTATCCCTCAATCCCTTTTCAATCCCTCGAAGGCCCTAAATATCCCTAGAAAGGGATTTTTATCCCTCAAATGGAAACACTGCTTGCTTGGACCACGACCGGCACGACCACAGGACACAGACAAGGGATTGTGAACTCCGATCCGAACTCTGAACTCGAAATCGAACTGGCGCTGGGGCGCTATCTACCAGGTGTCACTAACATTCACGTTCGTAACAGTTCGTTTAACTGCCGCTAGGTGTCTCTTAAGTTGAATGTCCAGCTCTCGCTGTGATTTTGTACAAGCTGGTATATGACTACCCTAATTTGCTTCCTTCTCCGCAATCCGCAGTTGTATCTTTTCTTTTACCCATTGTTTGAAAAGCCGAGAGTCGTGCCTCTTACCTGAGGCCGATGATTGGCTTATAACTCTCACTAGATGTTCCCTGGAGGACCAAAACTCCAGAGACATGGCCGCACTATAGGCCTTTCCTGAAGGACAAAAAAACCCCACAATGCGCCGTCGCCGTGCTGGAGCACTAAAGCTGGTGTGGTCGTGGTCACGGCGTAAGGTTACTGAATATGGTTGGTTGTTGGGTTGTTTATTATATTAGTTATTGTGTCCAAACTACATGAATCATTATTATTTTTTTCATGAAATGAAATGAAATTAAATAATATTTTATTTCCCATTAATTAGATACATATGAATACATTGTATTTTTTTCTTTACTTAAATATAATACAGCAAACATTACTAACTAGATAACAAAATAAAAATTGAGTTGCGAAACGGTTAATTTAAATGGGAGGTAAAAAATGTATAGGAAAACAAAAAAGATAGTATAAGTTAATTTAAAATTTTTATATTTGTCTTGCTTGAAACTGATTTTTTAGTGTTATGGAATTGAATTGACGATAAAAACTCTTCGTACAAACTGAGGTAATTTATCAAACTCTGGTGAAAATTGAAGAGGAGAGGTGGAGTGTGGTGTAGCCTATTAGTCAGTCAGTGAAGATGGTGTGAAAGTGATTGTGTAGTGGAGTGTAGGGTCAACGGTCAGGTCGGCCTAACGCGATAATGGCCTCGGTATCCTCTGAACTCAGTCCTACAAGCCCTACAACATGCTTCTTAAATAGAGAAAGAGAGGGTGAATTTAGAATGTTGACATTTTGATATCTGTTACACATTTTACGATAAATGATTTGGGTTAAGTGAAAGCAATTCGTATGTGAAAATGTTTTTAAAGTTTGTGGAACATTTATACCAACATTTCGAGAAAAGTGCGTATTGTGGGGATGAGTAATTTTTACAAAAATATCATCAAAGTTTTTGTACATGTGAACTAAAATAAATTTTAAAAATAACTACCTGACTGTCAAAACTCCCGATTCTAAGATCGTCAGTTGAATATCTAAAGTGTTTTTTTAAAAGCAACTTTAAGTATCGTTTTCTGCACTACAAAAACAGGTTGCAAGATAGTTTTGTAAGCACCACCAAAAGCAATAATTCCAAAAGACAACAATGATTAAATATTATTATGCATATAGTATGCTATTTTAAATTAATTCTTGCTCTTCGAGAATATCACTAAGTTGCCTAAATGCATAAATATATTTACGTAATTTGTTTTTTTAGATATTCAACATGTTCCGACCAATTCATCTTTGAATCAAAAACGATACCAAGATATTTGTATGAATCAACTTTTTCAATTTTGCTACAAGAACAAGAGTTATTGGAATGGCTTCCACAGACATGAATAGTTAGGTTATCAAGTTTGTATTCGGTTACCTTGCGTAATTGAATTGAATTGAATTGAATGAAATTGGCATACATTTTGTTTTAGATATATATTGAGAGACAATACATTTTGGTCAAGCCATTTTTTAGCAAACAGAGGTCTGATTCTGCCTTATTTTTAACCTCCTCCCAGGATGCTCCGGTTACAAATAGAGTATCATCAGCAAATAATGTTAATTTCCCATTTGTTTGAATTTTAGAAATATTATTCATATAAATGAGGAATAAAACAGGACCTAGGGTCGAACCCTGGACCACACCATACTCCATTGGCAAAACATCGCTTGACACTTCACCAAGTGCGACAGTTTGTAGCCTATCAGAGAGGTAGCTGCTGAACCAAGCGAGCGATATGCCATGTGGAGTCTTAGACGTAAACTCCCGCCGGTCACGTCGTTAAAGCTAGGCCTAGGCATGCGTGTTACGTGTTTTTAAATGTTTTTAATGTATGTAAATTATTTGTGAACTTTGACGACCTTCGGAAGAAGTGATAATGTCCTTGGAAAACCTGAAGATGGCTCCGTTATGAGCCGAAACTAGTAGTTTCACAACCACTTGGGATTGTCGACATTACAGGTATTTAAACCACTTTAATTGTATCTCGATAATCCGGAGGCTACCCATTCAAAAAAAATATTATTTTTCTAGTTGATGGCGCTAATTGGCATTAAATCAGTTTTGAAATATTGAGCAGTGGTTGATGATCACTAAAAAAATTATTTATATCACTTAGATTTTTGCTAATACAGTAGCTTATTCTTATTTGGAACTAATTTTCAAATTAACATCGTCTGCATATACGCAAACTTTGTTTTCCTTATTACCAGTTTAAACGACTTTAGGTAATCCATTTATATATTAAATTAAAAAAAAGGAGGCCCGAAATTGAGCATTTATTTTGATTATTGTGAACTAGCTCAACATACTGTTTTCTTCAATTGAATTGATTACAGATTCTATGAGCTCAACTGACGCATTATTGTAGACGCCCTTTTCTAAAATCATGTTGCTCTTTGTCAATTGAATTACCGGTATATTATTTATTTTAAAAAGTTATTAATCCATTATACATTGCTTTCATAAATCTTAGAGATAATTGATAGTAATGACAACTGTCTATAATTTGACACAGTTGATTCATCTCCCTTCTTGAAAAGAGGTTTAATTTTGGCAATTTTTTGGCATCTTGTGTGTTATTATGAACTTTACATAGCCACAAGTTATTATGTTTAGAGTCTACCTCAACAGAACTGCACTTTATGCTTTTTTTTAAAAAAAAGATAGTCTAGATAAATATCAGAGGAGGAGGATAAGAAGGAGGAGAAATACAAAAAACCACAATATTTCAGTTAGCTGACTGGTTTATTGTATTGACACATAATAGCGTATGGCACTAGACAAAGTGCATTGGACAATTATGGACAATATTATGGTGAAAAGCAACAAATAGTTGTATTACATTACAATATATACATCCCATATACATGATAGATTTTTGGTTATGTAGAAAATATCATCGGTTAAGTATTGAAATTAATTGGATAAAAAATAATTGGTCTTGTTTTCAAAGTATATACATTTCATCAGTACCTATGTTATATACAATAATATTTACCTAATACTGATTCACGCTCAGTCATCCTGTCCTTCATTATCAAAAGATTCTTTCATATTCCAATTAATATTTAATTTTAAACAAAAATATAGTTTAATTTTTTTTGTATTTTATCGTACTTGTGGCAAAACATCAAAATAGAGACAAAACGCTTAGTGTGGGCATTATTCAATACAAAGGTTAAGTCTTATATCTAGGGGAAAATCAGAGAACAAATTCAAAAGAGAAAACATAATCTTAGTTCAAGGTACAAACAAAGTAAAATTATTCTTTTAAGCCTAAATTGTTAGGATGTGACATATATAATATGTCTGAATATGGCTGCTAAAAATAACAATGAAAAGATAGAATTGATGAAAAAAATTTAGACTCTTAATATTATTGTGAACTATAATCACAAAATTATTAATCACGAGTTTCTTGAAAGGTACAAAAATGTTAGTCCATAATGGATTTAAGTAAAAGAAATATTGATAGTGCTATCATAAATGTTGTGAATCCTAATTATGTAAATGGAAATCGCAATAATGTCTTAAGACATTACAGAAAAGGCTACCAAAAATACCACAACACACTCGCTCGAATCAAGTCAAAAATTCGCTCGTTCGTTCAGACCCTAAAGTAATGATCCTGGATAAGTTTCATTTGCATTGCTGGCATTACTTTATCTTAAAGTGAATTAATAGTGAAAAATCAGAAACATGTAAATGACCATACTACACTAGAGGGATTAGTGGAGTAAGAATATAATAGTGTTAGAAATAGAACATGGCAATTACTCATAAGGTACACATGGACTTAATGTATTAATGTGTATAAATAAGGATTTCCAATGCCATACAAAGAGTATGGCACTGTAACGTTCTAGTTTGTAAGAAAAATCATACGGTCACAGGTCGTTAAGGCATTGATGTTTTTAAATTCTAACACAAAAGTATCATTATTAACAAAAATTATCAAAACAATTTAGTTTAACCTTTTACAAGAATAAACTTCGTTGAGCATAATGTAACATGAATCTAAATTGCAACAATTTGGCCCTACACAATTTTTGACAGGGAAAAATATTTACTGTGAGAATGTTTTATTTCTTACACTGAATATATTCATCTATAGGCCTTTAAGGGGAGGGAATGATAGTTGTTAGCTTACCTAAAACTATTTTCTACATCATGTTTAAACTATATTGTGTACGATCTCAATGATGTCGTACTTATAATTATATTAAAAATGTCAGAGACATCAGGACGCCCTTAAGACAGTCCCAGTTTTGCGATGTTGCCAGTTTGATTGATAAAACTTATTATACTCGAGTAAAAAAACCACAACTAACTTTTACAAAAAAACCAAATCCTAATTCAAAAAGGCGATATCACAAATACGTTTTCAGATTATAAACATCGATGGAATAGTCGCTTCCGACTCGCCTACTCACTAAAATAAGCGACATCAGTTTCTTACATGACGACATAGAAAAGCCACTTATCATAAAAATAAATATATCACAATAATATCGTAAAGCTAATAAACGTAACCTAAGAACCTAATTTAGATAGTTACTTCAGTTATGAGAGGTAACCGCTTTTACAGGCGAGGGTTGGTGAAAGCGGACATTCACATATGAAGAGGTAACCAAGCACAAAACTAATTGAGGCAGGGGGGGAGCAAGCATCAAACATGAGTATTGTCGGGAATACCTGGCCCATGCATGCTCAGCACTCAGTAGGTATAGAACACGGGGACGCTACAACAGGTCATAGTGTCCTGTGAGAGGTTACTGCCAGGCGGAGAACCTTCACTACAGATCAGTATTGTCAACACTCAATTATGGTATTATGGATTCCAAACAGTATTACCTTGTACATAATTTTATTTTGGTTCAAGGTTACCGTATTTTTTTAGAGTGGCAACATGGTAACGAGAAAAAAAATTCATAAGGAAAAATTATATTACAAAGTGAATGTTTCTAGAACAAATGGGTTATGTATGACAACTTAATCGCTATATTGTCTTAGACTTGCAATGAGTGGGAATCAAGAATCTACATTTAGAAACTCTCCCCTAAACTGAAAAATATTCCCATATAACGATGCCAATGATTAATTTGTAATTTACTTTATTCTCAATGTACCATTTTAAGACAAATAACAAAAGTAAAATGTAATTATAATAAAATATGTCTAAGAAAGTAAAATTATAACTGTGAGGTTTCGTAGGTATGTTCATTTTTTAAGTTAATAGATTAATTCAACCAGAAGCAATGATCGTTACTAATTTTGATTTGGTTTGTACAAGATTTGCAAGGAACATGTTGGGGGTAGTATTTTCTGGTTGTTTAGAATGTCCAAGAACATTAAAGTTGTGAGCCAATCAGTCGTAAGAGGTGCCTACTGATCACCTATACAAGGACAATTCTTGCTCAAACGGTTCTGCTTTGTCTGACCATCTTGGAGTACAGTGCTTTTGAGAAAGTTTTATTATTTTTTAGTCAAATTTCTTTAATTTTCCTTCTTTTTGAGGGCAATTCTTCGAAAAATATATGATTAGAACCTTGGAAATCATAACATTTAATTTGAGTTGTTTTGAATTTACTTTCAAAAATAATTTTCTATTTAAGTAATGCTTGGTTTTTTATACTAGAGGCTCATGAAATGGAACTTATATACCTATCTAAAATACATAATGTAGGCTATAATAAACAAAATTAATAGTAATTCAAGTAAGAAATATGAACGATTGCTAAAATGTTAAGGTGAGAAGATTTTTGATTTTGTTAATAAATAGTATCATTTGAGAAGAAGGAATTTTAGGTGTATTTCAACCAGAGAAAAATAGTTATAATCAATTATAATGGTACAACACATTTGATTAAATTTACTTAACATTTTGGTAGTCCAAACAAGTGTTTAAACTGTTTAAAGTAATGAGCAAACGCTCTGAAATGTTACACTCGGTACACGTTTCAAAAATTTTCATTGTAAAAATTCATTTAATCCACCTTAAAAGCCTTCAGTTTATTTTACAGTATTAACATTAGAATGTCTGACGCTGGTGGTTTCCTCAGCCTGGCAGATGGGTTAGATTTTAGCAAGTATCAAAAAGCAACATTCCACATTCAGAACTAAGTTTATTTCATCCGCTTCTGGCTAAGCTATTAAAGTCTTTACAAAAATATGCATTTCTATAAGAAGTTTAGTTCTGATAACACGTAAAAATGGTGGAAGCGACATGCAGACCAGCAAGGTAAATCCGACACCTACCCGAAACCAAACATGCTGTACTTTGAAATAAACCCAGAGCATCAAGTGAAAGATCTAATACTAGAGAAAATACATATTTACAGACAAAATTATTAGCTGTACTATCACTAGAATGGCGGTAACAAAAGCCAAAAGCCAAAATGACTAGTTAGAAAGGATGACCAGTACAAAACCCGAGTACAACTCGTTAAACACACTCTTTGGTTAGTTTAAGTACAGGACTTGTAAATCGGGGCCCAAGCTTCACTTGTGCTTAAAAAATGTAACAGAAAATGCTCAAAAAAAAAAATACATATAAGGTCATATTTAAATTTACATCTTACTTAACAAATTGATTTAAACTACAAAATATTGTTAGTTGTTGTTACTTACTTTACTTGTCCATGAATTTTTTACATCTTTAGGGCTCAACACTAAGATTTTGTGAATTAAATTGTCGAGGGTTAATTTAGTTTCATATAACACATTATTTGAAGCCTCAATGAAGAAACTTTGTTTTACTAATAACAAATGTTATGCAATCTCTATGCAAAAGACAAAAATGATTATAAATATAATTATTATTTGTATGCATGTTGAAATTTTGCACTTTTTCAATTTTAAAGATTTATTGATTTTTATTATTTTTTTCATAAAACCATTGTTCGATGGAACTTGCATTTCTATTTGGTAACTTACAGGAAATAATTAGAACAACAATAAACTCAACGATTTGCATTTATAACTAGAACTTTTCAAACTGATTTTCACCAGTATAAGTAAGTTTAAAATGTATTCTATATACATTCAATATCAAACCATTTATAATTAAGACCATTGGTTTAGTTCTTTAAGGCTAAATATGGCAACCAATTATTTGGTTTGTATTTTTGGCAATCATGTCTCTTCAGTAACAATTAAAACAAAACCTCACACAGAGAAATTCAAGTATAAAATTAATTTGTACTAAGTAAAATGTTTCCTAAATTAGTAAAACTTAGGGTAATACTGATATGAAGCTTGGGCACCCTATGCCTATATCCTCTGGGAAACAGGGATGACTCCCGTTCTAGGAACCAAGCCCTTGGTGTCACCACGGCAACAGAGCAGCCATGTCTCGTCCACTTCCAACACCAAGCGAAGTCTCTCTCCCTCATTGTACGCTAGATGTCCACTGTCTGAGGGTAACCTATGACTCAATGTGACGACGAACCTGTCACAAACACAGATACTGTTTTACATTCACAGCCGTTCCAATTAAATTACGAACATAAAAGTAAAACATTTTCTTGTCCATTAAATTAGCAATGTAACTGTCAATGTTGAGCTATATTTGAGAGCTTGATGTTAACAATAAAAAAACATTTGAGTAAAAAAAGTAAAAACTTTCAGATCTGTGTGTTGGTCATTATTTTTATTGTTAAAACTTATTTGATTTCTTTTTACGCAAACAAATGTTTTAATACACATATACTCATGATTTGAGTTTGGGATTATGAATAGTATAATCAATAAAAAAAAACAATAATTAATAGTAGTAGTATAAAAAATAAAAACATGTCATCCTTCAGCCATTATGTGTAATAAAAACATATTAACCGGTTATCTTTGAATTTACTATTCGTTCATGAATATATTCTTCCTTTCAGTAAGTTTCTAACATTGTGATTTGAAATTATTTTCTTTGCATGATGTAGTCTTATTTTGAAATACTTTACTATTATTTCAGTAAACAAATCTCTAATACAACATTTTAGGGTTCTTAATTGGTTGGTGTGTTCCGTTAGCCTTAAAATATTGTATTATGTATGTCTCTAAACATCATGCCTCCCCCTCCTCGGTACAGCGGCACTGCACAGTCAGGCTCTGGCTTCAACAAAACTCAAGCGTGTCCCCCTTCTAAGTGTTACACCACTATATGCTAATAGTATTGTATTAATTCAAAGGCAATTGGTTGTCGAGCGGACTGTACAAAATTACTAAAGTGACTGTGGTGTAGAAATGGTTCTAGATTGCATGCTGTCTAGTCTAGCTAGCATTCTAGTCATTATTCAAGATATGAAAAAGACTAACCTGTGTGGTTGAGATGTCTGGTGTTGTCTGATCGTAGATGAGCTCGCAGCTCGTCGATGACTGTCTACAGATGGAGCTCGCTGAACCCTGTAGGGCAGAGAACTCGGCCTGGCCACTGGCCCTGTCTTGGCTGGAGCATCTACCCTAGATGTACGAGCTTTCACTGGCCCTTCCAGTACTTTTGCCCTGAAAAGCACTTATCTTGAGAAAGAAGTGATACACTAACAGGGGTATGTGTGTTGTACATGTTGAATTTAATTTTAGTTAACAAGTCTGCTATGATGGATTTTCCAGGTCTGTAAATAACATTGAACTTGTATCACTGAAGTCTTAGTAGCATTCTTTACAATCGTCTTGGAGCAGAAACAATCGGCTTCTTAAAAGTAGGAGTTGAACTGACTACTATTCGTAATTTTTTGAACTAAGAAAGGTCTACTCACTTAAAACTGCAGGACTAATTAATTTTTGCAAAGAACTGTTTACTAGATATCGAATACCTGATGTGGTAGTCTCAGACAGTGGCTTACAACTACTAAGTAACACCTTAGGAGTTTCCTAAAGACTGGAAGTTTGAAGTAGTAACCTTGTCACCTTACAATCATCAGTCAAACAGAAAAGCCGAATCATATGTAAAAGTGGAAAAGAAACTAATTAAAAAAGTAAAGAAAACAAAGAAGATAATAGTAGGTATGATATTGTAAATTTATCCCACAACCAATTCCTGAGGATAGAAATATGCCGTGAATTAAAGCGACAGTAATTATACTACTAAAATTATACAGTATAACTACTCAATCCATTCTGTCTTATTGTGCTACAGCTATTACTTGTGGTTTTGGACAGACAACTAGGATGACTTACCGGTTTGAGATGGATGAAGGCCTCCTGAGTTGACTGGCACCAGTGAGGGCTTTCTTGATTGGTGGTCTGACTGTGCCAGGCTGACTCACCAGACCTAGGCCTTGGCTGGTGGGTCGTACAGGCGATGTCACGGGCCGTGGAATACGAGATTTGGGGGCACTCGATACACTGGAGGTACTGTCAAATACATCATTGTTTAGTAAGAAGCCAGTTTATACAATTGAAATACAAATTTATTCATATGATATATTACTGTTTTTATAAAGCACACCTCATCTACATAATAATTGTCTTGAAAAAAAACTTTTGTTTTATTTTTTTTATTTTGTGATTTAAGGTTATGTACCTAATTCTCACTTAAATTGTAAAAAAGTTCAAAGTGAAACACCTGTTCTTATGTATGCATTGTACTTTACAAAGAACTGTGTAAATAAAACAGGTCCATGTCTATGTCTAATGAAACTTGTTACAGGCTTCATAAATGTGTTGAATTGAAATGCTGGTGACAAAACAATTGCCAATGGATAATGAATTCTAGTACATTTGTACTGTACATTTGTAGGACCACTAAGGCCCGGTTCACACGAACGACAAACCTAGCAGACTAGGTAAGCACGACTGGGTAGCGGACCACATGATCAAATGGAGCCGTTCACACCAGCCTAGGACGCCGACTAGCTAGTCGTGTTCGAGCTTGATGTCCCAAAACCTAGTCGGACCCCGCTTCCCAGTCCGTCGCGGCAACTACCCAGTCGCCCAGTCGAACTGCGTAGCAATACATGTAGCCTTATGGGAGCGTTCACAAGAGCGATCGGGTAGTCGAGCTGCAGCTCACATTCTTACCTTTGTTCTCATTGTGCACCAGTGATGGAACCGAGTGGTTTTAATATCGATATTTTCAACTAGTCCGTGGACATGTCGCTCGTGTGAACCGGTGTGATCCTGTGGTCCGCTACCCAGTCGTGCTTACCTAGTCCAAGCCTAGTCTGCTAGGTATGTCGTTCGTGTGAACCAGGCCTAACACTTTTCACTAACGTTTTGACTAGTGATGTGTCGGTTCTATTTTTTAACAGTTCTTGGCCGAAAACGGTTCTCAGTTCCTCTTCCAGTGTTCCAGTAAAATAAGATAAAATTTAAAAAAATTTAAAAATGTGAGTTTATTTAAAAATTACAAATGCTTCTGTTGGTAGCATTACTTCCACTTCTTAAAAGTGAGTTTTACTTTTGCCTAGCCTAAAATATTCATGAGCTCAAAGAAGAAGCTGTGTGATGCAATACCGATATCTTTTTTAGTCTTTATCAGCTGTTTATATAACTGTTACAGACAAAGGAGTAAATAACTACCAAAGTAAAATGAAACCCAACTCGCGATATCTATAATAGTTTACAGCCATTGTATGAATGCAATTTTACAAAAAACTATTCAATAGTTCTGCATCCGGCTACTTGGCTAGCTAGTAGTGTTTTTTCTTTAACACGTTCGCTATTGATCGCCATATATATGCGACGCTGCGGCCATTGCCACCGACAGAGGTATACAGTTTAATATTACACATAAACCGGGTGTCACTTGGTTAACAGTACATACAGACCACGGGCCAAAGATGCAGCTAAGTAAAAAAAAACAGTTTAGCCAACTACCATATGACGTCACTAATTATCATTTCCACAGACCAAGTGACGTACAAGTGCGACAGACATTGCTGTAGACCACTGCAGAGAATTCAGGGATTCAAATAGACCATTACGAAGATATAAGCTTTTTAATAACATTGGAACACCGATGCAAATATGCGATGTCAGTCTATTTTATTAGCTGAATGTAGATATATATTACATGTAGATAACAATAAACAACTAATCTTTTTAAGAACTAAAAAATATGTAAAGTAGTTGATGGAACCGTCAGACTGAAGAACCGACAACTTTTCGACGGTTTTCGGTCCGGTTATTTCCCCAAGAACCGTTGGAACTGAGAACCGTCTTTTGGAACCGACTCATCTCTAGTTTTACCTTTAGCCATCTTCAGGGTAACAACTTCCGCAGTCTTGAGCTGTGTGGAAAACCACAATTCTACAGCCAAAATGGTATTGCTTTTGAACTGTTGTTTCAAATGTTCAATTAAAACTTTGTACTTGTTTTATTATGTTTATGAATTGACTTTCCTCGTTGTTATCTCACATATTCAAGGTTTTTAAAAGGCCCTACCACGATCAATTCTATGTACCTGGACTTCACAGGGGAAGGTGGAGTGTTAAGTGATGAGGATTTGTCAAGACTTTCTTGACTAGTGTTCTCTCTACCAGAGAGCATTTCCCACTTCATCTGCAGTCTACGGAATTTGCCACTGCCTTCGCCTGTACCTGCTTCCTCTCCGTTGCCTACATTTCCTCTGCCTCCTGTCTCCAGGCTAAAACCGGCCCCATAGTGATTAAGTATTGTTAAATCACTAAATACTAATACACATTGACATACATTGAGTGAGACAAACCAGATTAACAAAAGTTATTTGTTTCTAACTGCTTAATGTCTAAGTTGTTGGGATGCCTCAAAATCTGGATTACAGGAGAGGTGATGGCAAGCCTGTCATGAGTTTGAAAACCGTGACCATGTCCGTTACCTGGCAATCGATAACAATAGGAGTTTCCCATGGAAATCTAATAACAGGATGTGATTTAAACTTGACAGGGATTTTCTTTGAAATTTGCTACTACCAGAAGAGTAATTTCCTCCGGCTAGTGGTATCAAATTTGAACTTACTCGTTTGGTCCCGACTGAGACTTATTAGGAATTATTTACCAGCAATCCACATAAGACTGAAATATGATTTCACACCACTTTGTGATTACTCACCTGTCAGTGTATTCTTCCTCAGTGTCGTCTCCAAGTCTGTCGTAAGCTTGTCCAAGCTTGCCACCGATGTTTACACTCCATCGCTTGTGCTGAGTTCCGGCTACATCAGCTCCTGTCACACAGTCCACACAAGAGCGAGGTCGCACATTCTCCGACATCTGGGGAGGTGGAGACTCCATCAATCTGTGGAGAGCCCAGGATCCTTTACTGCTCGCACTGCTTCCGCTGTGGCTTGGTGAGGAAGGGAGTCTCTGTAACATCGTCTACATGTTTTACTGGAATAATATTCGTGGCCATTTTGTTGTGGGGAAGACAAGCGTGTACTAGAGCTTTTGTGTTTTGCAACATACATGTTTGTATTTTGAAAATTGTTTTGTGGATGTTATTGTTTATATCCAAACAAGATTATGTATAATAATTAGTGATGCGCGGATCCAATAAAATGTCAATACCGGATCCGGATTCAGATATGTACTGTCATAAGAACGGGTTTAAAAAAAGTAATATTTACAGAAATCCAATTTAAACCATACTGTTTTAAATTAAATTGGTAATGTTTTAAGGTTGATGTAATAAGATGTAGAATAATATAGCTTACATGGCTAGGAAATGTAACGGAATATGTTGACGTCTATAAATTATATGGCTAAGCAATACCCCTCATTTTAGATGGACTCTAAAATTTTCAAAGTTATGACAATGAAACTTCCTGCTAAGTTTGCACGACCACCAAAATGGTATCTCTGTACATTTTTAGTCTTTTTCATGGGCACAGATAGCCTTGTATATGGACGTAGATATGGAGACACAGATAGTCTTCTACATGGAGTTGATTTTAATTATTTTAACTATTAATTTTATTATAAAATACACCACTATGACGAAACACCTGTTTTTATGTATGAATTGTACTTTATAAAGAACTTTATGTGTTAGTAAAATTTAAAAAAATGTGGATCCATCAAAACCGGATCCAGCCCAAGATCCCATTTTTGTGGATCTGATCAGGCGTTGGTTTTAGCTCAAATCTGGTGGATCCGGTAGTTTGATATATGGATCCTACCATCAATAATAATAATTTATTTATGTTAACATTAGATTATGTAATTACATCTTTGATCCTAATGTTATTTAATTTATTTTGTAAGGATGGCTTACACTTAGCTGAAGCAAGCTCTGATGCAACAGTCGGGTCTCGTAGAGAAGGTCCAGTTTGAAGTTAAGTTGTCCAAGAGGTCTCAGAGAGGCCAGCAGTTTGTCACTGAGTGCTCTGGCATTGGTCTGTCCTCGACAGGCACACAACATGAGGGCATCTGCTGAGTAGTGGCGCCGCAATACACTCTCCCTGGTCCTTAGATAGCTCAGCCACACGTCTAGACCTTGTACACTGTAGCCAACAGTAAATCACTTTAATTTGCATACATTTCTACTTGGATTGATGGTTAAAGGTGCAATAACAATTTGGTTTGAACATTTTGGTAATATTGTTAAATATTTATAGATATGCACAAGCAAACTTAGCATGTAGGTTATAGTTTTGATTTAAGTTACCCAACAAATTAAGTTCACAATTATGTGTGTTGTTAATACTGGATCAATAATAATAATTTAATTTGAAACTGTAGATATTTCTCTTCATCTTAACTCAAAGATTAAGAACAATGATCACAACACATTAGAGATATCTTCGCCTCTGAGAGGGGTTAAAAACTGTCTTGCTAAAACGAAACAAAGCAACTTGTATAGTGATGCAAATTTACAGCCAAGTTGACAGAGACACATAGCAGTATTGATGACTTACTTTAAAAGACCGAATATGAAAGCATTGAATTTGACTACCCCTTCAGTCAGAACATCTTCACTGTTCAACTTGAGAACTAGTTCATTCAGAGCCTTGGTCATGGGACCTGAAACATATTATGGTGTTTATAAGCAAACATCTTTATAAATATTCAGAACTGAGAACTATATCAACACTTATTATGATAGGGTAAATGCTATAAGTGTGGTCGAGTAAATGACTATCAAGGAATTACTCCGCTGTTTACATAAATAAATAAAAGTGTCTTTATTAAAGTGTTTCTCTGGTACACCAGCTTTCAGAACAACTCAGTCACGATATTACAAACTATCATATGTTACTATTGGTCCATATACTCAAGCACTTTAACTTCCAAATAAATTTTTATCGTATGATTTTTCAACTCAAATGTAGAACTCTAAAAATAGTATGAATGTAAAATACTCATATACTTTGTACTTCAAAATTGTATAAAGTAAAATATAGAAGCCCATTCCACTTAGGTTTGTCTTTAAGACATTTCTGTTGTGAGCTTCAAAATAGTATTTTAACTGGTAAATTTGTAATAGATTAAAAAAATATGGTATAGTAATAAAATAAAATTGGGCAACTAACTAAGTCTATCAGTCTCAAATCAACATACTAGTTTGAGACTTAATCATACAAAGGTAGTTTGGGAGTTGTTCACTTTTGCTAGAATATAATATGCGGTTAAATAAAAGCTTGATTATTTGTCATTCAATAATCAGACATTAATCTAATAGTGTTTTGTTCTTACACAGTTTTTTGTTGCATTTGGCAGCTTTGGCAGAGTTCTAGGTGAGGATGGGCATACTGCATAGTAAAGACAAACCACATTAAAATAACACGGCCTGATACTTATGGTAACAGTTCTTTTGACACTATACTTGATCAGCGTTTCTACAAAACTTACAATAAGGGGATTCTTATCAGTGTGGCATTTTCAGTAGCGACTCCCCTTAAGTTCCAGATAAAGTGTTTACTATAAATAAGTTTTGTGTAAAACCTTGTTTGGATCGTTAAATGTACAAACCTTGTTGAGCAGAGGCTTCGACGACTTGCCATACGGAGTTGTTGATGTCTCCAAATGGTGTGTCCAGACTAGACTTGAGACCGTCGCTCAGCAAGGAGTAGAGAGCTGGGCAGAGGCAACTGAGGGCTACACTAGAGATTAGCTCGTTGGGGCCGTTGGACTGGGCTACTAACTTGGCTGCTGCTGTCGTCACAACGTCTACTAGCTCTGCAACCAGATATTCACATCAATACCACAACAGACTTTCATGTTTCTGTTAAAAACTGTGTAAAAAACAGTTAAGATAATTTTGTAAAGGGTATGGTTTGAGGAGTGCAAAAATATATGTGATCTCAGCAGAGACAGTCTGTGTATGTAGCTATCAATGTATGGAAAATGAGTTTGCAGCCAATCAGCAATTGTCAGATTATAGAATTCATAACCGTCATAGCGAAGCTAAGGTTCTTTTCTGCTTTTGTCTGTTTGTTCCAAATAAATAGAATTGTAAAGCAAAACAGCCGATAATGACTAAACGGCAAATGGAATATTGGTATTGCATCATGGCTTCTTCGAGCTCACGAATATTTTAGGCTAGGCAAAAGTAAAACTCAATATCAAGAGGTGGTAGACTGCTACCAACAGAAGCATTTTTTCTAATTTTAAATAAAGTGTGTTTCAAATAAATTTTGCCGTATGTAAATTTCTTCCAAACGTTTTTACAGGAACTAGGAACTGAGAACCGTTTTCAACCATGAACCAAACCGGAACCGAACTGTAAAAAAACGTAACCGACACATCATTAATTTGGTCCAAAATGAGAAGTATGAGTTTTAGAATATCCAGTACCATGAGAATAGGAGATGTGAGAGCAAATGATTTGAGCAGTAAAATTATGCAATTGAGGTACAAATTAGGAATGAATAATTATTTTGAATGGTTTTAAACTCCAATACAAAATGTTGATGAGTAAATAATTTTTTTTAAGCTTTGCTTCAAATGCATCACTATCAAATCACTATTTGATGGATTGTCTCTTTATTGTGCCTAAGATAAAACGAAATAGCCTTGAAACATACCAGATTTGGCTGAATGTCGAAGTCTTTCATGGCTAAAGCTGACTTCCAGATCTTCAGTGATAGTTGTCTCGTTGAGACCAGCGCCTGTCTTGATCTAAGAAAGAAGTTTAAAGATTAGGACATTATAATTTCTTAGTACAAATATAAGATGAAATTGGCTAGGATAGTAAATTTGGACGATGATTTGTAGTCAGAAAAAATGATATGGTCAAGGGAGAAGACTTTGAGATGATCAAATTTTGTGTGAACATTAATAAATAAGTATTCATGACATTTTTTTACTATATTTTATTGGGGTCTCCATCGTAGGTACCTGATGAACCTGATGAATGATACAAAATTTGATCAATAGAATTTCAAAAACCCTTTACATATTTAATTTTTAATTTTTAATTAATATTTTCTCTCATCTAATCATTAAAGGAAATGTTGGTATTGTTCAAACTAGAAGAAAATTAATTGCAGCTACAAGAACATTTTACAAGAACAACTAGAGAGTCGCACAACCACTACACCCTACGCTCTCCTGAGGTGTACTGGCTTTCCCGCGGGTCTCTTTTCCCGCTCTGGTGTGAAAACACCCATTTCCGCTGCGATATTATCACCCAAGTACTGCAGATAAAATTCTAGAAATTGTATCGCGTCGCTTCAGCAATAAAGTATTGCTCCCGTGTGAGGCTTTATAATGAAGCTTATAATATTACCTGATAAGTTGGTTTATGGGCGACGGAGACTTGAGGTGAGTTAGGTGGAGTCATAGACGGGTCTTCCCCACTATCAGCAAAACTCACACTCTTTCGACCCTGGCTCAGAAATCGGCTCACCTTTAAAGAGAAAAATGTATGCAACTTGGAGTTTACATGAAATATTAATATATTACATTTTTAAAATGTTCTCTCCCAGACCTCACACTCCTCTGTATGTATGGTCGAGCACCATGTGGAAGTGAGTGTGCTAACACGTTCTCTCCTAGCCATCACACTACTCTGTATGCATCAGGTTGTCTATTACATTCTGGATGAAAAAATCATGGACTATTACCATATATTTAATGACACTTAATTGTTACCTTTACCGGTGTTGTTATCAAATACATTTTCCTGATTTGTCTAACTGTATTCATAATTTTTCACTGTAGTTGTATCAGAAGGATAAGTAAGAACAATTCCCGGTTTTCCCAGATATGCCATTTGGTTGATACCCTGAATATGGTCTAGCACCACGTGGGAGTGTGTTAAAAACTTTCTCCCAGCAGTCACGCTTCTCTAAGCACATGGGCTAGCTGGTGATGGTATGGTCTAGCTTAAAAACTGAACAATTAATTATGTATGTTATAAGTCATATTAATCTTCAAAATATTCTTCTAGGTCATAAAACTGGGAACTACTACTATTGTGTTGCCAAGTTGTTAGCCTAATTATTTTATGTGCACTTAAATGTTTCACAGTGTTGCACATTAATTGAAAATAGAATTGCATCCCACACAATATTGTCTCAAAGGCTAATCAAAATAAATTTTTGTTGGTATTTTTAGGCAGTAAGCTATCAAAATAATACGATTTCCTGCCTCTTAATAATGTCTTCAAAAATATTTGAGCTTTGTACAAAAGCTCACCATCACCAAAAAACATTCAACATTTTTTGGAATCCATTAGTTTATGAATGATTGTTGGTTAAAATAAACTTTAGGAGCTACCTGCTGGCGAAGAACATCCATATCTCGGGGGTCCCACTGGTCCCCGCTCATCTCCAGGAGTTGTTGTAGGCGAAGTGCATGAGTGGTGGGGGGAGTCGGGGGTCGCCACATCTCTCCGCCAAGCCCCTCATCCGACCCTGACAACTGACTACCACTCGATTGCTAGAAAAAGATAAATTATCATAAAAAAGCTACAACAATCCTTTTTTGCAGGTCTATTACTTTCAGTCTTTCTTAAAGCGGATCAAATATATTTCATTTTAAGCTTTAGTATATTAAATTATACTAAAGTTATTTATATTATATTTATTTTTATTACATTTATTTATTTTTCATTGATAGTTTTTTAAATTAAACAATCACCTAACTTCTAATTTGAAAGTAAGCGACAACTAGGAAAATAAACTTTACCTTAGCCTTTGCTTTTTTGTCCACATCGGCCAATTCAGGATCATCTACATTGGCTGTCTCCATATCAAACATGCTATGTCTGTAAAATACAATAAATGTTAGTAGTGTTGTTCTTGCAATAACAGTAACAGTTCTGCTTGTAGGGGTTAGTCCTAGGTTTTTAGTGAAATAGTTAATATTAAACAAGGTGACTGAGTTTAATGCACAAAGTAGATTAATATTTTTTAAATCCAAGTTAATCTCTACTCACATGACCTACAGTTAAGGGGTTTCTACCTGGTCAATTCAAGATGGCGGCTAAACATGCTAATGTTCCTGAACATGCCTCTATGGTACAAGCTCTCAACATTCTAAAACTAACTTGTTTCCAATGAGTGTATGCTTGTTTTGCTTTTAACATATCAGAGCTTGCAGTGGGTGGAGCAAAAATAGTGTTTAAATATTATTTAGAAGTTAAAATTGCATGTAAAAAAGACTAATTTTCACATTTTAAAAATGATTTTGTAAATACCCAAAAGAATCAATTATGAAGTTTCAGTTCAGCCGATGCATAGTTTGGATCTTTGTAAATATTTTACAGTTTATTTCAACTCGATTAACACTTTAATAATATCAGGAGGTTCTTTTTTGTAGGACTATGTTTACATGTAAACAGCCAGCGAGTGGAACCCTCTTAATAATTGTTTGTTTTAGTTTAGACTAAAGGAGAATAATTTCAAATTTCACAATAAAAGCAATAATAACTTTGAATCTATTTAAAATATACAGGGTGTTCAAAAAGGGGGGACATACTTTATGTAGCGATTCCTTGGGTCAAAATAAAGAGAAAATCAAAGATAACATTTTTTCCAAAATTGCTTTGTTAACCAGATATCCTCCACCATTTTGTATTTTTTACCTAAACATTTTTATATTTGAATTTTTTAATTGATCTTTATGCAACTCGGTACATATGTTAAGATAGAAGGGGCCCATCTTAGAAAAAAAGTTATCTTGATTCAACAAAAAATTTCAAAATGGCGGCCATTTTAATTTTTTAAACTTAAGTTACTAAAATATGGCTGATTATATGAAAACATTTCAAGCTCCCCTTTTTTTAACCTTTTTAATTCCCTATCAAACGATACCAAATTCAAACAGATTAAATAACAAATAGCTAAAATATAATTATTTTAGTAGTTAAAGGAGGCAAACCTGATTAGCTTAGCCTTATTCTACCCCATTTTACCAACAGCAAAGTATCAGTGGTATCGAGAATTGAGACATCCCTAACCATATATGAAATATTCAGTATTGTTACTTGTGTATGCGCATTATTTTTTCTATAGAACAGTGCCACAAAGACTGCAAATTGATTTTATTTCTCATTGTTTCTATCTGCAAGAATGTTTACTCAAGAAGAAAACCAACCTCTTTAGGTGGAAAAAATCTGTCCCAAAAATCGGGAAGGATATAAAAATCTCGTCCTGTCAATGCCTAATTAAAATATAAATTCAATGAAAAAGTAAAGTAATTGGATTAAAACGTCCGTTATTTAGCAAAAATATATAAATAGCAACACTACAAGCTACAATTAATATGAACAACAAAAAGTGGTTATTTTAAGTCTAGCACAGAGACCAAGCAAATATGCCTAGCATTGGTAAAGGTTTGGTTAACTTATTCACATACAATTACATCTAACACTAAAGATTTAAAATGTGTTAAACCACTGTATGTTCAGGATTATGGTATAAAACAGTTTACTGAATAAGGATGTAGAAACCTTTTAATATTTACAATATTAGTAAAATCAATAATTATAATCCATGCTTAAAATTGTTAAAATGTGACTGGTATTAGTTAGTTATGAGAATAGAGAGGAGTTTAGTTCATCACAAAAACAAACGAAACAAGAAAACTATTAATAAAACACAATGGCATTGACCTATACTGATTATTGAGAAAGAGTTAAAAAGAAACTACAAAGCAGTAGCAAAAGGCAAAAGGGAGGGGATGTTAAATAAGACACTTGAAATGATGAAACCAAGCACCTAGATCAACCAAATGTATCTCTGTAAAGGGATGAGTTTAAAAATATCCTCCACAGAGATTGGTGTGTTTAAACACTCAAATGATTTAAGTTACTTCCTAGTATGGTTTACAATAGCAACAAATTAAGCAATTTAATATTTCTAAAGTAATTTTGTTTATAAAAACGGACTAAACTTTTATTTCCGTTTCTACAGTCCAGTATAGACACTGAAACATATTTGACCAAGACAAGAAATATTAACTTTGAAAGAGTAGTGTAAAAGATAACCTAACTTGTTACATGTTATTACTATTCTAAATTACATACCTTTTCTTGTTGGCTTGATTTTTGTGAAGTTTAGTATTCTCAAGTGAGTTTCGCAGAATACCACGAGGTAAAGGAGGTCTTGGGGGTGCAGGGACATTCTTCTCCTCTGGCAATGAAATTGATCGTTTTGGTAGAGGAGGTCCTGCAATGAATTAAATGTTCTTAACTATGTCCCATTTAAGATTACCTCAACTAGTTTAGAAAATTACGTGTTCAATTATCAATTGTGAGGACAGATTTGAAAAGAATAATAGTCAGTGTCTTGAGTTCAAGTGTTTCATCCACTGATTTGCACTTAAAACCCAAAACCCAAGTGGAGGGGTAAATGCAAGGTAGAAAGAGGTAAAAACCCTTCCAGTGCAGTAGGTTATGTCTTGTATCAGATTCAACTTATTCATAAGAACATTATCTTTAATTGAACCATTGCTTTATTTTATTAATGTATTATGAAGTTATCTTTATTATCACTAGGTATTATCTATTTTTTATAGCGATGGACGAGACTGGATTTTAAGTTCGAGACGAGATCGAGGCGAGATTATAGATCGCATTACTATCAGGAATCATTTGTTTGCGTAGTTTCACAATGATTAATAAATAACAATAAAGCACTATTAAAACAACAATTAAAGTATAAAAACTAATTATTTATTACAAAACAAAGGTTGACACAAAAAGAGTGTGCAAAATAACAAAAGCTTTCAGGAACTTAAATAGTTATGAAAGTCTTTAATAAGGAAAAATAGGAACAAAATAAGACATCTTCAATGTAAAACTGTAACATGCACACCACAACTAAACGTATCACAACAAAAAAGAGTCTATAAGAGACTAAGAAAATTGTAGTAGCTTGTACGGTGTTACTTCTGATCTCAGTAATAGTGATATCATAAACAGTAAACCTATTATATCCGGTATAGATAGGACCAGGGTCAAAACGAATAAAAAATTAACAGATAAACCGATATTACCGACTTTTTAGATGTACACAGTTAAAAAACACCTTGAGAAAGTCTCTGCAATACCAGCAATACAAGAGCGTGTTGATGTGTTTCCTTTAGAAAGACGTTCAATTTTTTTTTAATAATCTCGTCTTGCAAAACTCTTGGATCAAAGTCAATCTCTCCTAAACTAAAAAGATTTTTTTTATCTCTTAAATTTTTCAAAAATTCGAGACTTGTCCATTTCTAATTTTTTATAAACTTAACAAAAATAGAGAAGATTTGTCCTATAAAAAACCTCCAAGTGTAGTTTATATGATGGAAAAAACCATTTACAGTGACAGATTAAACAGGAGTATTAATGGAGGTGCAAAAACAGGTGATATTGAAAATGCACATTTGACATAACACAAATCCTACTTTAACTTAACAGACAACAAACATGTTTTTTACCAAGAGTTTGGTAACATTCATACAAAAAATATCCTACAATAATCAAATTATTAGTAACATGCCATTGAAGTTAAATAATTCTTATCGAACCTGAATGGCCAGAATCAGAAGTGGCACTGTCATATCTGTAGACAAAGAGGGGGTTGTTGGCGGAGTGAGGGCCTGGACTAGGGTTGGCACTGGAGTCACTCAGCAGAGTTGATGAACCTCGGTAACCAGACGAAGGCTGCGTGCCTACGCTTGATGATGACGAGTTATTGCGACCTGTCAAAATGAGTGTTCCTTATATAGACGAATGTGAACGTGTTGGCCAGCCCGTAGTGCAAGACTTCTGAATTGATCAGACTACTCACTAAAAAACTCCTCTACTATGTTGGAGTCCCCAAAATCCCATACTATTTGTGGGACCCGAAGATGATTAATGATTGTTGAATCGCCTGTGGCAGTGCAGAGCCTGACTTCTGCACAAATGCGACACTTTCTGTCTAGGCCCATGATAATGCACCAAAGAGTCCTATTGGCAGTGGCACAAATCAGCTCCTCTGTACCCAGGGTGCCCTAGTAAATGCTGGTCAAAAATGGGAGGGATAAGGAGTTGGTGTTGGGGATAAAGAGGACGAAGGAAGGAAGGGGAGAAGGATGGAGAATGAAAGGAAAGACAAAAGATTTTGGGGACCAAGCAAAAAATAGGAAACTTGGCCTGGGAGAAAATTGGGAGTACAAAGAGATGGATCTCCCATCACCTATTAGTTGCCAAGGAAGGCTGCGGTCCTATATTTACTTGGAAAGCCACACAGGGCAAACATAAGAAGGTAAGATTAGGGAAATGCTTAATCGTAACGTCATTTAATCGAAGATATGGAACAAACTCAAACATTAAACTAGAGGGTAGAATATATCCCATCCTCATGTCAAAGTTGCAGATGTAGTTAAATTGAGCTACCGAGAGTGTCTGGGGTGTGTGTGATCAATTACTGATCTTTGTTGTATATACAGACTTTTACTCTAAGCTAAACTGAAAAGACAACTTACTGTTAACTACAGCCTATTTTATGTTAACACTAGCTGTAACCCGCGGGCTTTGCCCCGTTTAACTTCTTAATTTTCAAGATTATCTCGTTCGCATGGCTCAATCAGGTCCTGGTTGAAGTTTGTTCGCTACGCTCACTCACCTTTAGGTTGGAGCTCGTTTGCTACGCTCACTCACCTTTAGGTTGGAGCTCGTTCGCTGCGCTCACTTGCCTTCAGGTTGAAGTTCGTTCGCTACGCTCACTCACCTTTTGGTTGCAAATTAGCTGTTGTCATAAATGTAAAAGAAATAATAGTGCTGAACCCTGTTGGTAATCCTTGTAACTTTAATGCTATTGAACATCATAGAACAGGACCAACTTGTTTAATTGAAACAGCTGATAAGATTCAATAATTCCATTTCTCATAAGGTTAACATGGGAAACTCCAGAGCCACTGGGGCGGAGCCCGAAAGTATTTTTGAAATAAGAATATGCCTATATGTTAATCGGGAATGTGAGCTATCATCATGCCAAATTTCAGCCCAATCCGACCAGTATTTTTCGCGTTCACTTGTCACAAACATACATCCATACATCCATACATCCATACATCTAAACTTTCTCATTTATAATATTAGTAAGATAAACGATAAAGTATTTAAAGTAAAAGAGAATAGAATTTTTAAAGTAGCACAATCTGTGAGAGGCTCGGGATGTCTACGCCAGTCTCCTAAAGTTAATGATTGATGGTTGGAATGTACTCACTATCTGGGATGAAGGGGGTGAACTGAGTGGGCTTGGAGAGAGGGGGAGAGACACAGAAGAGAGGCTTGGTGGTGGTGCACAGGTCCTTGTACTCCCTCAGCTCAGGGATATCACTGAGCAGAGCACAATACTCAGGAGGCAGCAATACGGCTAGGCTCTCCCAATCTCTGACATGACTGAATCCTGAAACACATCATACTAGATGTAATCATCTTGTCTATACAATGGCTCAACTGGTCACTTATTACTATGTAGGCTAAGTACGGTTACCACTTTGTATCATAGCTAACTCCATACAACATTCGCTCTGCAGTACCCAAAACGCACTAGCCGTCCCAAAAACATTAGTACCCGTCATAATAACAAAGTCAAAATCTGAATCAGTAGGTCAAATACCAACACTAATAATTACAGATTCGATTTCAATATACAGTAAAACCTCACTAACCCGACACCCCGTACCTAACTCAACAGTCTGTGTAACTCGACAGTTAAAACAGTTGACAAAGCGCATGTCTAGATGGCTTTGTCTTACTAATGGATTCGACATTTGAAGGACGGCTGAAGATTTTTTATAAGATTATTGTTTACTCAATAAGTAAAAATACTCATACAAGTAAGGGTGTCCCGGAACTCTCTACCAATATTGATCCTGGGTAAGAAACGTACCTAAAAATCATATTTAAATTGTCCGGAAGTCCTTAGTTACTCACACAGCCGCCATTTTGTTTTTTCCAGTTATTATTTTTTTTCTAAAGAATGGTTAAACATACAAAATTGAAACTTTGCACAAACATTTATGACAACTAGACAAAGCTACAAAAAAAATATGACGATTTTTCAAATTCATAAAACAAAATGGCAGCCATTTAAAATTTTCTTTCTTAAATAGCTCAAAAACCATTGATTTTACAAAAATTTTAAATGACCGCCATTTTGTTTAATGAACTTGAATAATCGTGATAATTTTTTGGTAGCTTTGTCTAGTTGTCATAAATGTTTGTGCAAAGTTTCCATTTCGCATGTTAAACCGTTCTTTAGGAAAAAATTAATAATTGAAAAAAACAAAATGGCGGCTGTGTAAGTAACTAAGGACTTCCGGACAGTTTAAATATGATATTTAGTTATGTTTCTTACCCAGGAGCAATGCCCTAAAATATTGGTAGAGAGTTCCGGGACACCCTGTATACAAATTAGTCTGTTATGTATTCATTTATTCAAACACATTTAAAATTTAAATGTTCTGGATTACTTGAAGACAACCTCTGGGTCCACAAATTGTCAAGTTAGTGAGGTTTTATTGTAAAAGTGAAATGTATTTAGTTCCTTCATGAGGTTTACGAGGACAGTTGACGCAACCTGCATGGCAATATAAGCACAATGCCTCCATTAATGTCAATAGCGTGACTATCTCCAATCAATTCCTAACCAATGTTATAAGAACAAATCTCTATAGCAAATTGACTGCCTGGAATCAATAACGATTCTTGCTGAAGTTAGTAATATTGTCTCAACCAAAAGATTCAGGCAATAGCTTCCCCAATATTGCACATCAGTGAAACAAGATAATTATAAAAAAATAAAACAGGGAATTTTTTTTTTGTTAGAGCTGTGAGAGCCATAAAAATATAAGACATAAAATCTATTAGGATTGCTGTACTCCAACCCAAGCTTAAAGTGTCCATTCCAACAGTCCATTCCAGTAGCTAACATCATGACAAAGATTATCTCTGAAATTGTACATACTTCCTTCATTTAAAAAGTAGGCCTACCTTTCTTTCTGAGATGGTCAATATCGGCACAAGAATGAGGCCGAGGCCTTTTATGCTCAACATGAGGAGGGTTTGTTGGGGCCACAGTCGGGGACTGCAGAGGTGTCCAGCCGGGAGAGAACTTGACAGGAGTTAAGAATATCTGGTCCAGATCCAGCCTCTCATCCCTCAGGAAGCCCAAGTCTGGCAAGGTGTAATTGGGGTACATGACATACACTGCTTGCTTGCCTTTCTCACCAGACTGCAAACATAAAGCATGTTCAATATACATTATGAACAGTTAAGTGATGGAATTAGAGTGGGAAAGCTAACACATTTGGTAATCTGTTCCTTTGCTACACTAAAATCGGCCAATTTTTGTACAGTATTGGATTTTATTTTGTCTTTCACAGGAGTGTTTTTAGCGAATTTCCCATATAGGGAATAAGCTATTACCGTAGGTCTCATGGTAAGACCTAGACCCGGGACCGATTTACTTTTTCGTTTTGAGGTCCCCAGAGGCCAAAAACACCATCCGTTCAAATTCATATATATATATATATATATATTTATATATATATATATTTATATATGTGTCCGTTAGCGCGATAACTCGAGCAAAATTGATCCGATTTTGATGAAATTTGGTACAAACGTGTAAACCTACATTTATTCGAACGAGTTCGCGAACCAGCATAATCGGACCATGGGATCAGGGGTTTATGGGGGGTTTTATGGGGTAAAAATGGGTTTTTCTCATTTTTGACCCTAAAAACTTTAAATTTCTAAATTTCTCTCTAGACCATTTTGAAGAGCTTAAAAAACAAATAATTTAGTATATTGAAGTGTTTTTGAATGTTCATTGACTACGGAGAAAATTAAGAAAATTGTAAATTTAAAATTCCCATGTTATTCTTATGGAGAATAAATAAACTGTTCTAGTTTGCTTGTTTATGGATATATTTTAATCAAATTTGGCAATTTGGTTTATTTCATACTAAGCTATCAATATTTCAATTGAAAAAACACACCTCAACATCTTCCCCGTAGCAGCAAACCTAACTACTCACTAAAATTAATGTTATAGGAAATAAATCTGAAAATTTTTTAGGGAATATTTTAGTAGAAATCAAGCCGGGTAAATGGAAATTCGCTTAGTATGCAGGTTTGCTGCGACGGGGTTTTTTTTTTTTTTTTTTTTTTATTATTGCTAGATTAGTCTGTACATGTACATTGTGCTCTACTTGATGATGTGTAAGTTAAACTTGAGAGTGTAATGACTGTTTCAACTACAGCTATTCTCATTAAATTAAGAATATAGGTTATATACTTATATAGGTTATATACTTAACCTTATTCAGGTCTCTGTTATGAGGCTGTACACTAGGTGTAATAAACCAAATAAAATTGTGTTTTTCTGTTCAATAAACATTGCTTTTCCGTGAAACAATACCTAAAATGATTGATCTATACCCCAAGTAGAAAAAGAAAAATATACAAAATAAGGTATAATAAGTTGACTAATTTTGGTAATCCAACATTTTCGGGCACCTTCCTGATATTGTAAGTTTATGATTATCGAGAACCAACTGTAAAAAAAGAATGTCTACAACACCTGTTTTACAAAGATCGGGGTTTTGGGGTATTTTTGGGGGTTTTACCAAGCAGTTTTTAGGTATGTGTCTAGTATAAGTAAATTATTCAACACTGATTATTTTGAATCCTGTTTTCAATATATTATAGCTGATGTTATGTTTATATTCTGAGATTGAGAAATGAAATGAATAAAAACCAATACTTAATTTTCAGTTTCATACGATTATTATTGAGTTGTAAGTTCATTACGTACTTAACAATGGCGACTCAGAGGTGAAAATAAAGATTGTATTACTTACAAGCTTGAGTTCGCAATTACTCATTGTCAAGTATGCAATTAAATAATTACAACTCATTAATGATTATATGAAACTGAAAATTAAGTATTATTTTTATTAATTTCTCAATCTCAGAATGTAAACATAACATCAGCTGTAATATATTAAAATATGATTCAAAATAATGAACAAGTCTAGACTTATAGATACAACACTTGTGTAACAGTGCGAAATAATGAAATGTGAACATATTACAAAGACACACTGTTGTCAGCAGATAAAGGCTTTTGACTCATGGTACACATTACAGTTCAAATTAAATGAAATTAGTTGACATAAAACTTCCAGCTAGGTACCTCTAATCTCAGTAATAAGCTGAAATCTTTAACGTAAAATCCTAACACAAATCACAATAAAATCATCACTTGGTTCAATCAATTTAATTACTCCTTGTTAAAAAATAACATTTGCAATAAGTAATAAAGATTAGGGATGCATTTTAGCAAATTTCCCTATAGGGAAGTAGCTATTACCGTAGGTGGCACGGTAAGACCTAGACCCGGGACCGATTTACTTTTTCATTTTGATGTCCCCAGAGGCCAAAAACACCATTCGTTCAAATTTTTATATATGTATATATATATAGACTTATATATATATATATATATACGTCCGTGAACGCGATAACTTGAGTAATTTTTGTCCGATTTTGATTAAATTTGGTTTAAAGGTGTAAAGCGGGATAAACTTGAATGAATTCGCGAACCAGCACGATCGGACCATGGGAACGGGGCTTTACGGGGGGTTTTATGGGGTAAAAATAGGTTTTTCCCATTTTTGACCCAAAAAACATAAAATTTAGCAATTTCTTTCCAAACCATTTTGTAGAGCTTAAAAAAACAAATAATTTAGTATATAAAAGTATTTTTGTTCGATTATTAGTAACGGAGAAAATTTAAAAAATTGTAAATTTAAAATTCCCATGTTATTCTTATGGAGAATATAGTCAAATGTTGTAGTTTGCTTGTTTATGGATATATTTTGATCAAACTTGGCAAATTTATTTATTTTCTACTAAGCTATCAATATTTTACTCAAAAACACACTTTATTAGTTTCCTTGTAGCAGCAAACCTAGGTACTCATTAAACCTAATGTTATTAAAATATATTTAACTGAAAATCAATTCAGACAAATGGAAATTCGCTTAGTCGGCAGGTTTGCTGCGGCGGGGGTATTTATAAATTTATGTGGGTTTAAGGAGACTTTAAAAATCCAACTGAAGTATCATGTGTACCTTGGAAGGCTGTTTGTTGTGGGCGGCTAAAGTGGCTGACGTCTGCATGCTAGCATCCACACAATGGAGTGGACACTGAGTGGCAGAATTGCGTACATGAGCTGATATCTTGGTAGCCTCCGTAGGATCACTGCTGGTGCTGCACTCGGAGTGGGTCTGTGTGCCACGGCGCAACTGGGACACACTTACTGGTGATCTGCAACCAAACACACAACGTTGAGTACTGAATGTCTGCAGACCGTTGTTGTCCGTTCAGTATTGGTAGAAAGGAATTCCCATGGCTAGTCTTAGAATGGAAATTAACATAGTTAAATTGTGCTGCTAACATACACTGATGTCAATTACTGAGGTTTGTCCAACTGAAAGGACAAATAATTGTTAACTCTAGCATATTTTATGTGATATTAACTATCATAATAGTAGCCATATCAAAACCCAAGGGAGATAATGGTCTTTGATGCTCCGTGAGTGGTTTATTTAGATAGCCTATGCTCAGTTTTGGAAAGAAATGGCTACAGCTGGTCCTAACTAACATTTTGCTGGTATAGGCTAGTACAGTGCAATTGACAAAAAACAACCAAACTTCAACATCAAGTACAAAACTTTTGACTCCGAATGGTTCAATACAGTCCCCATAATCCCCAAGTGTTACAGTGAAAAGTTACACCATTTGTGCGTCTGGCTTGGGGAGAAGGGAGAGTTCAAATTTAAAAATTGGTAGTTATTTTAGTTTTTATGAAATATATTTAAAACTATGCCAATCAGCAAACAAAAAAAGAATGGCCCTCTTCACAATCTTGCTAAAGTGAACCGTTGCGGGGTTAAAAAAGGTTATAAGTGGACATTTTTAAAAGATTTGTATAGCCTTAAAAATATATGCCATTTATTACTATGGAAACTATTTTATGTATTCAGGGTAACGTTTTTGTATTTTATTAAGGCAAATTGAGATTTTATTGGTTTGTATAAATGTTGGTGATGAGCCCTTGAAAGAATGACAACCTCGCTGGACCCCTGTTGCCCCTTCTCACAGGGTGCTACTTTTTCATGAAAATAAGCTTCCAAAGGCCTAAAAATTTTTTTTTCCTCAATAATCCTCAAGACAATTAGGAGAGGATTCAGTCCTATGCAGTAGAAAGTTTGGTTTGTTTTGATTTGGTCCAATGGTCTATGTTTGTGATTACAAAATAGCTTAAAATGGTAAAGCAAAGAATATTGAAGCGGAAAGGTGCCTTAACCCCCTTAAAATGGTCCAAATCCTCTAATAGCCTCATCGTTGGTGAACACCCTGAAGTGAAATTTTGTTTATACAAATCAAGGAAATACAACAGAGCTTTTCAGATGACTTTGGTTGGGAAAAAACAAATTGTTGAAAGAGGTGTCTTGACTATTTTCTAAGTGCTTGGACAAGTAATCCATTCAATTGGTTGTTTTATTTTCATAATGTAAAGATAATCCCTAAAATAAACAGCCATATTTCACAGGTTTGTTAAAATTTAAAATTTGTCCAGGCCAAGGACAAGCAAAACAGCTAGTATTTCAGAAAAAACTACAAGTTTTCCAACTTTGAGCCCCAAAACTCGACTCTCAAAATGGTGTATTATGGGGACTGTAGTAGTAAACAATTTTGAGTCAAAATTTGGCTTTAACTTTAGGTTTTGAGGTCTTAGTCTTATTGTACTGTGTAGTTATTGCACTGTGTAGTAGTAGTAGGAGTTTAAATCTAAATGGCTGTAAAATTAAAATTACTCATAATCTAAAAGTTTGATTTTTAAAATGTAAATATATTGATGAATATAAATTTTAATTGTCTGGGCAGCCAAACGGCCGTAGAGCTTGCCTTAAAACCTGAAGGTTGCGGTTTCGATTCCAAGGGGGTAAATTCTGGACCCAGATGACGTCTACTCCAGTGGCATTTTAATTGAAGTCAATGTTAGATTAAACACATCTTAAGGGAAAGCGGTCCAAACCCATTACCCATAACGTCCCGCACCAAAGTCCAAGACGCTAACAACTAGGCTAGCAACACATTCGATTGATGATGCTATCTAACGATAGGTTAACATAAAATAGTGACAAGACCAGGATTTGGATTTGAAACCAAAACTATGCTCATGATTATTGTGCATGTCACATACCTGATGTAGTCCCTGTCCAGACTATTGTTGTTGTTTCCACTGCCTTGATGTCTAGATGTGTTGAGACTAGCGTCACAACTACATACTGACACGGAGCCATCACTGAGTCTCTCTACACTCTCAGACTCAGGGACCTCGTCTATCAGACTGTCTGCAAAGCTCACCCACTCCACTTGATTCTGATTGCGATCTGACGTCACTAAGTTGGCATTAACCCTGGAATCAAATAATACATAAGCTGAAATATCTCATTTAAATAGTTTGTTTTTTTTTTGTCATGATGCAGCAAAAACGCCAAGAGTCATGTTATGTGTAACGTTGTTTACAAGCGTTACGGGGCTACATTAGCTCTTTTTCTCCCTAAGGCAAAAATTGTAGGGATAATTTAAGTGGAAAGGATAACAGTAGATACAGAAAACAACAAATTTTCCATTTGAACATATTTGTATAGGTGAAGGTCATCACTATCATAAATGGAACTAATACTGTTATTAGCATAAAATATAAAATGGAAATTATATATCTACTGTACCTGTTATCACAAAGTTGTTCATGAGTAGTCTGTGTAGTTGCATAGTCCGAGTGTGCCATAGCACATCCTCGTTGTTTGATGAACAATCGGACTAGACTCAGTCTTGAATGTTGTTTCTCTGATGATAAACTGCTGTCTGAGCCAGACACTGATGACGAGTGTTGAACATCATACAGCTTCACACAACCTGCCGAAAAATGATTTACTAGTCATGTAAATTGAACTAATCATCCTAATTCAAAGCAACTGGTTTAAAGTTGAATGTAGAAAAAACACACCTTGTTTATTTCAAAACCGACCAAAAATAAAAATAATTATGAATTTCGGGAAATGTTTAGGTTAAAATGGGTTATTATAAAAAAACTCCTTCTACAAAAATAAAATACAGTAGGCCTACCTTAAACTTGTATACTGTAGACTTACTACATTACGTTACAACTAGAGGTGTGCAGATATCCGAAAAATCGGGCCGGATTCGGTTCGGTTCGGATATCCGTATCCGAACCGAGCGCCCAAATTCAATATCCGACACTATCCGTTATATATCCGACTTTTTCGGATAGACAATATATTTTGACGTTTTGGACAGGAAACTAAATCTCCATAACCATCATTAGTTTCCCAGGACAAAATTACAGCAATACGTTTCCAACGACCTAACAGCAAACGGCAAAGAAGCCGTATGATGCAATACCGATAACTAGTTTAGATTCATCTGGAACGAACAGACATAAAGCAGAAATGAACTACCATGGTCAAATGAAAGTCAACTCGTGCTTGTCTCGCTCCTGATACTAGGGGCGCTGCGTAATAGTTTTTTTTTACAGTACTGTTTCAAAGTAGAAAAATCTAGCCTACTACTGTGATGTTACGTAAACAATAGATTTAATGTTTCCCGAAAAAAAGTCAGAATAGAAACAATAGAAAGGCAACACAATAGAAGGGTGGGAGGGGTTGGGCAATGACCTCGAAAGGAGCGCGGATAGTGAGTCAAGTAGGACCGGAGGGGGAAGGGGTGGGTCAGACCTTGAAGCTATATATAGACTTGCACTACTTCCCTAAACCTAAAGGACTGGCCGGCGAGTGGTATTCCAATCACAGGACAAGATACATTGTTTTTTGGGTATTCATTGCCTTGGATTGTCTTATTGTGTAGAAACTTTGAATAATAAAAAATAAAGTTAGAACTAACCACGATTATTTAGCATTGATTGTGTACATATTAAATGATTAAACAATAGGTACCATGGATATATACAAACTTTTGTCGTGATTTTAATTTCAACATCAAAATACAATATTGCACAATCGTGATATTTTAGGTCATTGACCTTTATTATGCATCCGGTATTGCTGTTTCAGAAGAGAAGCACGTTGATAAATTATAAATTGATATTTCCGTAGTTAAAAAGAATTATTTTATAAACCTATAAAACAAAATCATAAAATCTTACATAAAGATAACAATAACAGAAATTTTAAAAAGGGTATAAAGATAACAACGTCATTATTCTTTCTCTTTGTTCTTCTATTTCTTGGGTTTCCCTTCATCACGCATTCAACAAGTTGCCATGGTTACTAATCACCCATGTCGTTATCATCTTTTGTGGCATAGCGCACAGCAGGGGGTAAAACTTGACAAAAAGCAGTTAATTTTTACCTATTATTTAATTACCAATGAATGTACTTTATTGGTATTTAGTACTGTATTAATAATCGGTCAAAATGGCCGATTTTTGTCAAATTTTACACCAAATTTATTGAATTTTCAAGGTGAATGAATATTAATAAAACAATTATTACCAAATATTTTTATTCATTTAAAAGATTGATTTGTGGTATTGGGTTCCCCACTGAGTGCAGCCGAGCGGCACTAATGAGAGTCGAACCTTCTTGGGGGTGAACAATAGATGGCTTATCAGACCCGACCCTCCCCAGTGGTCTGGAGAAAGCTTGTAAACAAACTATTGCCCAAGGGTGACTTGACATTGGGCTGCTTCAACTATAATTTTGTCAAATGAACTGCGATGTTTCAAAATCAAAAACAATAATATTGGGACCATACTGCATAATAATAATGGACTGCAATTGTTGAACATACAATCCATTTTTAACAAACTAAGATTATACGATTCAAATACAATTATAAAAATTCTCTTGGTATTTTATTTGGGGTAATGAAGTTATGTAGGCTAGTGTAATTCTCGGTTCATCAAGGTTCTACTGAATTATGTTTGGCAGTGAATAAGTGTAGAATGAAATTTATAAATTCAGGGATACACACCTTTTACCGAGTTATAGAGCCTAATTGCCCAACATCAAATCGTGAGCTAGAGCCCAGCTTAGTGCATTAGTGATGTTTTCTAAACTTGGCAAACCCGCAAAATGCCACTTAAGGCCAATAATCCGTTCAAGGAAATACAATGTGAAAATAAACTTGAGATCAAACTCCTTGTCTTGTGAGAACCAGGAAACAACATAAAACATAACCTCAAGTAAACAAGCCCAAACGTTTGACATCAGTCCTGCTGAGCTAAGGTGTTGTGTGAAGATTTCGGCTGCTAGTGTACTTAATTCAAGCAACCAACTTTTGAAAATAAATGTTGTGTTGTGAATTGTGACTTTCAAGAGAGAGAAAACTGTGGACTTGGCTAGTTTGAAATTCTATAATTCAAAATCGTCATTTAAGTTTATTTACACAGCTTTACATTGTTTTATAGGTTAAAAATACATATGCAGCTTATTATTAACCGCGCCGAACTATCCGAATCCGAACCTCCCAATATCCGAACCGAGCCTCAACTATCCGATCCGAATCCGATCCGAAATGAAATTTCACTATCCGCAAACCTCTAGTTACAATCAAAGACCATGTTAACCAAAACCATGATAAAGATTTAAAACTAATGGAAAATTAGCTAGGCAACGGGAATTGTCCATTTGACGTGGTCAGTTGACCAGAGTTTGCCGAGGGAATTTAAATTTTCGGAGCAGTCGATAAGACAAATTTCACAACATGATAAGGGGTAACGTTAAAAAACTACCGTAGATTGATTTAGCAGTAAAATTTTGTATAAACAGTGGTATATTTTAGGATTTTAGGTATCGTAAATAAATTACGTGAAACTACTTTTGTCAATCTCTTTTGACTGAAAAAGAATGGCGTTCATGTCATGGTTAGGAGTCAAATTTATTTCTGTTTTGATTGCAAAATAAACATGTTATTATTATTTACTATATTTTCATGTAATTTGACCAGAAAGGAAACAAAATTTCGGTTTTATGTTTAAAGTTTTGATTTTTTAATATCATTTTACTATAAATTGGTTGACGTCGAAAGTTCAGCAAAAGACTTAACAATTCCATAAGTCGCATGTTTACTGCCAAGGGTTGTTGCTGCGATGGGCTATTGGCTATTGCAAGTTTATCTTTTATACTTTTGTTTATAAATTCTGCTCTTAATTGAAGTGTACAATATTTTTACATGCTAGTTAACTAACCTAGGTTTGGTCTGGATCTAGTCAAGTTGGGTAGACTGGCAGAGGAGTGACGCATACAGTTGTTGTGAAGGTTGCGCCGAGTGACCATCTTACACCAGGTAGTGCGAGGTGCATCTGAGTTGGCCATGGCTGGACGTCTGGTCTCTGCACTGGACCATGTTCCCGACCCACTGCCACTACCACTGCCACTGCCAGTCACACTTTCCCCTGAAATATTACAATAGATCTTACATAACCGAATATCTGGTAACATGTAAGGAAATAAGAAATTTAAAAAAATGTTTTGGTTATAACAATAAGTGAAATTGATCATAAAAATCATTTTGTTTGTATAAAAGTGACTCACTTAATATGGTACTTCAATCACAGATTCACAATTTCTCTATCAAGGAATACAACTTTAGAAACATAGAGAATATAGAATCACCTGTATCATGGCAATCTGAATCTTCCCCCATGACAGTACTGCCTTCAAAGGCTATGGTGTAGTTGTCCTTGTTGGCCTGGCAAGTTAGCAGAATGTCCTGTTCCTGACAGTCCAGAGAGTCTACACTATAGTTGGGGCACTGAGGTAGAGGACTCTCTCTGACTGGTGAGAAGAGAGGACCAGACTTGCACATGGACTCACATTGTGCGCCCTCCTCCTCCTCCTCCTCCTATACAACACATCACACAACTTATAACATTACACTCTAGAGAGTCTACACTATAGTTGGGGCATTGAGGTAGAGGACTCTCTCTGACTGGTGAGAAGAGAGGACCAGACTTGCACATGGACTCACATTGTGCGCCCTCCTCCTCCTCCTCCTCCTATACAACACATCACACAACTTATAACATTACACTCTAGAGAGTCTACACTATAGTTGGGGCATTGAGGTAGAGGACTCTCTCTCTGACTGGAGAGAAGAGAGGACCAGACTTGCACATGGACTCACATTGTGTGCCCTCCTCCTCCTCCTCCTCCTATACAACACATCACACAACTTATAACATTACACTCCAGAGAGTCTATACTATAGATACTTTAGTCCTTTTAGTACTGTACTTAGTAAAAAGAAAATCAGATTTTAAGGAATGTGACTTTAAGGCAATCACATTAAGAAATAAAAAATACTGTGCTCTGTGGTATAAGCAACAAACTGAAAAACAATATTTCTGAGGTATAAAGAAAACTTCATCATTTACGTCAGTACAATTCTTTAGGTTGAAGAAATTTAAGCGCTCAAAAAGCGTAAGTAACCATGACTGCTGACTTGCTGCTGGAGATTCTATTTTCTAGGTATCTTGTTTTTAGATTTTATCTCAAAAAATGTCAGTAAATTAAATTTACTAGCTATACAGCAGATATCCATATGACACTCCAAAACTGTTGAGAATCTTTCTTTCCCAACTAAAAGCTAAAGTGGTTAGGGCCAAATTTCTTCTTTCTTCCAGTTCTTCCGAATGGAACCAATGATTTATTACATCAAGCACATCAAGCAGTTTTAACCCTTCTGCTCAGTGGTATGGTGAAAAATGAACTGAAAATGGATTTGTAAAGAGCTCCTTGTGCAGGTTGAAATTGTGACATAACTGGATTTAGACTATCTATCGCAACAACCTGTGATACTGATTTGCGTGAGAGCTTGCACGAGGAGTGTCATGTAAAATCATGTGTGTTTCCATCATCAGACAAAACTTGTGCAAGATCTGTTACAAGTTTTATGGCCTGTGTCAACCTATCTTTGAACTGGATACAGTGGTTCATTGCTTAGAATGATTACATTGTAGAGTTTAAAAATAAAAATCATTGTCTGAACATTGATTTTACCTAATTTAACTAAAATGTGGTAAAGGAATTGTTAAAAATCATTAAATTTGAGGGATGAGAGAACATTTTCAGAGCCAAAACATATTTTTCTAGATTTCAATAAAGGTTCAACTTACACAGGGTCAGTTAATTTGCTTTAGTATTTTCATTTTGTTCATAACATTTGGATTAGCAACAAACATTGTCATAGTAAGTTGGGATGATTGTATACTAATAATTTCAAGTCTGCCAAACTTGGCTATAAATTATGTACACTAACAAATTGTTTTGATGTCTGTAGGCTATTATAGATAACTCCACCTGCTCAAGTTACTTCAATCAGATACTTAAACTTTAATTGAAGTTTACAAATCACAGCAGAGATGTAGCCCATATGGATAAACAATTTCACCAACCAGCAATCTTTTATTTATTTGCTTCAAAAACTAAAGACAAAAGACTTTAGACATTAGACTTTAGAAAAACATATACAACCAAGTGCTATTTTCAATGTTGTTAAAAAAATTTCTGACATTTCCATATTGAAGCAAAATGAGGAGGCTGGTGTTATGTAATTAATTTATCATAGTAAAAATCAATGCACAATCCATTAATTTATACAGGGAATAAACACAAATGTATCATGAAACAGTCTATAATCAAGACTATCAAAGACTACAACAAACCAGGCCTTAAACTCGATATAATTATTTTTAAGGTGTATTTAAAATTTGATGAAAGAATACTAACAAACAAACTAACGTTACATAAATTTATTAAATGGTTTAGAATTGGTATTAGTAACTAAAACTATGTCAAGCTAATGGTAAAGTAAAGGCGCCAGTTTGACTCACATATGACAGCGTCTGTTGCCGAATGTTGTCAATCAACTGAACATAATTTATCCTATCGTCAATTAATTTGCATTTACATTCTTGTACCATATACATTCGTACTGTTTTATCTTGTTCACTTTGTCCCGTGGCAGATGCCATAGGACAAAAATAAGGTATTAAAAGAAGTGTACTAATTGTTGATTTCTTAGGAATTATTGGCCAAAATTATATACAATAAAAAGTTGTTACCGGTACTGCAAACAATATTCACTAAGAAAGGTTCCTTGTAAAATAATTTTAAAAGTTTTTTGATCTTATATTTTTAGCACAATAGAACACAACTAAAACGACACTTGAAAACAGACTATTGAAATATTTAAACTTGATACTTTTATATGCATTTATTTGAGGTTATAGTTACAAAAAAAGTATAATTTGTCAATCTTTAAGGTAGCAAAATTGAACAAGTTTTTTTTTTAATAATTTTATGGGGAGATGGTAAATCTGAACAAATCAATAATACAAATCTAACTCATGCACATACCCAAGAAAAATTTTTTTAACTAAACAAATCAAACTTATACACCCATGCAAGCTGAGGTTAAAGCCAAGTTTTAATCACTGTCATACTTCAATTAAACATAGTACAAAAATGGATGTAGAACTTGATACAGTGTGGTACAAATATAATTGAGTTTGCAGAGCCAAAATCACTAGAAAAGGAAATGGTGCAGCTAAAGGGCACCACCCCCCCCCCCCCCTCTGTCTTTTGATTTGAATTACGTAGTAGGTTTGACATATAGGTCTACATTATGCTACTATTGTTTTATCTAAAATTAAATGCTCCTGTGTGTTGCACTAATCCTTTAGGTTACAATTCAGTTAGAACTGTTAAAGACTGAATGTCAAATACAGAGCAATCATACATGTTTAAACATAATTTTAATTTTAATTTAATTTTAAACATAATTTTAATTTTAAACACATTTTTGACTCAAGTACACCAAGTACTCAAGTTTTGAGTTGTAGATGGGGCTGTCAAAGACCTCTCAAACAATATAATCAATCAATATTAATGTAAGAGCACCATTACAGTGAATCTGAGAGAGATGTTGTGAAAGAAGGTAATATTATCTGATCATGTAATTTTAGCATTACGAGGTTTTCAGTTAAGTAATAGATCTCCAGCTCCAACTCATGTACAGTTCTTATTATAACAATCTATTATTTCATATCATCAGGTCTCGTTTCTTATAGCAGACCCATTGATTATTTTCTGTCCATTCAAACAAAGGCCTAAATAACTGGAATTCCATACTTGTAACAAAGAAAATGGGCTAAATGGGCTGCCATTAAAATAGTTAGCCAAACACGTCAATACATTTATTCACAAGCCAACAAATAACACAAGTCTCACGCAAATACGATTGAACAAAACAAACTGACAAAAAGAAAGATTAACAAAGAAACTATCAAGTATGGCAAACTGCAGACAATTGCAGTGATGAGTCATGAGTGGAGAGGATTCTATTGGCGCACAATTTCAAGTCTTTTCTCTTGCTCACACTCCTAACAAAACTAAAACCTCTTGCGCCCCTGGCTTCAGGCCCATTTCCGCCCTGATCTCAGCGATTTTTTGTTCCTAACTGTAAAAGCAGTGTCTTGCTGGAAACAATATATTCAATGTGCAATATGTAGTTCTAAAACTATGAGACCACTAGTTATACTTTCCATTGTAATCTTTAAACAAAATAAAACGTCAGATGACAGCAGGGATATCTAAAATTAGGATTGCAATGGTCAGAATAGCCCTAAAGACAGATAGTTGCAACTGAAGAAAGAGCGATGTCTAGAATTAGAAGTTTTTGGCCCAACTAGTTTAAAGAGAATGATGTTTTGAACTGATAAATCTTAAACTAGTAGACCTCTTTAACATAACTAGATATTTTGTGCATAGTCTACTGAAAACATTGGGTTAGGCCTACCTGGAATTGAACGATCAGTGGCGAGCGTGTTAATGCATGCAGTGAATGTAAATACATTCATTACAGTAACAACTTGCAAATTTATTTTCCAACTGTACCATACTTTACGGTTTATAATAAAACAGATGTTTAATACGAAGCATACAAGTGATATTAATGGGTTAAGTAACTATTGTGTCAGGTAAAAAATAACAAAACAAAAGAAATAAAAATAAGAAAGCATACCACAAGCATGCACTGGCTAGCATGCAGTAGGCTACAACTAACCTGGGAACTTAATTGGGGGCTAAGGGAGGATTCAAAATCAAATTTGACCATCATAGAGCCAGAAACACTAGCAAACATCTCCCCTCTGCGATCGGACTGCCAACATACACAACGGAATATCATCGCAGGCTAATCTAACTTACTGTACATGCAATAAATGACTACAGAGAAAACATTGCAAAAAACTATAATAGATATATGTAGAACAGCAACCTTCGTTTGAATCTAAAGCCCAAAGATTATTATAAGGCAAATGGTTTTAATACAATAGAGAACAATTTTGAAGCAGACTATCTTTATAAGTTCTACATAGAACGTAAGGTTGAAAATTGATGCAAGTAACGCTACATAGAAACAAATAAAATTGGGCAGGGATGGAAAAAATAAAGTTATAAATTAAGTGACTGTTTGGTTTTCAAAATGTATGCAGTGATGACAGTAAAAACAGCAATTAAGTAGGATTAGATGTCATGTAAATCACTTCTTTTTACCTCTTCCCATAACTTTTCTTCTCATGTGCGTAATTTAATTTGTATAAACTAATGTATGTTCAACAGGCAAATGTTCTATATCATGCAATTTAAGTTTTGTTTTTTATTTACATCTACTTTTGTTTCATGACAATTTGTAAAATGCGATCTGAGCTATCCTTAGCTAGATCCTTAGCTAATAGCTTTATTGTACCAAATGAAAATTAATATATTTGATTTTATCTTAAAATCCCAAAAACTAGAAAACCTAAGAACTTATGGATTTGCATGGAGGTTCCACTTGAGAGTCCTTGGAGCCTAAACGTTCTATCTTGTAAAACAATTTAAAACTACAAATAAAATTTCTAATCCCACAGTATACTATATATTTAAATTACAATCCCTCTGGCGTTTGATAAAATATTTTGAGATGGTAAATAGCTCTTCAGCGGCTGTTTGAAATTAACGAAATTAACATTGCTCTTATGGCGGGCAAATCCAAGATGGCCGTTAGCTTCCATGGACTCCCTTGGAGAACAATTCAAAACTACAAAGAACATTTCCAATATCACAGTAGATATTTAAATTTAAATGATAATCACTTAAGTGTTTGAAAAAATATTTTGGACGATAAATAACTCTTCAGCAGCTGTTTTCAATTATCCAAGATGGCCGCTAGCGGAGGCTAGTCCTTGGAGAAGCCTTAAGAAATTCTATCTGGGGTCTGCCCCAGTGGCCTTATAAGTTTCCAAGTAATAATTATGGAGAAAAAATTTGTTTACATTAGAGCACATGAATGGGGTACATTTAAATGTTTACACTTCTATTTAAGGAGACGGCAGTTAATATTTAAAATGTAATTTATTGAAACATGTGACATAAATATTTATTGTATTAGATAAAATAACGTTGGTTGTATTATTTTGTCGTTTGAAAATTGCTGGTTTTTTTGAGTAAGACTTTTTGTAATCGTTAAATAAAATTTTAAAATCAAGATTTCAAAATCTATGTTTTATTTCAATGCATCTAAATAACAGCATATTATTGAATCTGTGGAGTAGGCCTAACTTAATGTCAAAGGAAGCTTCCTTATCAAGCTATATCTATTGTAGGGATGGCAACTGCCTTTTTAAATCACTATATATTCATTTATGATAAGTACGCAAGAACGATAATCAGAGGTTCTTGATATTAGTTTAAAACATGTTGCCATCATTGAGATGAATATTTGATCATTTAAAATACTGTAGTAAAATTTTCACTAACGGAGAGTATGTTGCGGATATGATCCCAGTTCATATTTTTGGTAGATAATTAAAAGTAATAGCTGTTGGAGTTATTTAAAAAAAAATGTTTATATTTTCTGTAAAAAAACTTATGCAAGATGTGTAAAAAAATAAATTTATAAAGTTGGAAGATTGTGTGTTACTAGAGAGTTGAGAAAAGTAATTATGTGTGTACATTCTGATCAGTGAAAACGAGAGAATTGAGAAAAGTAATTATGTGTGTACAGTGAAAACGCCATAAATAACGTAGCCCTGCAACTCTTTAGACCTTTGAAGGTTGGGCTAACAAAGAAACTTTAACTTTGTGTCGGGTTTATAACGGCACTATTTCACAGGAAAAATAATAATAAAAGCAGCATTCAAAAATGTTTTTAAAGGCATCAGGAACACAATTTGTCAAACAAGGTTTTTATGAAGGACATAATTTTACTTAAAACTGGAAGAACTGACTTTAACACCATTATGGGTAAAGCCGCCACAGGTATGCTAAGTATTAAATTAAAGAAAGACAGCATGTACAAAGACAACTATGTGCAATAAAGGAACATACAGCTAAGATAAATAAAATTAAAAAATAAAATAAAATAATAAAATATCATCTAACCAACCACAAACCATGTGACAGCAATCTCACTAAAAATAATGACAGCAAAAGTAATTTAAAAATACAAGCATATCTACAATTAAACTGAAAACTATGAATACATGGCATAAGTGAGGATGCAGAAATGGTATTTTACGCAAAAATCCGGTAAAGAAACCACGGGAACATCAGTTATAGTTGATTAACATATTATTATTGGACATTTCTCTGTTCTGAGCCGATCTCTAGCAGTAGCGTACTGTACTAGACATTCTGTTTTGCCCTTTACGTGATTTATTGCTGTACAGTGATTATCACGTTTTTTGTTGAGTTTAAGGAAGCTGTGATTTTTAAACAGAACTAAAAAATTAATGTTAATGAATTGAAAATACCCCGATTGCGCAATACAGTATTGAATTTTATTGACTTGGAAATCCAAGTTATGACATCAATGCCTATTTATACGGTATTACAATGTTTTTAAAAGCCTTTCATAAATTTTTATATCATGTTGGACTACCCGTTGTTTTCAATTATGTGGTCCAGAATTTTATTTCTTGCTAGTGACAAAATCCGAATCATTGACGGTCGGGATTTTAGACGTCTGAATTACTGACGTTCTACTGTATTTACAAACTTTAGATTAGTCCACAAAGTAAGAATTTATTCTAGGGCTTTTGAAAAGATGCATCAAGATAGATAGAAGTTTGTGAATGTGAGGTAGGCCTACATACCTGGAGGTCCTGGCAACACATTGCAGGTAAAGTGGTTAGTATGTCTTCAGCTCTAAAGTCCTCCATGTCCACCTGAGCCAGCTGGGTGTCAAGGTCACGAGCAAGGTCATCGTAGCAACCTTCCTCATAGCTGGCTGACAGAGAGAGGATACTACGATGCTGTGTCTCTCGATATCTGCACAAACAACGTTCTCATTACTTTGTGAATACAGTACCATTAGATCAAGCAGCACTTACAATTTGAGGGACACCAAAATGATTTCTTTTAGCTTAATGATCAGAAATATTGACTGTCAAGATTAAATTTAAAGCGAAAACACGTGGGTATAATAATGAGGGCTGATAATATTAAAATTTGTATTGAGCAGGTCTTTGAAAAAGAAATTAAACCATTACAAAACATAACAATTGAAAATAGGAACCAAAATTAAAAAATTAAAATGTATTAAGTACATAGGCCTACCCATAGAGAGAATTAGAACTAGACAAACAAAATTCTCTAAATAAAAAAGCTTCTACAACCATAAACCACAATTTGATGAAAAATGTTATCTTAAAAAAGTAGGATGGCAGATATTGAAGAATAAAACAATGTGGATCCAACGAATACTGAACCTCAACTGACATAAATGATTCACTAGGGCTTTCAGAACAGAGGATGTCAACTATTAGACCCATCAAGCAATCTCCAACCACGCAAGCTGTGTATCAGCTGGTATTTGCAACTACACAGACTGTTGGACACAACCCCAACACAACCTAGCCAACGTTTAGGCATCTATGGTAGATTGATGAAATACTGTAGTTCAAATATTTCCATAAAGCTCCAAAAAGTACAGTATACCATCAGTAAAGTATTTTTTAATTGAATATGAAGTCCTAGCTTAAAGATTAAAATGAATTCTGAGTGAGCTTAGAATGCACGTTAGTAGCTTTGCTGATCAGCTGATTACTTGGATAGAAAGCTTCAGTTGCAAGCGACAGATTTCTTTTTGCACATTCAAAAAGCTTGGATTTTTTCAGGATGAAACAAGAGTTGGTATACAAAAGGTATCACTTACTGTAGGCTATAGAGTATTGGTAAGTGAGAATCTGGGAAACCAAGTGGTTATAGCGCCCTCTTTCAAATCCTAAGTGGTTGAATCATGAGAAAGGTCTCATTTCTGAGAAACCTATAATAATATCCAGGAAGTTGGATGATAATGAAGTATCCCAAGGTGTCATTTATCATTAGGCTAATAATTCAAGTCTATGCACCATTGAGTTGAAAGCAACTGCAATTTTTTATGAGTGTGGATGATATGAGGTTGTATGAATGATCTGGACTGGGAAGGTCCTATTGACTCTAATCAAAATGGTACAACCCCCAATGCTGTAAAAATTACAGTTAAAAAGGTTTTGTAATTTTTGTGGTTTCAACCCACCGTTTACCCATTATACGGGTTTGACAAGCTAATGGGAGAAAGTATCTGTCAATTTGCTTTTTATTGTTACTTGATTCAAGGGCTACAACTTAAAGGGACTCCCAACTACCAGACCTCACCATTATCACATCGCAAATCCCATGGATGCTCACTGGCCAGCCCCAGTCCTGTGAAGCCTAACAACTTTGTCCCTATCAATTAGGCATGAAATAATATTGTTAATGTAACCTAATTATATTCTAGTTGAGTGCATTTAGATAAGTTTTACAACTGTTTCCAACAAGCTGCTAAAGCCTCACAAGGCTCGACTGCAGCTAACTATAGATAACAAATCATATTCCTTCCAAAGTCCCAAAATCTATCAGTCAGCACTCAGCAGCATTTGTATTCAATCTTAAACAAACTACGTGAATTTTAATCACAGGTAATAATATAAACAGCCTTTAAGAACAAAAATAAAACTAATAATAAATATCGTATGGATCCGTAGTTTGCTTTTACGCTGCAATGAGGTTCCTCGCCGCTTACTGATATTATTTGTGAACAGAATGACACCATTCACAGCTCTGTAGCTGACGTACGCTTTGCTGTGTGTTTTAGAAAAACTTAAGTTATTGAATCTCCTGTCGCGTGCGAGATAAGGTCTATACATTTTTCACCACAAGAAACATATCCGATGCTGACATTCGTCATCAGATGGCTGAAGTTTATGAACCTAAACAATGATAGCGGGGAAAGAGCAGAAATAGGCTAGGGAAATTAAAAAGTGCTGTGGAAATGTTCATTTCAAAAGTAATTGCGTTTTTGGTGGGTACCCAGACTTCTCACAGAAGACCACAAAACAAAAAGGTTTTCACTGCTATTTTTACACTCCATAACCCATTTCCGTACTTTACCTTCACTCATTGCATTAGGGCCATAGCCTTCATCCAATATGTTTCTTGTGGGAAAAAACGTATTACTGACCTTATCTTGTATGCAACGAGAGATTCAATAGTTTAAAATATAAATAAAAAACTCAGCGAAGCACACATGTCAACTATAGAGCTCCAAATGGTGAACAGCCCTTACTTAAAAAACCACCCTCGTACAGCGTATGGCCTTTAGGAGTGATGGCAAATGCCATATAGTAGGCTGGTGAAAACTAGTGAAGGTTTTGCACTTAACACGTTCACTGCTGAAAAGCGTCAACAAGGCGATCCCTAAAATGTGACGAGAGCCAGACATAAACACCAAACGGTGCATAAGAGAGACTCTCCAGCCGAAGCCATCCGCTAGTGGCAAGAACCTAAAACGGATGCAACTGAAATAAATAATGGAACCGGCAACAACATGCTGACAAAGATTAGTTGATCCCCGATAACTATGGAGCTCACAGTAGACCAATCCTTATAACGCTGTACCGTGACTCTGACCGGTGTCGTACACACCCTGTGCTAGTATGGCATGACTCGGATTGGAGTTGTCAGCAGTGAACATGTTCAAACTTAAAATAATCATAGGCTATTCATGTTTAATCATCATTTTAAATTGTAATTACATCTATCAGTATCTACTGCAACAAAACTAGGATGTAGACTGTCCCTTGAAAAAAAAAACTAAAATGTCATATGTTGTTAAATAGAGAAAACTATATAAGTACCTGAAATTCCTGATTCCCTGACAAAAGTAACCACAATATTCCACATAATCACTTAACAGTATCGCTTCTTCAAGGTTCCAATAAGTGAAACTATGACCTTCCATTTTACCAAACACTGAGTTGTTTGACACGGCACTAGGATTGCATGTAGACAATCATACCAATCATGACAGAATGAAACTTCCACATTCCATTTCAAATACATCCTCCATTACATTCGTTCACAAACCAATTATAACAGCAACAGCCCTGTAGAGATCTGGTCCGCTATGTAACTTAGCTGCATGATGCACTGAATTCACTGTTATCTTGTAAATTAAATCAAATCTGTATCACTTCCTTTAACTTATAACTAGGATATCATTGACAAAACGAACGGCCAAAACAAAATGCCAGTTGCAGGCAAGTCAAACTGGCATCTTGCCATTTGGCGAGAACAGCGACTGGGCTCCGACAATCTTAGCACTTCACCTCTGGTGGGAGAGGTTCAAATCAACAGGCTGTCTACATGTACTCAACTGGAATATAATTAGGTTACATTAACAATATTATTTCATGCCAACTTGACAGGGACAAAGTTGTTAGGCAGCTTCACAGGACTGGAGCTGGTCAGTGAGCATCCATGTGATTTGCAATGTGATAATGGTGAGGTATGGTTGTTGGGAGCCCCTTTAAGTTGTAGCCCTTGTATCAAGTAACAATATCAGCAAATTGACAGCTACTTTCTCCCATTAGCTTGTCAAACCCGTATAATGGGTAAGCAGTGGGTTGAAACCACAAAAATGACAAAACCTTTTTAACTGTAATTTTTACAGCATTGGGGGTTGTACCATTTTGTTTAGTCAAAATGAGCTTTTCAGTCCAGATCATTCATACAACCCACAAATCATCCACACTCACAAAAAAATACAGCTTTTAACTCAATGGTACATAGAGTTTAACAATCCCTTTAAATCCCACTTTTAAATTACAACAATGAGAAAGAATATATTATCAAGCAATAGGCGTGAAATGAGAGCGGCAACACCCCACGAAATACAGATGACATAATTCTGAACTAATCACAGTGCAAAGTAGTATGCGAGCTTCGAGCTAACCTGTCACTCTAAATTCTGGGTCCTTTTCTCAGCTAATCTGAATATTCTGAATCTCAACTCAATCTGACATTTTTCAAAAAACTAAAGTAAACTGTCAGCTCCGTCCGTAGAGATTGAGGTTAGGCCTATGTCTTAATCTTAGCGATTGCATAAGTACCCTGTTTAAGTATTTGAAATAAAATTATCAATGGAGGTTTGTTTTAGGCTATACCTCATTATAGGTATTCCCTGTGATAAATTATTTGCTATCTTCATCTCTACTTAAGAACAAATCACTTTATTTTAGTTCCCTTCATAGTTTTTTTTCTTGTTATTTTTTCCTTGTTGTTTATTCTTTGTTATATTTAATGTCCTGGGTTCGGATCCTGATGGTCACTGCCGCAACATTTCATCAGTACGGTACATTTCACTTTTGTACTGTACCGGCTCACCTTCCTTTGCTGGATATGTTCCATGCAAGGGCAAATAGTCTATGTGGACGGTTAAATGCAAGGTTAAAAGACGCCATCAACCTCTTAAAAAAAAGTATGTAGAGGGTAGGGGGTATGTAGGGATACCAGATCGTAGGTTACATCTTGTTACAACAAACACAGGCCCAAACCACGATCAATATAAACAAAATTCAGTGTTTGCCCAGCATTTATACGACCTAAAAGATTATATCTGTGTGATTTCTAACGGTCTAGAGGTGCTACATGTAGGCCTATGCAGTAAAGGTAATAAATTACAACACATTGGAGGAATTCAAAATTTACAAACTAACTCATACTGTACCACAACAACATTGCCAGTGGACACATTTCCAACGAAGAAATGCGGTTCCAGTCACACTCTATTTTCAATGTGCTCATAAACTTAAAAGTAACTGGCCACCTGACCTTTGTCCTACTGATAACATGGACAAGAATCCAAGAATGAAGAAGGAGCCTCTGACATTGTAGTCTATTACCTACACTGGGACCGTAAGTGTCAGGTGATAGGCCTATGAAGAGTATTAAGTTTGTAACGTATCTTTTATTTATTTGTGTGAGTGTGACAGTATGGCTCTGTTTTTGTCAACCTAACGGGTGAAATATATACTAGGTCAACCAACTGATCTAGGCTTGACGGGATAAACTATAGGCCCCCATTATATTATTGGACTAGGCTATATCATACTAAATTCTGGTAAGAGGGAGTCATCTTCCTGAGGAGGAATTGATTGGCAGACTACAATTATTTATCAGGGGCTTGGATCTTTGAGGTTTGTAAACAACTTATTGGGGTGTGTTATAATTTGAAAAATTTGGATGAAGATAACCACATAAGATGTTCAGGATATTCCTTCATCCACAGTATCTTCATTCTTTAACAATGATTCTTGTTAGACCTACTGAAGTTTTAGGTTTTAGAAAATCCTTTCTTTAAACGATTGGATAAGTTAGTTTAAGTTCTAACTTACGGTACCTTCTTACATTGTCATACAACTAATAAACAGTACAGGCGTAGGCTAAATTTATTTAAACTTATGAAGCTGTCGGGGATAGCTCTTATTGGCTCAGAGGTTAAAAGTTGTCTGTTGAAGCTAATCACTCACAAATTTGTTTACCTTTTCCCCCCAACGGCATAGCCCTCCACTTTACGAGAAGAAAATTCCATTTAAGTTCTTTAAAAATCAGGAACATTTTAATAATACATTCTTTTAGATGGTTACTAACTTAGGCATTATAATGTGCCTACAATGCATGACTATCTTACTTGAAAAGTTATCAGGATAAGCTTATGGGCTAAGTTAGTTTGATTGCTAAGAATAATAGCCTATAGCCTGTGTAGGCCTAACTAAAAACGTTAACTCACGGTAGACCAACAAGTAAAGTAGGCATATTTTAAGATAGGCCTATAATTTAGGGCTTTAAATTATTAGGAAAAGAGACTAGGAAGCCTACTCTAGAAGATTGAGACATAGACCTAACTTACCCATAATCAAGAAACCACTGGTAGTCAGAGTTGTCCTGAATAAAGTCAACATCTTGAGATGAGGTGTTGCTGAGGTAACTAGCTGTTGAGTCCAATGTATTAGAGTTGCAGTCGGACTCAGGGCTGTGCAGGGAGGCCAGCTTCTCTTCCGTTGTCATCCCTCGCGGCTGTCCCGCCACACCTGCAAGAATCAAACAATGCTTATTCGGAAAAGGCTAATGGAATTCTGAAATTATGCTGTAGCCTTTTATAGGCTTATGCATATATAAAATGTTGACTCTGCAAGGTTCATGGTAGGCCCATTTTTGGTAGCCATCACAATGCCTAGTAGTTTGGGGTCTAACTTATAGGCTTGGTTATGAAACCCTTGCCAAAAATTTGATATAGACTAAGGCATAAGGCCAGGCTTACGTCGAAAGCCAAATTGTAATTTGTATTATTTCCAGCTCTTGTCTGGTCCAACTGCTTGAATTATCATTGGATCAAGGTTAAGTAACTTAGTTTCCAAATAAGTTAAGGGTCACAAATCTAAAAAGTTAGCCTATGCCTAACCTAACTTATAAACTGCAAAACATAACGCAACGAGGAAAGAAAACAAAAACGAGACAAAATAAATTAATCATTTATAAGACTATCTACAGTATTCAGTTTTCGTTAAACGGTGTCACTTTCAATGCTTACCATATTCATCATATTTTATCTGTATCACCATCGCGCTCATAATATAAAATTGAACTTGCAAGTGTACATTAATTCCCAACTTATTTCATAGTTATTATACTGATGCATATAATAGAAATAGTCTAAATGTAGATAAATCGTTCGATTAGTGAATCGTGTGCTGATATAATCAGTAAATCAGTTCGTAGTCGTAGTTCGTTCTCGTTGCCATTTCCCCCCCATTCAGTGTTGCCACCACGTTGTTGTGATTTTACCCTAAAGGCGGGCTAAAATTACCCTAGATTACCCTAAATCTACTTTGAGTTACCCTAAAAATTACCCTAAATGTTAATATTTGCGTTTAATGCTATAAAACATTGTTAAAATCATATAAATCTTACATAAGGTGGTTAATTATACTAAATTAAGTTCCAATATCAATCAATTTACGTAAAATTATACTTAATTCTAAAAAACCACCCAAAAGAAGAACAAAATGTTGATATTGATCAGCTCTATCGACTATCTTATAACAAAAAATACCCCCGCCGCAGCAAACCTGCAGACTAAGCGAATTTCCATTTGATTTACACTGAAATGTCTACTTAAAAATATAACATTTATTCCCGATTTAAATAGAATTAGTTTAACAAGTACTTAGGTTTGCTGCATCAGGGAGGTAAAACTGTTTTTTTTTTTATGTTAATAGTTAGTAAGAAATAAAAACATTTTTCAAATTTGATCAAAATATGTTCATAAACAAGCAAACTACAACAGTTTACTTATTCTCCATAAGAATAACATGGGAATTTTAAATTTACAATTTTTTTGAATTTTCTCCGTAACCATTAGGCGCATAATAACGCTTCAATATACTAAATTATTTGTTTTTTTAAGCTCTACAAAATGGTTTGGAAAGAAATTGCTAAATGTTATGTTTTTTGGGTCAAAAATGCGAAAAACCTATTTTTACCCCATAAAACCCCCCGTAAACCCCCGTTCCCATGGTCCGATCATGCTGGATCGCGAACTCGTTCGAATAAACGTAGGTTTACACGTTTGTACCGAATTTCATCAAAATCGGATCATTTTTGCTCGAGTTATCGTGCTAACGGACACATATATATATATATATATAAATATATAAATATATAAATATATATATATATTTGAATTTGAACGGATGGTGTTTTTGGTCTCTAGGAACCTCAAAACGAAAAAAAAAATCGGTCCCGCGTCCAGGTCTTACCATGAGTACTACGGTAATAGCTTATTCCCTATATGGGAAATTCGCTAATATCGAATCAGAACTATCGTATTTTTTTACTGTATCGACCCATTACTACTGTTTTTGGACAATCATATCTTTAAAATACAGTACGGTACCACCAAAGCTTTAATCTATACCGGTACATAGTAGTAATTTCTTGACACAATTTGTAAAATAATCCAGTTTAATTCAATTCAATCACATAATTAAATATCAAACCCAGTACCTAATGAATAATATTTCATATTTGATTAGGCCTATAACGTGTTATAGAATCGAATACATTCTAAAACAGATAATTCCCAACTATTGATAAGATCGATTAGGATAACTTATTATGAAAAATTCATAATAGCAATCGATTTAAACCGGTTGAATCGAATATGATGGTTTGGCCATAGTATGTAATGAACGTTTTTTTGCCAAATTTTGAAGTTTTTTTCATTTTTGTAGTAAAATTTCCATTGTTATTCTAACTTTTAGTTTTACCCTAAAATTACCCTAAATCTACCATTACCCTAAACTTTACCCTAAGACCAGTAAATTACCCTAAAAAAGGGTAATTACCCTAAAAGTGGCAACACTGCCCCCATTCCAGTCATAGTCAAAGTCAACGTTCTGTCGTCTGGTGGGATTGGGAAGTCAACTAAACTCAACTTCAACAACTCAAGTCTCAACTCATCTGGATCAGGACTGGATCCTGGATCTCCCTCGACCCTCGGTCCCATTCGACGATTCGAGATTCGATCGAGTCAATCGTCACTCGTCACTCCCTCTGCTGAGAGGATTACCCCGGACTACCTCAACTAGAGCACTGTGACTAGAGTCGCTTGTGAGAGTGACCAGACAGACACACTCATCGCATCCTTCGTTCGGCTCCTCCTCAGTTATCAAAATCAAATAAAACTACTACGTTTACCTTCCTTCATGATTCACACAATCCCAATCCGATGCGACCGGATTGATCTTAAATCATATCCCAACATATGACCATAGAATCCGGTATATGACGTATAAATTACGGTGTAGGTGTTTAAAATGATTAGGCATAGACTAAACATACTCCTTTGTGTTAGTGTATTTATTTATACAGTATACACATTTTTGACAAGATAAACACGAGTTAGACTATGGTTTAGGTTCTACTCACGAGAAAATTCTGTATGATTAACTCATTACCTCCCTCCTTTGCTTGAGACCAAAATAAGTATTGGATTAACAACGTCAAAAGATTAATTATTTTAACATACCTAGGTATTTTAACAATATTTACAGACTTCCGTGATGGAGTTGAATTATACGTGCTTGCGTGGACAATGATCTTGGGATATTTGAATTATGTTGAACACATTGAATGGATTTTTAAAATTAAATTCATTGGCCGTAAATCTTGTAATAAAAATCACGTGAGATAAAGTCTATGGTTACTCGTGGTTGGTAAGGGCCCAGTTTTAGCACTGAAAATTTGTCTGTTAATTATTTTTAAAATTTTCAATTACTAGCATCATAGACTATAGACTAACCAACACAAGTACAGTATACTTCTCATCCCATTGTTCCTCGTTTTTCGTGTCTAGATGTCCGGTGACACTGATCGCTATAGTGTTGACAACATTTTGTTTCTATTAGTTTAGGGTTAGTTACATGATTTGTGCTTTGCTGTTTGGTTATATAACTACAGGGCGAGTTATTGTTTATGTTTTTATTTGGTTAAACGAAGTGTTAAATGACTGAAATGACAAGAAACAGATTGTAAACAAAAGATGACCTCTACAGTGCACCGGACAGAACTAACAATAATTTGGCTTCAGCTGTTCCATCAGGTCGAGAAATGTTTTTAAGGCTTAATGTATTATATTCTGTGCTTATTCATTATTGTTATTTTTGTAATGTATCAATGTAATGGGTTTCCCGTTGGAATAAATAAATAATTAAATAAGGGAGTGGGGCTATGTTTTTTTATCAATGCTAGCATCAAGTAGTTAGAGTGTGGGACGTCTTTCTAGGAAGATAAGATGATATTAGAACCCTTTTTCTGATGGTGAATTTCTATTTATGCATTACTCCGTTTATCTGATTTCGAAAACTGATTGGTTTATGATTTTTTTTCATTTTAGAAAATTCAAAACCTATACATTTTAATTTTAAATAACCTGTAATAACCTGTAACCTGTAATAAGTTAATAATATAATTTTAATATAAAACTCCCCAATTTTAAATACTCAATGTCCATACGGTGCATAGGGTAAAATTGTATTGGTGTTCTTCGTATATTGCAATTCTTTGACTTGTTGGAACGGAAATGTCTAACGAACAAATAAAACAGATTTAAATAAATGTATGTATAATAATAAATAATGTATTATAAAGAGGAATTGTTACTTGATGGTATTTTATTTGCTTAATTAACAGATGCAGGTCTACTGCATAGCGTTGGAATGGCTGATCTCGTGGGGCTGGGCTTCTGTCCCTGAGGTCCCGGGTTCAAATCCCACCAACCACCAATGACCTTTAGCTAATGACTTGGCCCTCTATGCCTAGCTCTAAGTAATGAGTTATTTCCAAACTAGAGCCTATCGTCCTTGAATGTGAAGAAAGAGAAACAAACTGTATCGTGCTATCACTTCCACAGATGTTATTGAATATTGTGTTACCTGAGGGCTATAACACACAGTGCTCGGTGATGTTTAGATTAGACGGGTGGAAGGAAATGATCGGTTTCCAGACAGTTAACCACGAGATAACTGTTTCCTCGGTCGTTATGGTCGACTCGTGCTACTTGGGTGGCTGGCGCCCTTCGAGTTGACGAAGGACGGTCCTTAACAATATGGGATCCATCTCCGACTAAATGGATGGCGAGAGTTGTTATATTGATAGAGAAAGGGTGTGGAACCTCGAGATATTTATATTTAAAGGGGAAAAACACGATGATGGCTATTTTCATTAAATTATCTGTGGCATTATATTGACACTAAGCTAATTCCACTCAAGCAATAGCATGCTAAGATCAGAGAAAAACAGTATGGGATAGGGCAAGAAAGATTGCTGACAATTACTTTAAGTCTTGCAACCTGCAACAAACTCAGCAAAATCGAAACACTCAAACGAGTCCTGACCTGTGGAAGTAATATTATAATTATCCGTTTAACTTGTGCTGTACGAACTTTGGAAAACGTTTCGCTAATTTAATTTAAGGTCTACAAAAACGTTATACGAAGGGGCCATTGACCGATAAGACACTTTGGTCATCAAGTCTAGGTATTTAAAAAAACATTCTTCCAGACCACTAAAATGCTACAATAATTTGTGCTTATGTATTTGAGGATACATCAATGAGCCAATCGACAACAGTTTCGAAGTTATATTCTTAATTTTCCTAAATCCTCCAAAAAGACATATTAAATAAGCTATCTTATGCAGTCTAAAAGTGTAATTAAAGGACATTTAGATGTAAACAATGCCTTAAATCGATTCAAGAAGAATTGTGTTTGAAATACCTCGGCACCTCAGTACATTTCCACTCATCTAAACCTCGCGCATTTCGCAAACCTGGAATTACTCTGGAAACAACATGCGTGACTCCGACGAGTGACTCATCGAGTTCCTGTCAAATATGGAACAACATTGTCAAATGTGGAACAACATTGTCAAATGTGGAACAACATTCGGAGTGCCAAGAGTGTGAGGCATTTCAAATAACAAATTAATGTTAAATTTACAATTTCCCTTAAAATCTGTAATACAGGGTGGCGCAGATGAATTGGGTGGTTTTAAAACACTTGTCAAACTGTCAATTTTTAAGGTATTGGATTGAAATAAAGTGCAAAACGTGTAGTTACAATGGAAGTTTATTGACAAAAAATTAGTTAAGTTAGTTTTTAAAAATTACATCCATCAAATGCCTTCGTTCTCGAGCGACGCATTCTTGGAGTAGGTCTTCGAGGTTCCGCATTGCTCGCTTAAGCACATCACCAGGAATTGATCTTGACTCCTGAAGCAAGGGTCTACATGAACAAACCCCGGACCATTCAGGAGTTGAAGGCTGCAATTCACAACGAAATCACATCAATTCCTGGTGATGTGCTTGAGCGAGCAATGAGGAACCTCAAGGACCGACTCCAAGAATGCGTCACTCGAGAACGAAGGCATTTGATGGATGTAATTTTAAAAAACTAACTTAACTAATATTTTGTCAGTAAACTTCCATTGTAACTACACGTTTTGCACTTTATTTCAATCCAATACCTTTAAAATTGACAGTTTGACAAGTATTTTAAAACCACCCGATCCATCTCCGCCACCCTGTACAATACGCATGCTTTCATTTTATTTCAAAATATGTACAGTACCGGTATTTTATTAGGAGCTTGGGAATTAAGATATGTTTTAAATGTTATTGTTTCTTGAGGATCACTCGTCTAGGGCTTAATAAGAGTATAGTATTGGACAGGTGGACAAATGAAAATTGGAAATCAGATATGTACATACTGTATATTTATAGAGCATGATTTCTTCTTCTTCTTACATTGGGGAAATAAATTTAAAAGCTACTATTTCCACATAGTTTTTTTTTATTTTTTTATTTAAGACAAATGTATAGTTATATTGAGTTATGAAGTACATTTTATATTTTTTCAAATGGAGTTTAGAATCAGTTACTAACACTTCTAGGTCCTGTGGTAATTAAGTCTTCTAAGACATAGTATAGACGTAAAACTTGGAAGTGTCCGAAGTAATACAGAAACCTACTATGCAGAATTAGTTGCTTTTAAAATCTAAAATTAAGCTTCTATGACGATTATAGGTATTTAAAATCTTGTTTAACCAAATGTTTGAATAAAAAAGTGTTGAAATGTATAATAAGACATTACGTTTTTATTTGACAGTATATTAAGATTCGCACTAGTGAGCCACTGGTTTTGGTAATCCTATATTCAAAAAATATTAAAAATATTTGTATGTTACACGTTCGGGTGGGTTTAGTAGGAGAGATTTTCATTTCATCATAATATGATCAACGGTTTGTCCGAAGTCAATGGTAAACACTTTACGTGATTCGCCCTGTAGATATCCCATCAACATGGACCAGCTTTAGCTAGTGTTTCAATTATAGAAAAGTTAAATGAGCCGATCACAAGTCAGCTATTGCCAAAAATCTATTTTCTCTCTTAGTATTGATACTAAAGATAGTTAGAAATCATACATTGACTTGAGGTTTAATTCCTCTACGCCCTGTATATTCTAAACCCGGCTACAACTTTAACATGGGAATGGGATGTTTACTTCTATCGATACCCTATAAAAGTAGAATAACTTGTGAATAATGTATCTAAAATAAACAGATCAGACTGTGGTCGATCGGATGTGGGATGTAGGCAAGCAGGAAGGCCAAGTAACGGAAGCTCAAGCTCAAGCTCAAGGGTGTAACAGAAGACAGATTATCCTCGTAATGAGCTTCCAGAAAGTAATCTCTGCTACAATAGAACAACCAACAATCCATTTTACCCGAGGCGTTCGCCCCCCTATTATACTCTGTCGTCTCACGCGATTCTCTATGTTTACTGAACAATCTTGGATATGTTTATGAATTTCTAATGTATTTGTTCATACCACAGTATTAAAGTACGTTCCCTTAAACACATTATAAATTTTACTATTGTGAGTATAAACGTAACGAAATAACCAATAACAAACGCATTTTGGACAATTCAATAACAGAAAATGTTTTAATGATGTTAAACATGTTACGATGATATCCGTTGTACAGTTATATTTATTACCAAACAACTTGTAAATGCTACGTCATCTACTATAAAAATATAAAAAAATTGGTCGGTCTTTCAGTTGGTATATTTAAAAAACTGCTAAACAGCTGATTGTCCTCAATATGAACAAAAACCGATACGCGTAATAAAGTAAATTGTAACACCATGAATACGCTCTGGTATTGAAATAGGTTTAATGTTACTTTTATAGGTCAATACTGACATTAAAGTATAATAATGATACTTTTTTTTAGTTAAATAAACATCCATCTAGCTCTACAACGTCTGGCATAGTAGTGGTTAAAGTTGGGATTTTCTATTGAAAATTTACCACGAGATTTCCAATGCGTGTTTGGTATCTAAATCATGTACCTAGGTTTGTTTTAACCTAATTCAACTTATAATCGACGACTAATTAATTATTGTCTGCCTATTATCATTTTAAAACCGCAAAAAGAAGAAAATTCTCAGGGAAATAAAACATGGAAAGGTTTTAACGCATTACAACAAATCATTTAAATAAAAAACGGAATGGGATAGCAACCATGAAAACAAACAAACAAAAACTCACACAAGATAATGTCGTCTTGGTTTTGTCTAACAAGAGTTTCGTGTATCCAAATGTTTCACACCTGATAAGGAATCACAAGTTTCTTAAATCTGAAGATAAAAAAGAATAATTTGTTTACACTCATGTATAATGCACCAACATTCAAATAATTCAGATAAAAAGCAGTAATAAACTTACTTCGACCTACCACGGATGCCGCATCAAGTTCAACTAACCAGCTGATATGAATCATTGGCATATTTAGTCATAAGCTACTCACACTAACACAATGAGCCCGGCGCACACTTCTTTCTCAGACACCACTCACTGCACCTTATCACTAACCTGCATTCCCTTATCACCATGCCATTTCGCTCTGTTTGATTAATAATTCTCGCTTGTGTGAATGTGTAGTAGGTATCATTACCCATGAACTGATCTCCATTATAGTTCTAGTGTAAACGTTACTTAATAACTGTCAAAATATTGAAGTGCGCATAAACATAACAATCTTCTTGATTCGTGTCATTTGTCCTAAGTCAAAATATGTTTTACATTTTCGTGTTGATCTGTGCTAGCTTGGGGTGGTTTCATAATTGCCATGTGTTACTAAATTTCCATTGTGGTATTTCACAATATTCCTCTATCGATCTGGATGAAACTGATCTGAACTGTGGTTTAATTGGGGGGGGGGGTTATACATCGTACCCGTATCGTTTAAGATGGGATAACAGAAGAACAGAAAACTCAAACACACCCAAAAGATAAACCACATAAAAGGCCTCAAGACAATATTTCATTTAGATTAGTAAAACCTACCTTTCAGCTATAAACGATCAATCTGTAATCTGGATCAAACGAAATGTTTTCTCTCTTTCATAGCGAACTGTTATAGCAACATATGAGTTGAGCAAAGCCAGCATTTCACGTTCTTCAGTTGGCAGCACCGTGATAAACAAACATGGCGGAATAAACACAAACATAAGTGTCCGTTGTCTGACACAGACTATACTGAAGGCATGGCGATGGCGACCAAACAATCTATAGCTCATCTGTTATGTGTTAGTGTTATCAAACTTGACTGTCACTCAGAAATAACACTATCGACCACCAATACCAGAGCACGTCTTATATGAATTGAAACAAAACTTCCTCGTCCTGATTTAAAATGTTCAACTCTGATTGGAACCTATGTAAAGGCAAACGAAATGGGGTTGTTAAGAAAATGAGCTTCACATGCATGTCAAGGAAACAAAGTTGATTTTATTATTGACGCACCAATGACTCACAAGTTCTAATAAGTTTTTAAAATAAAAATTTGTAAAAGTAACTTTGATGCACAGAATGTATTTGTTTTAGTTCCTTGTAAAAGGAGAAAAGTACACCACGTTCCAGTTCTATTCTGTTTTCTAAATTAAATTTTAAGTAACAGTTATTCTGAAAGCAAAATTGGATATCATAAATTTATAAGAAAATCTGTTGTGACTGTTCATGCTCTCAAACTACGATCACCGTGAGTCGCTCAGATGAAAACCCAGGTTTCAATTTTTGCTGGCGACTGATATTTGCAAGTTAAATCTTCGACGGAGTAAACACGACTTTTAGTACAATCCTTGCCTGTCTCCGGTATCCTGACATTTCCTGATGTCAATGCAGCACCTCTACAGTATCTGGAGCTTCCGTTCCTACTTCACCTATGCCAGATTCCCGTTGTCCTTGGTGGACCTAGAGGTTCCAGGACGGACGTACTCCCACGTCTGACGTCTGCCTCCACTAAGGACCTCTGGCTTGACGGGTGTGGCTTCTGGATGATGGGCGGACTCTCCAAGTTCAGGGCCAGTCGTTTCAAATTAATTCGCATATGCAAATTCATGAATAAACTATGATGACGGACGTTTTAAAGCAACACGGATTACATTTATACGTCCCATAACACGCAACTAAGTTTAAACTCTAGTAGGGTTTACTTATCGTGATTTCCTGAAGACTTTTTAAGGGCCACCTTCATAGTAACTAGTGAAGAGTTTGCAATTCCAAACATTGTTTAGGTCGATTATTTGTTCATACCACATTGCACTTTAAACCACTGCCATTGCAGTTTTATGCAAATAATCAATGTGACATATGTCTCGTTTAGAGTTATTTTTCAATATTTATAACTAGATACTTTATGGTTGTAGGCTTAGCATAGGAAAGTGTGATAAGTCTTCCATGACCACAGGCAATAAAATTCGTCTCAGGCCACAGTTGGGATGAGTACAAACATACTTGGAGAGGGTGTGAGTGGGAGAGAGAGAGAGAGAGTGAGAGAGAGGGGGGGAAGAACGTCACCCTGGTAACACTATTGATTGTTCCTGCAGCATCATCTACGTTGGGCGTTAAAAGTAGGGATTTTCCTATGTCTCAAAGTAAAATGTCATGTATAGACCAACATAGACCTATGATATGTAAAATATAATTATAGAGCCTACTATGGTGATTACAATTTAGCTTGGAAATGTCATTAATCGAAGAATTGAAACACCTTCCTCGCCAACAACGCGCTAACAGGAACCTTTGGAATGGCTCTTAGTTTTCTAAAACTATTATTAAACCACAATGTATTTTATAAATTTTATTTCTTTATCATGCTCATGCCAAACGATAACAAAATAACGGTACAATTTGCGTATAACCATTGACAATGAACATTATAGACAATGGTACATGGATTTTCTCTACAACCGAGTCGTACTCATCGATATATAAACACAATGTTTGTTATATATCGATGGTCGTACTAGGTAGCCTTTTGAAATGTAACTAATTGTTCCTCCCATAAGTCTATTTTTGACACCGTAGAAGTTCATTTGTCCATTGTTATACCGATCAAATAGTTTTATTCGTAGTGCTTGAGTTTTAGAAGTCAGAAAAAATAATATTTTCTACTTCTTAACCCGCAAGCTAGTGAGAGTTTTAAAGGAACTTCTTGTGGTTTTCAGTGTTGAGATTGAAGCCTTGCGTATCTTGTCACATTCAGTGACGACAGTTTCCGTCAAGAGGCAGTGTGTGGATTGTGACAACAGAGTGGACATTTCCACACAATGGTGTGTGGGCATCACGCTCCACGCTGCACTCTGCACCACAATAACTGCGTGTACAGCTACTATGTGGGCTACTTTGAGGCTTTTGAGGGTGTCAAGATTTCCGCTGTACAGGATAAGCACTTAATCTCACAACATTAGTTTCTAACCCAGTGGTGAGAAATCACAAACTATTTTAAAGGTAAGCGGTCCAAGTAAAATGTTTGTAGATATGTCGGGGATCAAACCCGTTTCTCTCGCTCCGAAGTCCGAGACACTACGCTAGCAACACACCCCAAACACACACTACGAAGTTATTTTGAACACATTTTCACAAACTAAGCCGGTATTTTGGCAGGTTCCTAATCATCGCTCCTGCGAATGATGTAACGACTATTTTTTCCAAAATTATCACACAAATGCATCCAGTGTGAATGTGCTTCGATATCGATAACAAACGCCAAAGCTCAATGCTGAAGCAAGTTAACCAAGGAACAGGAACAAATATTTATCAACACTCCAGATACTATATGAATAATTGAATAAAAAAAATTATAAAGTACTTCTAAACGATCTACAAACATTTTGAAGGAAACACCTTAAGTGCAGCTACCAATTAATTAGTTAGTGCTACACTGGGCTTTGACTTCTCTAGTTACATTCCGGCGGTTTCAAGTTCCGGTTTAGTTGGTCAATACTTCCGGCCAGGTTCGAGCCATTGACACTTTGAGACACGACTCGAATTAATTCTTCCGGACCTTTCTCTCTCCCCTCTTCAAACCGTCATGACGGTAAGGAAAGCACGAATGCCAAGTTTGGTATATTCGTCAAACAAGTCACATCTCGATGTCTTTAAGTGAAACTGGTTGCATCTCTTGGTCTTACTTCTTCCGAATCACGTAACTCGCATATTATGATGTCAGAGGCTATCGGGGATTCGCCACTGAAAATAGGTAAAAATCATGAAAAATTGTAAAAATATTTTTTTACATTTCTTTGTACATTGGACCCTATTACATCCAAAAAGTATGATATAATCCATGTATGAATGTTATTATATGTTATAACCAAGGGGTTTTGCTCTTTACGATAGCTACAAGATCATAGGACACCTTCTTATTCAAACGCGGTTATCCGCAACATTGAAATTTCACGTTTTTCAATACAAAATTTGATATATCTTGAGAGCCACTAAAGGTACATTGTTGAAATTTTTACTACTTATTCTAGACAGTATTAGGAAAATATTTTGGTAGAATTAGGTATCTAAGTTAATTAGGTACTGAACAATAACGTTTTTTTCAAACTAATTCTTTTTTCTGAAGAAAAATTATATTTAATGTGTCACAGCAAAAAAAGTATCTGAGATATTATTATGAATCTACCTAAATTTTAAGGTTAGATAACTGTCTTTAAAAAAACACCAAATTTATCAAAATCCATAAAGAACTCTCTTCAGAATATCGATTTTTAAAACCCCTTACAAATTGATCGAAAAACTTCTATTTTATTTTTTTACCGCCTATAATTTATATTTAGAAGTAAACCAAAATTTTTCCATTTTTTTTTAAACTATACCCTACTAGAAAAAAAATAGTTTAACGACTTTCCTCATTAAATAAAAAAATGCACCCTTTTCAGTGGCGAATCCCCTTATCTTAAGAACGGTTTAGCAAGTTAACTTTAGGCCTTTTGGGTTACTTCAACTTTACTGGCGTCAACTACTTCATACACCCTTGAACTTCATATGTAAAGCGCTATTATTTTTTACGCTCACTTAAAAACACATACCGGTACATCCCTGGATGTACTTTAACTAATACTTATACGGTCAGTTACTGTAAAAGTACAGTAACCTGTGCATTAACTTCAATCCCTCAATATTACACTAAGCGCCAATATCCCTACACATTAATTTATGTTCTCTCACCAGCTATTTGGATTTTTTAAATTGAATGAATTCCGTATTTAGAACAGCATTAGTTTTACATTTGTATAAGTGGGAAACAGGTTAATCGTAGATAATTCATGTAATGGTCTCACTAGATTAACAAATGGTTTTAACTGTAAAAATACGCATTTATATTGTTATCAGAATTTTAATAATGTAATGTCCGTAATTTTCTGTAAAATTATCTGTGTGTGTGTAAAAAGGGATGTCCATCCATAGTTAAGTACAACCATTTATGCTCAATGGTATAAAGAACTTAGATATAGGCCCCATAATTTTGCCCTCTGGTCATTTATTTTGTTTAGAACCCTGATATTTTTTTCCATCACAGAGAAAAAAAAACATTTGAATGGTTTGATAAAAACTAACATATTCCTATAGGAAACACCAATTTTGACAATTGCTGAAATCTTACAATACAAAGGGCCCAAAAGGCTTGAAAGCAGTTTCATAACCGCTCTCTCTCTGGTGATGAGGAATATATATATATATATATATATAACGCGGAGGATAATTAGTGCAGTGTACTGAAATACAACTAATCAAAATACTAACACTGGTTTATACAGCTCCCCAAAAATTAAAATTAATATTCGAATCGCTCGATTGAGCGTCGATCGTTTGATATAACTTAGAGGACACGATTAAAAAAAAAAATACAATTGTTGGAAAGGCAAACCTGAAATATCATCGGCTTTCGTGTGGAAAATATATATTTAATTGATAAATGGTTTTAGGAAGGTTTACATGTAGTGTGTAAAAATTAATAAACTAAATTAAAGAACTGTACAAGAGAATTTAAAAAAGTACGAAGAAGCCACAGTGACAGGCACGTTGCATAACATGGAAAGCTTGATCCAATATTCTGCATTTCTTGTCGCAAACATTGTGTCAACAATGATTTTATGTTGAGATGGTCGATACGGAAAAGTTTTGTAGAGACTGAGAACAAGTAAAGTGGTTTATTAAATCTTTTCAAGCAGTCTTCAAAGACTGTGTTAAATATCATAATAAAGAGTAGTATGAGTAAGACCTTACAAAACTGACATGATAATAGTGAAAATATAGTTATATGCTAAAATAGTGGATTTGAAAAAGGAAAATATAATTAAACTTTAGAGATTTTATCAAATTAGAACACCTCTATTATGTAAAGGCGTATTTCTACTTCAGAACTGTTTAAATTGAGATAGGTCGTATAGTATAGGGAGGCATTTATTGGGGAAGGTAAGATTGTAATAGAGTAATGTACATGATAATAAACTGCATTATGAAATCCTTTTCCCAATATAATTGAATAATTAATTATCTACATCATAAATAACTTGAGCTTTAATAATAAATGAAGATTTTTATAGATGTGTTAACGAAACTAATGCAAACCTTTTAGCGATGGTTTTAACAGTGATCGATGCACCTTAAATAGGCACTGCAGGTAAACTTTAGATTTTTTACAAAAATAACTAAAGCACCTTCATAAATAGGGAGGTTGCCAGGCTTGAACTAGTCGACTCCTGCAGCGTAGTGATTTTAAGATGCTTAAAAAATAGTAAAATATCTAAATATAATTATGTACAATATTTTCTAAGCTAATTGCAAAATATAGCATATTTACAACAACGAATGATGGATTTAGAACCTTATTAAATAGTCTTGCTGTAAGTTCTTTCTCCTTAAATGAAACGTGATCAGATTGGGAAATGCAGACAATGAGTAAGCATATACGATTGCAATACTGGATCGCAATGCTGACTGCAACCATTGAGTAGGACTATATTACGTGTACAGTGTATACTCAATGCTTCAACATACCTCAAGCTGATCGACTCGTGGATCCGGCGCGGCGTTGTCTTACCATTCCTTAGTGAGTGAAATAACCAACTCAAACTATCGATAGGCCTATATCCGTTGTCTTACCATTCCTTAGTGTGAAATAACCAACTCAAACTATCGATAGGCCTATATTCGTTGTCTTACCATTCCTTAGTGAGTGAAATAACCAACTCAAACTATCGATAGGCCTATATCCGTTGTCTTGCCATTCCTTAGTGTGAAATAACCAACTAAAACTATCGATAGGCCTATATCCGTTGTCTTGCCATTCCTTAGTGTGAAATAACCAACTCAAACTATCGATAGGTAATCAGGTTGTTCATGGTTTAATGAAAATGAATAAAATATCCATATGGTCCGTGGCGAAGTAAAGTGGTGAAGCCAAATGTTTGGACAATCTCTTCGCAATTATATTCCCTTATAGTACAGGTAAAATAGGGTTTTATAAACAACAAAATTTGTACATTCATGAAATTTCACCTGTGAGTTACTTATAATATGAGGAATGAAGATCCGATGAGTCCCCAAAATTTTGGGCGTCCTAAGGCCCTTTTTTGGGCCCTTCTTGATCCGAAGGGCCCTTGTTCCTGAATAATTTTGTTTTTACGTTTAAGGTCGAGTGAGGTGTGGTTTTCGATGGTCTTAGTTATTTTAAATCGATTGGGAGTAGTTTTAAGTGTATTAAACCACTCCATACAGGGTGTTTCAAAATATTATTACTTTTTACGATATTTAAACATTTATTCATAAGGTAATAAAATTAGTTACCTCCATGCTCTATATAAAAGGGGATTATTGAAAATAATTGTAATTCTTTACTACGTAAGGGGAAAGGATCACAAGGAGTAAGAGAAAATATTAAATACCCCCGTCACAGCAAACCTGCAGACCTAGCGAATTTCCGTTTTACTCACTTGATTTTCATTTAAATATAAAATAGCATTGCGTTTAACGATTACCTAGGTTTGCTGCTACAAGGAGGCTAATAAAGTGTGTTTATAGTAAAACTAGCTGTCACCCACGGGCTTCAACCCGTTTGACTTCAAAGTATTATAAAAAACTATTGATTGGTTAAGTTAAGATGAAATAAACAAAACAGAATACAGCATTACAAACAAATAATCACACCAGATTTTAATAAGGTAATAACTAATTGAAAGAATAACATACAAATAAGAACAGCTGAGGTATTTTTAACATTAAGTATATGAAAAGTTCCCTTTGGAAAG